>NW_019744106.1:4234820-4356435 GCF_002891405.2 Cryptotermes secundus
GTGTCACTCTCAGACCTAGATCTACGTCGGTTCAGAAAGGTTCAGAAATATTGTCTCGGGGGTTTCTAGTATTAAGAAGTATAAGAAAAGGCGGTGGTGGTGGTGGATAAAAATTAATTTTCCAGCCCGTCACGATACTGGCCTCTCATATCAGTTTACTGGGCATTTAATATGCGTAACTTGCTTCTCCATAGCGAGGAATTCCTGTTCGAACACAGTCAATCTTGCACAGAATTACTGGGTTTTGGGACATTTTCCATCGTCCGGAATTGTAGGTAATAGAGGACACGACGTTTCGGAAACTGGATCTGTTTCCGTCTTCAAGTGAGAAAGGAAGACACTTAGTCAGCTGAGCCCCTTAGAAAGAGATAATCCAGTCCAGTGATTGAGATTAGCTCTTTCTAAGGGGCATAACTGAGTAGGTGTCTTCCTTTTTCACCTGAAGACAGAAACAGATCCAGTTTCCGAAACGTCGTGTCCTCTATTACCTAGAATTTCGGGTCGATAGAAAAAGTCCAAAAACCCAGTAATTCTGTGTGTCATCCACCATCGTCAGAACCCTTTAGAATCTACAGTAAATCTTTTGACAGACTAAATTTAAAAAATCTAACGTTAAGCAAGCACTACTCACTTTTATCGGTTACTGTAACTTGGGAACCAGAGAACTGATACTTCACGTAAGCGTCTATATACCCGTAAATTCTCCACAGACCCCTCGATGTTCGTTTCATCATTTCAGTCCAACAGAACGAGAGAGAGAGACCCTACCAAGCCAACGAGCTGTTAGGTCAGTTCCATGTACGGAAGTCACTGAGGATCTGAGTAATGCTCACTAGCCTCTGTGTTCAAAATGAATTTGTTAATTGACAGTAATCAGTATCACTTTTATGAACTACTGTAAATAAGGATTGTGGTATTTTATTTTCTAATCAGTTCCGTGTTTTATAGTTTTGAAAGGAAATTCTCCTGATCTTCAACTCATTTTTTTTCTTGGCACTACAGCCCCAGTGGGCCTAGGCCTACCTCCATGAACACCGTTCACTTCGGGTTTTCTAGGTCTTACACATTCGGTAGGACTCCTTGGGTGGGTGATCAGCTCGTCGCAAGGCCTCTACCTGTAGACAAACACAGAAAAACGCACACGAACATCCATGCCCTGAGTGGGATTCGAACCCACGATCCCGGCTTCCGAGCGAGCGAAGACAGTGCATGCCTTAGACCGCTCGGCTACCGTGACCGGCGATCTTCAACTCATACCGCTTATGAAATACATTATAATAACCAGAATGCTAATGCTGTTTAGGAAAATGTTTATTTTTAGAATCATATGAAACACATAAGTAAAGTCTGTCTGTAAGGCACAGAAGTTGCAGCCATAAAGATATGTATGGAAGCCATTGTGTTTTAAATTTTGTTTGCATCTTGAGTGAAAGCCGCTATTTGACCGGAGTTGTTTCTGTACCTTAGCACAATTCTATGCAGACACAGATTAGCGAAGTTGTGACTAACTGACTAAATTACTTACTAATTCCATGGACGTGACCTCTTCTTGAGAAATCTCCAGTTCCCCAGCCTTAATTTCTTAATGTTTTATGAACCAGAAGATTTATTATCATATTCACAAGAGCCCGCCACTGATCTCTATCCTGAGTCAGGTCAATCTAATTCATAGCACTCCATCCTATCCATGTAAGATCTATTTCAATATAATCCCCCACCTACGTCTGTCTTCCTATTGGTCTCCTTCCTTCTGGCTTTCCCACAAATATCCTGCATGAATTCCTATTCTCCTCCATTCGTGCTACATGCCCTTCCCGTCTCATCCTCCTTGACTTGATTAAACTTAGAGAAGAGTACGAGTTATTAAGCTCCTCATTATAAAATCCCCTCCAACCTCCTATCATTCAACCTCTCTTCGGCCCAAATATTCTCCTCAACACCCTGTCCTCAGACATCCTCCGTTTAAGAATTATAGTTTTGTATATTCCAAATTTTACGTTTTGAACACCAAACGAGATGACAAAATATTCTGGACTGAATGGTAGCAAGTAGTGCCCTAGTTCAATCAATTAGTTACCTCCTGAATCAAATTTTGATTTGTTACTCTCGTTTCCAAATATCTGTACTGTGCCACATTTTCAAAGGCTTTGTTAGCTATCTCTGTGTTATGATTTAGGCCCCCATTCTGGTGACGAGACACCAACATCACATTTTTTTTTTCCTCTGTGCCTGCTTACAGCCCAAACTTCTTATTGACGTCAATTGGAGTTTCAGTGTTTTTATAGTATATATGTTGTCTCCCAGTAGATTCACACCATCAGGATAGACCAGCAGCTGATGTGCCGCATTTACTTTTAGTCCCACTTGGTTTTCCCGGACCTGCCCAATGGAGTGTTCTGAAGCAAAGTTTAAAAGCAATGGCGATAAAGCATCTCCTTGTTTTATACCACTCCGGAGTGAATGTATAGTTCCAGTTATTCTACATCTCGGAGTGGATTGAGGTTAGTACTCAAGGGCCTGCCGATTCACCCCGATTGTCACTGGATAGGCTCCAGGGCCGATGGGGGTGTAGTGGCGAAAAAATGACCCTGCCGAAAATCGAACCTGAACCTACCCAGTACCCATCGCCTTTATCATACTAAGTAATCTACCTCTATGAATTTTATTTTTACGTAATTATTAAAAATCAGCAGTCTTGGTTTATCTGAAGGTACTGTTCGTCCATTTTCAAGGATAGGAAAGCAACAGCTAAAATATGGCAGAAATTATCAACTCAAATCAGCTATTTGAACACAGGACTCCCGAAACCCGAATCATGAAACTACGCATTAACATTTAACAGATATTTCTGAAACAAATTTTGTATATATTATTCAAAAGCGAAATCGCAACCTCACCGTAGCTCACAATTATTTTCATTTTCCAAACCCTGCAATTGTGTGATCAAGGATTTCATATTAACTAGATAAGTAATTATTAGTGGAAGAATTTTATTTTGGATATGACAGCGTAATCTGAGAGAAGTATAAGTTTCAGGAGACCACACTACCTCTGTCATCAAGATAAAATCGTGAATATGATTATTTCTTCCCAAACTCCAACTTGCATGTAATTAAATCTCCGAAAATTGTGGTAATAATGTCTTCATACCCAATACTTTTAGTTAGTTTTCGGCTGCTCCGTATTAAACTGTTCCGTTTTTTTGGTTCCTGCATGTGTTTCTGAGCTTTCTCCATTTATCTGTAGCTTCTGCCACCAATAGGTTGCAGACAGTGGTGTGCGGTACTATTTTTGGTAAGGGAAGCTTTGGCATCTAATAAACGAACTGATAGCAATCAACTCATCAAAATTTACGTCACTTGTTGAGTCAATAAGGTCGTTTTGTATTCTGTTCGATAAACCTGTAAATACTGTACTGTTCTCAAGGTGAACATTGACTTTATGATCATATTTCCTCAACAAGTGAAATAATTCCGCATAATTCCCTCGGTCGATAGAATCTACGCTTTCGTCATGACCACGGAGGGCATGTTGCCCTTTTCCTAAATGGCAGATGATATCAGTTAAGCGTTTCATTATTTCTCTATTTTCTTTTAGATTTTCATTCTGCTGTAGGCGCTTTTGATTGTCAAGTTGACAGTCAATTCGAGAATTTCCGAACATAACAAGTTGCACTGTTGAAATAATGTGAGTCTGCGAGTTCTCATATCGTTTCAATGCTTTATGAAGGCTGTTGATATTACCAAACCCAGTCTTGTTCCATACATTTTTTCATTGAGAAAATGGCCAACAAAACAATTTTCCTATATTACGGCAACCGGATAGTCACTCTGTTTTAGAATACTGTTCCAAATTAAATTTCCTCGCACAAAATTTGGTTTGTGCTTTAAGTTCTGGCAACTATCATATAGGTTCTTCTCTTTCTATAATTATTTTCTTTTCAGAAAAGTCCCTGCTATTTAACTCCAATTTTAAAAGGCTTTCGATTGCACAGTCGCAGTCGCGTTGTCTGCCAGCATTCATTTTAGCTGTGACCTGTGCGTGTAGTCTATTCACGCCCCTGCCCTCGAAACACAATATCAGACTTGCTTTCCTTAAAGGCGGATAGCTTCTTTCTGATGCGTCAAAATACGATTACAAATACAATAATACGCCATATAAATATGCACCTATAATATTTTAATAACACTTAATGTTACCTATAACACCCAACAAGACTGAAATCACACATAAACAGTTAATTTTCATATAACCATCGAAAGAACACACTCCATCGCTGGCCTAGCCAACAAACCGAAAATTGCTTCCCTTGGTCACTTCGGATTAGACGAATTCATATGAAGATTAACGACTAGAAACTTGGTAGAAACCCCAAGCAGGGGTAGGGAGGAAGAGGCAGCATGTGGCCTTGAGCAGGAACACGCGCTAAATGACAATATTCACATCCTTATTATTCAAACTGAATTATTTATATATGTTTTTTTTTTCTTTTCGTTTCTTAACTACGGAAGCAATGCTTCCCTTGCTTCCATGCACGGCACGCCACGGGTTGCAGAGTTCTCTTACAGGCCTTATATTTCGTTGCAGTATTTATAATGCAGTCCGTTCTCTCAAACAAAGTCTCTCTGTGTTCAGTACCATGAAATATGCTTATGTAGGAGAACTTCTTGAAAAGTGTAGATTTTTATTTTGTTTGTTTTGTTTTTATACTATATGTTACATTATTGCGACTGGTTTGTAAGCATGCGGAACTCCTAATTCTTAACACTTTCTTAACTGTAATATGACGGCTGCAGAGCGCTCTTTGAGCCGGATCTCTGTCCATTGTTCCAAGTGTCACAGTAAGTGCGCTATTCTGGTGTACAAATTTCCACAGAAATAGCTTATTATTTGTAGTTATTTCTCCATGGTGGCAAAACAATATTTTGACAAATGTCGTCATGTGAGAACACAAGGAACAAACCTTTTCTTAACCTTTCTCTTTTCTTTTAAATTAACATACCTTTCTCACTAGAGTCATGTGATACCCGTCATAAATTACAGGATTCTCCCAGCTGCCGTCAGCCAAATATATTGCAGATCCCTGCTGTGCTATGAATGTTCCTGATAATTAATGTAATAGCACACTTCTCCTAGTCTGTTCGTGGAGTCGTTATAAACTGGGTAAATAATTTGGTAGCAGCACCTCGATTCCCTCTTTTCCCTCCCAAACAAACTTCCTTCATTAAACGTTACCCACTCCAAAAGAGTAAACTTTCAGCGTAGAAGGGAATTCAACATATTATTAATGTGAACGATATGGAATTCCTGAAGTAGATTTCATTTCACGAATCTTAATTGAATTACCCACAGCAGTGCAATCACTCTTGTAAAGTTTCAAGCCAGATGTTAGTACAACGCGAGACGAACACCAAATGCTCGTAATTGTTGTCTGACAAGCAGAATTGTGTGTGCAAATACACAACATTTTTAGGGCTACTTTATGACGCTGCCACTATGTAGACTTACACCGCGAAGAATTTCGGAGCGATATATGAACGATAAATTGAAAGGTATTTAGAAAAATCATTGTGGCCTAATCGAAACGCTATACCCTCATTTGTCTGGGGGTCTGAGGAAAGCCATGAAAGTCTCAGTGTTGCCTGTGTCTTGGTCAAGACTCGAATCGACTACCTCTCAATACAAGTCAAACGCTTTACAGCTACACTAACCACTTCCGTAGTAATTTCGTGAATTCTCTGGATAGTGATATCAGTACAATGGATGAAATCAAAAAGTTACTGCGTGACACTGTAACAGAGGGCTTCCTACGTTAGTTGCAGGTATCACTAATTTGTCCGGTAGAGGAATTTGCCAACTCCGTCAACAACGGTCTCTCTGTCGTCAGCTGCCTTTTGATGGAAAATTCTTATACAGTAGCGAGGTAATGTATTTTGTATTTTGTGCTTTTTAAATATCGGAAGTTATGATGTTATGTTTTGGATTATATGTGTACGATGGCCGCGCCATGGCTCAAGCGGTTAGTCGCTGGCTTCCAACCGCGACGGCCCCGGTTCTATCCCGGGTCTGGTCAAGTGGAATTTGTGGTGGACAAACTGGCTCTGGGACGGGTTTTCTCCGAGTACTTTGGTTTCCCCTGCAAATCTTCATTCCACCAAATTCTCTATTATCCTAATCACCCGGGGCAGGCTACAATAGGCAAATCAGTGGCCGCCGTGCCGAGTGGACCCAGTTGGACTCCCCCCTCCCCCCCACTAAGATAGTTTAAAAAAACTACTGGCAGTTCGGCAGCGATATAATGTTCCTTGGTGTCACCAATCAATGACGTAGCAAGCCCCACTAAGGATTAAAAAATGTAGCACGGTTCTTAGATCCTTTTCTTCCGTTATCAGAGATTATATTCGTAGCCTTGAGGGTTTCAATTATATATCCAGTGGAGCATTGTTCGCAGATAAAATATAAAAATGGTAAAGCATCTGCCTGACATATGACCAGTCGGCCAACGCTGTTCCGAAGTGGACATCACCGTCATTGTAGGCCAATGCTGTTTCGGGGCGGATACCCCCCCCCCCTCATGACTATCGATCAGTGCTGTTTGGAGACGGACAGTGATGAGCGCTTATAAGAGGGGTCATGAAATCGCGGCTAGACTGTAATACTGATATATATTTTATTAACAAGTAATCTGCTTCTCTTTTTTTTTCATTGTAGGCATTTTCATTGTTTACACAATCGTCTAAAAATTGCATCAGCACACACACAAGTGTCTGATTTGCGTTATTCAGTTCCAGTGCTTTACAATTTTGTTCGGCTCTCCTGTTAGTTCATTTTGGGGCTAATGGGGGAAAGAAGTACGTGCATTCACTTGTTTAGTCAATTATAAATACGAGGGCTATCCAATTTATTTGTGGAGCTTATGGATTTATATTTTAATTCAATAAAATCTACTCGTGATGCAGCGTAAGCACACCAAACCGATTTAACATACTAAAAGTTGAATGCCGTCTTCTGGAATGTGGCGCCGTGTACATATTGTGTTAACCGACGTTTCGGAAGAAAGTATTGCCTCTGTCTTCAAGGTATAAGAAATCAGCGAGCGATGAACCAGCGTTGAGCAGTGGCTGCAGACTGAATTGACAATTATTCCCTGAAGATGGAGGCGATACGTTCCTCCGAAACGTCGGTTAACACGATATCTACACGGCACCACGTCCAAGAAGACGGCATCCTCACAGTCACCGCAGTAAAAACCTCAAATTTTACATACTGAAAATTGTGATAGATTGGGGCACAACGGCTTCCTATTCAGGAGACCGCGGGTTCAATTCTCGGCTATCCTTTCAAGTTTCCAGTTATCACTCTCAGTTCCCCCACAGAAATGCGGCAAGAACGTCACACATTAAACCACGACCACTTCCTTTCTGAGTTACTGGAAGCATCATCATATAAGCCAAGAAAAATTAAAGTAACTAGCAATAGTGATCTCCCTTCAAAATGCCTAATTTCAATTATCAGTGACCTTCCCCCAAACAGCATACTCTTACACCACAACCGTTACGTTCTGCAGAGGAACTGCTTGAGAATGTGGATGTTCAGCACTTGGATTACTCGAGCATATAATCAGTATTATATGGAGCAGAACTAACCAGCGTGACGCGCTGAAGCTCGTGCAATTAACACATATCTGCACCCATCCCACCGCACACAAGTAGGCTGTAGCCATAATGACTCCACTATTATCTGGAATTAACGGGTACAATCTAGACGGACACTAGCCTGAATTAGGTTCTCTGCAGATATTGTCAGTCCCTCCGGACGGACGATGATCTACGGACGAGATTCTGATATACTCGTCCTGGTGAGCTTCAAGACTTCCTTCCACTCCCTTCAAGGTCTTCAGAGGCGATCGTCCTCTCACACCATTAGAAGCAGAATGCTCATAACATGTGTAGCTGATACAGCATCTTTACCTTCCATCTGCCCGTAGGTGACGACACCAAAATCGATAAATATTTATCCGTGGAATATGATATTGAAGATTTACAATAGCACTGATGAAGCGAAACTGAATACACCCCTCAATGTAACCAACCCAACTCCGTGGCCTTAGTCCGCAACTATGCCGTCCGAGTGACCGCTGCTTGTCTGCGAAGTTAATGCTAACTTCAGCGGATAGCGGGTGTCGCGTGATCAGAGGAACGGATTCCCACGTTCGTTACTTTCGGTTTTCTAGACCGGAGCCGCTACTTTTCCATTCAAGTAGCTCATCGGTTATCCTCACGAGGTTGAGTGGACCCCGTTCCAGAGCCGCTGCTTCTCAGAAAATATAGTAGCACCGGGAACGGAACCTGGGAGTTCTGGACCTCTAGCCAGGAACTTTGACCACCAGACCACAGAGGCGGTCGTAACATATCCAAAGTCCACTTTATTTATTAGGAATTAAAGTTTACGTCGTGCATCATGTCAACAAATTATGCGCAGAGCATAACAACTCTGGCGCATTCACTCTCAATACTTCAGCTATTTGAAAAACCGTAAGACGTGTCAGAAAAGTGAGTTTTATTTTTAATTACGACTTTTGTTAGAAAGAGCCTTCGCTCCAATACATATTTGGCATGTTAAGCTAGAATCACGAGAAGAATCGAAGGTCGACTTTCATGTATCGGATCTTTATCAAACGTCATGAGTATCGATGCAGCGTTTCCCTTCGCTGTTACATGCGAACAGCAGACACACGGACACGGCGAAGAACATATGTGCATGTTTCTAAATGTGTGAACCGCTTGTATATGTCCATAATATTTATAGACAATTACAACATCTATGCTTGTCACGGTAGCCGAGCGGTCTAAGGCATGTACTGTCTTCGCTCGGAAGCCGGGATCGTGGGTTTTAATCCCATATAAGACATGGATATTGTGTTTGTGTTGTCCAGTATTTAGGTAGATGCTTTGCGAAGAGCTGATCGCTCGTCCAAGGAGTCCTACAGTCTCTAAAATGACCAATGAAATTGAGAAATCAGTCCTATGCGCCAAAGTTGGAGCGAAGAAGAAGAAAAAGGAGAAGAAGAAGAAGAAGAAGAAGAAGAAGAAGAAGAAGAAGAAAAATATATAACATCTACAATTTTCATCTAAAATATTTTATGATTTCAGGCATATTAAAATAATAAGCCATTAAAAGAAATCGTCTCAATAAAAACCAAGTGTTTATATTACCTTCGCAAAAAGAAATCTACCTACGGTCTTGTATCTACAATATAAGAAATACCGTATTTACGCATGTATAGGCCGCAGCACAATTTTCAGACAGAAATTATAGAACAAATAATTTTCTTGGAATATTATTTTGGGAGTATTACACCCTGTATTACTAATTATGAATATATATTTTTTTTTAAATGAAGTGTGATTTCGAATATTTCGAATATAAGCCGCACCCCAGTTTTCCTCTTGAATTTTTGGCAAAAAATGTGCGGCCTATACATGCGTAAATACGGTATATATTTCGAAGTAAGCATCTGTGAAGCGTCTACAATCCACTGAAAGAGATGCATATTATTATCATCAAGAAAAGTCAGATCTTAAAGTTTGTGCACAAATATATGTTTCTGGGCATTATCCATCGTCTTGTTTATATCTATTCTGAAAACGGAGACAGAATCCAGTCTCCGAAACATTGTGTTTTGAAATGTAAACAGGACAGCGTTTTAGATATAAACAGAACGATAGGTAATGCCCAGATGCATAATATTTGCATCGTGAAAATGGGTTTCTCCTTGGTGTCCTATTATTCTCGTAGCTCGCGTAAAATAAGCCAGTCACCCGTGATTTGCGACTGCTTGCTTTACGACTCTCTGCTGTGACGTCGATTTCCCCATAGAACCAATAGTACAAATCTACGCCGCTGAATCCAGTTTTACGAATCTTGTGAGGAATGATCACTCGTGTTAATATGGAGAGCAGTGTCCGAAGTTTCGGACACTCTGTTCAGTCTCTCTCGCCACGAAGCCTTCGGAAGTCACATGCTGTACACTCCCGCGGGCAGGCTCTTCAGTTCTATATCCGGCAGCTCGAGTGCCTTCGTTAGAATAAAATCAGACTGCTCTCGATTTTCTTACTAAGATGCGGAGGCCAACATACCGTCCCTACAGCACAATGATACCCTAGCCGCGGTGCATACGCGCTGGCACGTGTGAGCACGTGGGCTGTGTATAAGCATAGTGAGCTTTACATCCACGGCTGATGATGGAAACAGAGGCAGTCCCTGAAACGTCATACGCTAAACTCACGGTGAGACTGCTTTTTGACATCATCTGCAGCAATGACATCACTTTTGCAGACATCTTGACTGCAAGGGCATGTGCCATACCATTTCAGCGTTATGGAGATTCAGCAGCCAGTGTTCGCTTTAGCGAGGCACACCAGTCTCTTGTACTTTGTTGCGTACCTAGACACAGAGATCTGCCAAGGAATGGGGCCGCCGATGCTGGCGCAAGAGAAGCCGCCATTTAGGTAGCGATGTTCGCGGTTGTCTTCATCGCCCTGTTATGTTGTCGTTGCAAGAAGAAAGAACACAGACAATGGGCAACAAACTGATCGTGCAGGCACTGCCCTTTTCCTACAGTTCCAATAGGGCCGAGGATGTTAAAGTCGCATGTATTCACATTGGTCGCACTCGACTCACACTCAAGAGGTGAGCTGGCATATGCCTGTATCCACTGTGACATCCACCTCGGCGTTCTAGGTATCATACACAATGAAGAAATAAACAGATTACTGAAAGGAGGAGATATAGTATAATTTATCAAGTCACAGAGAATGAGATGGTTCGGATATGTCGAAATAATTGGAGATAATGCAATGCCAAAGAGTGTTAAAAGGAAGGCCATATTCCAAAAGAAGAAGAGGAAAACCCAGGAGGAGATGGCTAGACAATGATGAAAACGACCTGAAGAAGATGAAGATGAAAGGATGGATAGAGAAGATGAGGAATAGTGATCAGTGGAGACTGGTTGTAGAAGAGGCCAAGGCTCACCCAGGGCTGTAGCACCGAGCGGTACAAGAACGTACACTTTAAGAAAAACATCTTAGATGTTGATCGCAGATACGTCTTTAAAGTTTTGGCATTCCATTGCAGTTTAGGGGTCGACAGGATTCGTTAACTAAATTTACCTTACTCTTCCCCATGTGGAACATTACCTTCATTGCAGATCTTAAGAGCTCACTGACCTAAATACAGCTTATTTCTGAAAGAGTTCTTCAACGAACACTTACCGTTGATTTGTCTTTCAATTCTCACTGCACTAGTCCGAAAACTTTATAGTTATACGCAAGTTCCATTTTATTTCTCTAATGCCTGGACGTTGTACGATATGGTTTTCCTTTGTGTTTATCATGGCGCATGGAGGCGTCGATAGCGACGCTCTTCAAACCCACATACGCACGCAAATGGACGATTCCCTGGGAAGATATTATTGTAAACTGCCACCAAAAAAACATCAAATATGTAAAATCGCTGTGTTCCCATTATTGAAAAAAATACATAAGAATTTATGGGAAGAAGTTACCTCCTGTTCTCCTTCCACTAAAATTTCAATATCTAACATTTCAAGTACTCGCAGAAAAATACTTTAGTACGAGTATATGAAGGCAGTGAAGGAAAGAATACAATAGTATAAATGATTACAAACGCGGTCCAGTGTGATTGATAAACATTTTTTCTTTTCTTTTTTTTTCTTTCACCCTATTCGTCAAACAACGGAACCACGACGCGGTAGACACTCGTCTTCCTTTAAAGGGAAGCAGTATCAAGGGCACGAACCAAATTGGCTCTAGATTTTAACAAAGATTTTAAACCATACCTGTAAATAGACTAATAATAATAATAATAATAATAATAATTTATAAATATTTTAATTAATTCATGCATATCTCTGTAATTTTCAAAGGCTAATATTTTATATTCATGACATTGGAAAATAGTGTCTGTATATATTGATAATGACCAATCACACTGTAATAGCAGTTTCCGCATGTATTGATATGTTCTTCTGAAGATGGTCGCTCCGACCGAAACATGAAAAGAAAGAAAGGTTAAAAATGGAGAAAAGAAAAAAGAGAAAATAACATTATCAATCTCACTGGACAGCGTTAATAATCTGTTATACTGTTACTAATGTGACGGACCAAGACGAACAAAGTGAGAAAAAAAAATACAAATTGAGAGGCTATAGTGATGATGTTATTGATGGCGAGATTTATAAAGTAATCTGTTGATATGGCCTTGGGTGTCATGATATATGTACCAAGCATTATGGCAGTCGGTTCAGGGAATTCAAATAATATTGTCACGTATCCTGGTAGTGCGACAGACAGTTAATGAATTCCGGATTAGATGAATCGATTTATTGGATATTCACCAGGCGTAACTTCAGTTAGTTGTAACACAGTCTTACTGTAACTATAACAATTCATAAAAACGAAAAATGAAAACACCACATAAACTAAACACTTCACTTCTAACTTGTTCTGACTTCTTCCGTGTTCCGTTCACTTCTGAGTTCTGTAGTATTCTGTCTTCTGTTGGTCAGTTCTCTCCCTGAGGTAGGTCTTCATCGAACCGTATGGAGAGCACTTTCTTCAACAGTAGAGTTCTCGCGTCCGTAGCCGTTATTCTGCTTTGGAGGTTCGTTGCCGTGCGAACGGAAACGCTTCTGTATGCGTTGCCTAGGAATCGAATTGACTCTGTATGCAATGCATTGCTTCTTCAGTCATATTCGTTGCTGTGGAAACATGATTATCGAGCCGCTGGCTAGCAATGGGTGCCTGGTTCTCCCTCTACTATCACGGCTTTCAGGCGTCATGTCACATTGTTACGATTGTTATTTAAGCAATTCGGGAGTATTCAATACTGGCATTTCTGACGGGAGATATTTATGAAATATGCCGCTGAGATGGTCTCAAGTGGCACGAAAATCATCCATATATTATGACGATCAGTTCAGATATTCAAGTAATTTAGGTTTTAACTTCAGCAATTTCTGATGCTGCAATGCTGGTAGTACAGATGGGAAGGATTTGAGAAGCGCGGCTTTGAGAAGGCAGCAGAAGTCATGATATGCATGATAAAGCATTCAGGAAGTCGTTAGGTGCGATACACACAACACACACAAAGAGAGACATAAATAAAAGTGATCTCATAAGCCTAATTTTGGTTATTGTAAAATAAGTTAAGTAGGCTGAAAATAACATCTTACGAGGAGTTTATTTTGTCCGTCCATCTCTCTGTTTAAGAGACAGTATGGGAGAGTGCACTGCTGCTTATACGAGTATTAGTTTGCAGATTTTCATTAGGATTGTCTAACAATTCCAGTTTACTGCCATGTTAACCCATAAAAAGGTCTTAAACGAATAAACTGACAACAAGTAAGTTTTACAAGCTGTGAAGGACTTCATTGCGAATACTGTGGGGTACACTGTGAACCTTACACCTTTCAAGTAACCTTCGCACAGTGCATGGCCACCTCCGAGCGGGAGACGCTATATAACCGTCTCTCAACTGATGACCGCTAGCTGGTTTTCCAAGTGTTTTGGGCTACTTGAGGTAACTAGGGCCACCTGTGTTGCGACAATCCTCACCCCTCGCTGCTGCTCCTCCATCACCGCGGCTACCTCCAGCCTTCTCCTTGTTAGCACTCCGGCCGCCTTCCGCAAGCTCTCTGTGCCACGGGTAGGTTAACTTGGGAGGCAGGGAGTGAAGTTTGGGCGCCAGTAGCTCACAGCTGAAGGATAACCGGCAGGTGAATCTTGACTCCGTCCGGCTTTCTCAGGGAGAGATGGACTCCGTCTCCAGGGTGTATCGGGCCTCACTCCAGTAGGACGGGAAGAATACTGTGTCCACTAATTTCACGAACACTGGCTACACCACTACGTTTAATGTCACAATATCTTTATTTAAATTATAATTCTAATAATGTTTGGCAAATCGTGGACGTCGGGACACTGTTTCGCGTCTGTATCACTTTGATTCTCGGAGACGACTCCTTATGGAATGCCTCTCCGCAGTAACAAACTCTCTGAGCCCAAACTTCCACAAGGAAGTTCCTTCTTGAAACTTGCCTTATTGGCTCAGTTCAGATTTTGGTAGTTTTCAAAGAAGTTGTATCTACCAATCAACATTAGTTTTTAATTATTTAATTACCTCTTTGGCGGCTTGGTGGAAAATTCCCCTCGGTAGCGTGGGTGTTTGAACCTTCTACCGCTTGAATGTTAGTGACAATAATCGTCCATCCTTCCTTTTCTCAAAGGAAACTGTCCTGGCTTTACAGCTTTATTCAGGAAATGTAGCGAATGCTACAATACATCCTGTCCATTCATAAATGAAGAACTCTTGTCGCTTCTTAATGTATCGACAGAAGGTCACATCATGTCCACTTCTTAACACAACAATGGGACTACGTGCTACATCTTCAATAAAACTTATACTTAAATGAACGGTTACAGCTGTAATTGCTCAAGTAAATCGTTCGGTTAGTATGGAATCATGCTACTCATGACCGTCGTCACAAATGCCAAATATAAGTGTCTGACCATAACAGAGCCATTTCTACCCTGCTTGCATCCAAACAGTTGGAGAGTAATCACAGTGAGAACCAAGCCACGGGGAAAGAAGGTGAGGCCAATAACACACGTTACAAACACAGCCCTCAGGGCGAATAGCCTTAAGGAGGGAGCAACGTGGAATGTAAAACTCTGTTAGGCAACGACTGCGAAATAAGCAGATATGCAACGCCCGTTGCTAGGCAAGAGGTTCGTAACATGCAACAACGGAATAACTGGGAAGCGGTGCGGTGTTCTCTACGCGGTACTTGCAATAGCTACGTGAAGCGACAATATAAGAACTGTTGGTAGAAGTGTTTTCTATGTGGTCCGTGCCGGGGCTATATAAGGAGGAGCAGGTGCGATTACGAGAAAATCTCGAGACGACAGTGAGAATAGTAGAAGATTGATGTAAGGTGGTCGCCAGCCTGGGAGTTAGTCAATTGGAGCAAAGAGTGACCACCGGCCAATAAGGATATGAAACAAGGAAGCTGAGGAAGATACGGCGTTGGAAGCCGTTACGAGGCGACAACCATTGAAGATATTGAAGACTGAGAAGACTTAGTGCGTGCTGTAGTGAGGTGCAGTGGGTGAATTTGCGATAGCGGTATAGTTGCTTGCAGCTATGATCTGTAAATGTTCAATACATCCAGTTATGAATCCAAACCCCGTCTGTAGTCATTCGAGTGACAATAAGTTCCTGTCAGCTACATTTCGGTCTGCGTATTTCTGTTTCCTGTAACAGCATTAGAAAGCAAGCTGAATTCACCAGGTGTTCTCGTTAGGTAATTTCGCGAACAAAAGGCTACACCTATTAATATTTACTGAATACAAAACAGAGAGTAGAAACAAGCTGCTGTTCTTCTGTAAATACACAGTGTGTCCAGGTTATGTTAGGACTGTGTTCATTAAAAATACAAGACGTGGATTATTTTCAAAATTTCACTCTTTTTATTCAAAATAGACTCCTTCTGAAACAATACACAGCTGTAATCGATTGAAAAGTTTTCGAAAACAGTCACTATACTCCTTTTGTGGAATCGCATTTAAAACTGCTGTAGACTCCCCTTAGATGTCCTGGATGGTTTCGTGACGGTCTCCTTTCATTGCCAACTTAACTTTTGGGAACAACCAGAAATACGTTGGAGCCAAATCTGGCGAACCCGGAGGATGATCAAGGACTGTGATCCATTTTCTAGCCAAAAAATCGCACATGATCTTCGATTTGTGGGGTGAGGCGTTGTCGTGGAGGAGCGACCGGGAACCTTGATCTCGATATTCAGGTCGAATTCGAAGAATTCTCGCCCACAAACGATTGAGGGCTCCGAGATAATAATCAGAAATCACTGTTTGACCTTCTGTCACAAATTCCTTTGAAATCGAAAAAACGGTTAGCAGTGTCTTTACTCGACTCTTTTGCATGAGCACTTTCTTTGGTTTCGGCTTCTTTGGGCTCAACCACGCTGCACTATGCCGCTTTGTGAGAGGCTCTTATTGAAAACACTATGTCTCGTCACCAGTAACAATCGATTTTGTAAACTTTGTATCACTTTGGGCCGACCGTAACATGTCTTTGCAGTGTTCCACTCTGGCATGCTTTTCATCGCCTGACAGCGCGTGCGGTACAAACCGCGCACAGACCTTCCGTTTGCCCAAATCCTCGGTCAAAATTTGATGCACAGTTCTTTGTGGCATTCCAAAAGCTCCCCAATGAGTCTTGCAGAAACACATGTGTCTGGTGCAAGGATTTTGGTGACTTTTTTCACATTTGCTTCAGTGCGACTTGTTCTCTGCTTTGATGCACGTGGAGCGTCTTCATTGTCCTTCCTGCCGTCACGAAATGCAGCATACAATTGAAAAATGTTCGAGCGACTCAAACAATCGCTACCGTACACACTTTTCATCATTTTGTACGCTTCTCCGGCTGTTTTGCCTAACTTCAAACAAAATTTGATATTGGCTCTCTGTTCAACCGCCATTTTCCGACGACCGTCAGAACAGTACTGTTACATTCAAAGTCAGAACACATGTTGCAGCAATACTTGCGCTTTGAAATTATAGACAGCCACAGAAGAAACTTCAAGAATCTTAACGCCACAACTCGCCAACAGATGGCAATGCAGGGCAAAAAAAAAAAGGCCTAACGGATCCTGGACACACCGTGTAGAATAAAATATTTAATTCTTAAGAGTGCTGTTTATTATCAAGCATGTTTACTAATACCTTCTCTTAGCTGAAAACAAAACAAAATATATTCTACTCGGTATTAACTTGCAGTCGGAATGTGTTTAGCTTTTTAAAGTTGAAAAATGTGTTCCCTTGCTTAAGAATAACATCATGATGTCATGTACAGGAAGTACTTCAGCACCAGATGGAGGTGAACATTCACCTCTAGGCTCCGGCCGCTCTTTCTCTAGGAGCAGGTACCCCCCAGTATCCATCGGATATAGATACAGCGGCAAAGGACCAAACACCACCCCTCTCAGAAATCACACCCATGATTTAAACAGCCTGGTCTCTTTGAAGAGCAATGATCTCTATATGAGCCACTTACGTTAGAGTCAAAGCTTTCACACATATTACCGACACAGAGTGCTTAGAAATCCATGATTTATTTAATCCGTCTTGCAGTGCATACATTCATTTATCTCCTTCTTTCCCTCGCACTACATGTTTCGGCANTTTCTAAAAGTTGCTGTATTGAAATATTAACATGTAAATAACATCCTGGACATGCTGTAATATGTGATGTACAGTATTGCTGTGAATACACTTTTAGTTGCCGTATTTACGCATGTATAGGTCGCGTGCGTGTATAGGCCGTAGCACAATTTTCAGACAGAAATTATAGAAAAAATAATTTTCTTTGAATATTATTTCAGGAGTAGAACATCCTGTATTACTAATTATGAATATATCTATTTTTTTTTAAATGAAGTGTGATTTCGAATATTTCGAATATAAGCCGCACCCCAGTTTTCCTCTTGAATTTTTGGCAACAAATGTGCGGCCTATACATGCGTAAATACGGTATTTTAGTGGTTTCTAGGCCTTAAAGAGGATTCACCGTCTCGTATTTTAAAGCTGCTCCTCTGCTTCGACGTACTCGTATATTGCAATCTCAGCCTTCAGGGAGGCAGGGTGGCAGTGAGGAACACGGTGCTTTCCAATGCGGTTAAGAAGCTGGGCATGTGGGAAATCCGGGAAATGGTCCTTGTCCAGTTCAAATCCCTGTTCACGGTACACGCTGTAGGGTGTCTCACCATTTGGATTCTATTCTTGCGTGAAGGCGGAAAGTGTCAATGTTTTCCAGGCATAAATATCAGCCTACTTCCATTTTCAGCCCCATTAATCCTGAAGATGTCGACTGCAATGGAGAGCGAAACGTTTGAGCAGCTCTAACTTACAAAACGGCTAAACGGCGAAAGTTTAAGTCAAGAGAGTATACAGAGGCGGGTATAACCTAAGACCTACGAAAATGTTGATCGAGCAGCTCAGTTGGTGTAGTGAGTCTCATCTTGTGCATCTTATATCCCATTTGTCATCTTGCGGCAAACACGCATGCACGCACGGAAACATAGTCCGACCCTAGTAAAACCAAAGTTCGTCTTTCTCAAAGAAGTTTATTGTAATTAATATTCCGTACATTTTAGTATTTCTTTCTATCTATGGTTCTACAGGGCCGGGCACGGTAGCCGAGCGGTCTAAGGCATGCACTGTCTTCGCTAGGTCGGAAGCCGGGATCGTGGGTTCGAATCCCACTCAGGGCATGGATGTTTGTGTGCGTTTTTCTGTGTTTGTCTACACGTAGAGGCCTTGCGACGAGCTGATCACCCGTCCAAGGAGTCCTACCGAGTGTGTAAGATCTAGAAAAACCGAACTGAAACGGAGAGTTTCATGGAGGCAGGCCTAGGCCCACTGGGGCTGTAGTGCCAAGAAAGAAAAAAATTCTACGCAATGCAGTATCATTCAGCAGCCCAAGAAAGAAGAGAATGCCATGATATGGGTCGTGGGGTTCGAGTAGATAAGGTTCTTGCTTCGTATTTCTGACGTCCCGCTTTCAAATCTCGCTCCAGACTGATGCTGCTGATGACTTTTTTCCATCCCTTTCATTCTACTAACGGGAGTGTGCCTCAACCTGAGATGCGACTCTTTTCCATTTGCCATTTCAGCTGTCGCCCAGTACAAGCTGATGCTTATGCCTGCTCGTTCGTTGTTTGGTTTGCTTACTTTTCAGCTGAGGACAGAGACAGTATGATCCTCCGAAACATCTTTAACCTACCACACTACACGTCGTCACTAATGATAAGACAGTATTTTTCATGCTGCCTACATTTTCAGAGTATAAGCAGGAGGCAGGGCAATAGATTCCCACGAGATATTCATATTCACCTACCAGACAACACGGCTTCATAACCCAGAAATTCAGATTATAAATATTCACCACAGGGAAAACATCGGATCTTAAACAAAAGAAAATTTGTTGGCATCTTAGAGGCTGCCGGTTGCCACGGAATACCGTATCATGGAGTTGCGTAACAGTACACGTATTTCCTGTAAGGCGTGTAGTTGTGCCTCCTTTCGTATGCTTTGTTTCCTGTTCTGCATGTCACTGCGTACGTAAACACGCCCGTCGATCATAACAATCTTATACGTTTAATAAGTAACTGATAGACTCCAATTGTCGACAAAATCAGTTAGTTATATTAAGATGTTTTTTCCTACATATTTCGTTGATTTACGACCATCATCAAGCGTTTATAAAGAGCAAAGTGCGTCTACGTTCATCACTCGACTACGTGTCGCATTGGATCCATTCCCAAGCGTCTTGTCATGTAAAAGTTCTTGCACGGAATTACAATGTTTAAATTATTGAAATACTTGTCTAAAATTAGTACAGCTTATTTATAATTATTACTGCTATTTTTCCAAAAATGTTCTTATTATATATAGGGGTCTTTAAGGCGGAATAAAATAGAATTAATTGTGCCCGTATATGTGTTTTCAGACATTTTGTCCTGTATGGGAACGTGGGTGTTATACAAGTGTACATTAAAGATAAAGCTATCCCTGTATTAGGCCGTGAAGGCCCATAGGGTTGTGAGACGTCGAAGCTCCCACATTTTCTCTAGACCATCGGCTCACAGATGGTGTTAAGTTTGTCAGCCTTACGCGCCGGCTGCCCTTTACCCTCCACGAAGATTCCTGGTACTCATTTCTGTTAGAGGCTGAGCAATCCACCTCATCTGGACTCGAACTCGCGACCTTCCTGCTTGTAGTATAGTGCCTCAACCAATTGCGCTACCGCGTGCCCCCATACAAGTGTGCATTGTTAGCGCTAATATTAGCACGTGTTATTTTTTTTGGGGGGGGGTGTCGAATTTGTTTTTTTCAGTTTTTAATCCTTTCGAGTAAATGTTGATGTTATGTGAGTAAACGATGTTGGTGGCGATGGCCCCGTGCTGTCTTGTTCCTGTGGTTTGTGCTTGTAGACTTGCCGTGGTAGGCTCGCTGATCGTGTCCTTCTTCATTGTTTTGTATTAGTAAGCCTCTGCGTATTGGAGTTTTGTTTATGGCGCTTCGTCCTGCTGTTTGTTTAGATTTTGTTTCATTGCTTCTGCTGATGTAGTGTTGTATCTGATTGCAAAACACGTAGCAAAATAACATGTTAATAGATGTAACTGATGTTATCGACAATTTAAGTCTATCAGTTACTTGTCCATGGTTTATGCTAACCGTCTTACAGTGTATACACTTTTTCACCTTATTCTTCACTTCCACACTACATGTTTCAGCACTAATGTGCCATCCTCAGGTGTCTTTATGTACGTTAAACTATTGTACTGCATGCCATGATGTCTTTATTCTAAAATGACTAAAATCTGTATCCTCTGTAAAAGAGGATTGGCGTAATTCGCATGTTTGAGTGCGACGTACGAAGAATCCTGAAAAGTTTTATTATTTAGAATTCATCGACATATATGACGAATACAGATTTTAGTCATTTTAGAATGAAGACATCATGGCATGCAGTACAATAGTTTAACGTACATAAAGACACCTGAGGATGGCACATTAGTGCTGAAACATGTAGTGTGGAAGTGAAGAATAAGGTGAAAAAGTGTATACACTGTAAGACGGTTAGCATAAACCATGGACATGAATCAGTGTAACAGGACGCTAAAATATAACATTATAAGTTACTTATTAAACCTATAAAATTTGTGATCGACTCTTATGTTGTCGCATTATGGACATAAATTATCTACAAGATCCAACTTCGTCCAAGAGAATTAATTCCTCGAAATGCTTGTATGATATTTTTGTATCACCTTGTACAGTTACGTACTTACAGCTCAGAAGGAAAAGTCGTGAATAATGCATGTCTTGTATGAGGTTTCACCATTTGTATTATATACGCCTGCTTTCCGAAGCAAGGGGAGAAAATCTTGTTTCAGACCGCGTTACATTTCTTTCGGATCAGTCGTACCTCAAAATGAAAAGAGGAAACCCAATTTATGTCATGTCTTCTTTACGTAACATCTTTGGGGCTTCTAGCGGTAAGCAGAGGTGGAAATGTAAATAGGGCGGCATTTTCAACCACGTAGCAGCATGTGTTGTAACATGGTAGCAAAGAAATTTAAGTTTGCAAATGTGCACACGATCCTCGCTCACAGACATCTGAATTAGTTTTAAATGGCAGCTCTCATAGACAATTCAAGTGCCCTTCATTTTCTCATTCTGTTAGGTAATCAGTTTATCATTGACTTGCATGTTATTTTTCATACCGTAACATGTAGACTAGTTGTTATGTAACAAATTCCTAACATTCGCCAAGAGAAGAACTGGGAAGCGGGTTTCTCTGCGCGGTTCGTACGACAGCTGCGTGAAGCAATAATTGAACTGTTGGGATATGTGTTTTCTACGCGGTCCGTTCCGAGGTGTTATAAGCAGGACAATTTTAATTATGGCCAATTTTGAGACAGTCGCCGACAGGTAAGGACATAAACACAGAAGCTGAGGGGCCTACGACTTTGGAAGCCGTTACCACATGTGGACTGGTGAAAAAGCAGCAGACTGAGAAGAATTAGTACGTGCTGTAATGAACTGCTGAGTATGTCAGTTAGCGATAGTAGTTACGTTCTGTAAGTGTTCAATAAATCCAATTACTAATCCGAAAACCGTATATAGCCATTCAATTACGTGACAATACATTTCTTCTTCCCCACTGGAAGAAGTTAAGCAGTGGGGTTATCTGTCAATCTGTCTGTGTGACGTTTCACCGCCAGAATGAACAATAATTTTCTGCAACAGATGTCTGAGGTTAAAGTTGGTGCGTAACCTTTGCTTTCGAATTATATTAACGTAAAGATCAAGAACAATAACTCCAACAGAACTAACGAATCCTAAATGAATATATCTTCGGCACTGGAAAATGAGATAAAATACCATACTCTGCAGAAAATCACAAAAAGTGCATGGAAAGAAGTACCTATTTTCATCTAATACACATCGAATTGTAAGAGAGGATGTCGAGAACACTGGACGTCAGTTTCTTATATGGAAGCTTTCAGAACCTGAGCAGTGTTTACTAGTCTGAGTGCTCCTGAAAGGAACTAAGTTAGGTTAGGTTATAAGTTTCGTGAACTACTGAATACAAGAGCCTTGGTAGTGAGGGAGAGACAAAGTGAAAGAAATTGGAGACGACACAACAATCCGAAGGTTCAGTACGTCAGTTTCGAGCACAGAAGCTACTGAGGACCAGAGCAGTCCTCATTAGTCTGTGTTCGTAAAGGAATTTGTTAAAATATAAATTTCTTAAATCGCTACAGACAAGGGGCGCGGAAAATATTTGGTTTTATGGTTAATTCAGAGTTGTCTATATTGGAAAGATAATTTTGAATCTTCCGGAAGAAAGGTGTTTAATTTCGGTTGATTAACATTGGGAGGACTGCATGAGAAATACGCGGTAAAAACTTGGACCTTGTGAATTATCTCAGGATTTGCATGAGGAGAGAGGGCAAATAGCAAAAATCTGTATTAAAATGGTCGGTATTAAAAACTTCCGGTTGTATACTGACTTCAAGATAGCAATCCGGCAAATAAAGAATTTGGAAATCCCTTCATGTTTCCCTAACATATATACTGTTGCCTTATTGTTGTCAAAATATAGTACATTGGTTATAACAGTCCACAAATTATGGCATTCAGTTAGTTGTGAGACCCGGTGTTTTATTTCCTTGGCACTACAGCCCCAGTGGGCCTAGGCCTACCTCCATGAACTTCTCCGTTCACTTCGGTTTTTCTAGAACTTACACATTCGGTAGGACTCCTTGGGAGAGTGATCAGCTCGTCGCAAGGCCTCTACCTGTACACAAACACAGAAAAACGCACGCAAACATCCATGCCCTGAGTGGGATTCGAACCCACGATCCCGGCTTCCGAGCGAGCGAAGACAGTGCATGCCTTAGACCGCTCGGCTTCCGTGACCGGCAGAGCTAGGATCTAGTCCGCTGAAATTGATTGGTGGTCTAACTGGTGATAAAAGCTGGGGTTCTTTCTTGTTTACAGTCTCATGTACGTAATATATATGTATATAATGAGGAAATATTTTGGCCGTGAAAATTATGGATCGGCAGAATCTGATATGAACATTTTGAGCCCACTTTAGAAAGAACAAATGAATTTAGGAATGTCGTCTCTCTGTCTGCCGCTGTATACTGATATACGTGCGCCTCGCCAGCACCTGACCGCTTGGTCAAGCTTTATTCTTGTTCGGCGTCTAAGAACCTATTTGTCACACGTCGACGCTCGGTGAATATGAATATTCTATATCCAAAAACAAGGGTCCTTCAAAGCAGCCCCAAGACATAATTTGGCTATTTTGTCGAAAATGGTTCAAAAGACTTTGTTTAATTTCAGAAATTTATCGATACAAACAAACAAAAACAAACTCCGTCCTTTTAGTCCGCAAGTGAACTATACCGACCGAGCGACCTCCGCTTGTCGGCGAAGTTAGTGCCAACTTTAGCGGATAGAGGGCGTCGCGTGGTCAGCGCAACGAATCCCCAGGGCAGTTGATTTCGGTTTTCTAGACCGGAGCAGCTATTTCCTTGAAACAGCTCCTCAATTATCATCACGGGGCTGAGTGGACCCAGATCCAGACCCAATATTTCTCAGAAAAAATCTGGTAGCGCCGGGAATCAAACCCGGACCTCTGGATCTATAGCCAGGGACTCTGGCCACTAGACCACAGATGCCGTCAACATATGGATACTGCCTCCCAAAATGAAATTGAAAATTTTAAAGAAAATAAAGTATGCACACTAGGAGGCCAAACACGAAATGATAAAACGCGCTCTACCGGTCGGGGGGATTTCGTTGTTGTTCGATAGTCAGTAACCAGAAATAGTCTACCGAGCAACAATTGAATTGAGAAAGCGCATTCAATGCCTCAGCGCAGATTTTTATGTTTATCTAGCATCAAGTTATACTGACCTATTTAATGTTGTCCAGTTCCAGCACTACAGATATCGGATGCAAATTCGCATGATCAGGCGCCTAACAGATTCCAAAACGTCTTCCATTTTTAAGTTTCGATCTGATTTTCTGGAAGGTTTGCCTGTTTCTGATGTTGCTGGAGAATCCAATGCCCCAAACCAGATCAACGTAGGTTAGGGTGGATCTTAGCAGGATTTTGTGTACAGTTAATGCAATTCCCCGGAAGTTAAACTAACTAAAGAGAGGCTATAACTGGTTTCTCCTTTGTGTGCCACTTTTAGCACAGACTATACGTGGGATTTCCTTGCGACGAGCTGATCACCCGCCCAAAGAGTCCTACCGAATATGTAAGATCTAGAAAAACCCAAGTAATCGGAGAAGTTCATGGAGGTAGGCCTAGGCCCATTGGGGCTGTAGTGCCAAGGGGAAAAAAAATACGTGGGATTTGAAGACAGATTTCTGCCTAATAACTTTCAAGTATTTGACCACGATTTCCCGCGATAATTTATGGTTAAATAGTTCTAACTCGAAAGGAGGCCTGTAATAGTGAGTCATATTTTCGAGCGTATACCTCTCGTTTCGGCGCATTTACTGGGGTTCGTTATTCATCGAAACAAAGTTCCAGGTTCCACATAATTTCCTCTAATTCTGACCTGCTAATAATTTAAATCTCTGGGATAAGTTGCACGTATAATCGGAATAAAAAAAAACTCCGTGGCTTTAGTCGGCAAGCGAACTATACCCACCGAGCGGCAGCCGCTTGTCGGCGAAGTTAGTGCCAACTTTAGCAGAGAGGGTGTGTCGTGTAGTCAGCGCAACGAATCCCCCCGGCCGTTAATTTCGGTTTATATTTGCAAATTCCTGTTATATCTATCCGGAAGCATTGTCCATATAAATTTCAAACATGACCGGACCTATTATGTACTCTCGTAGGAATACTGCTCCCATTTCTCTGATACCAGTTCTGACGTTTCTAACTACTTTGAAGGTGTGAATAAATGACTGCAAGTGGGACATTACTGTCGTGTAAGATTTTCATGGGCCAGCGTGCCAGCTCTTGTAGAATGCCCGCCCGATGCCAACGATATAACACTACCGCTGCTTTGTTAAGATTGAATTTCCTCGTGAATCGAAATTTGGTTTGTTACCGTTCTTTTAATGTTTCTTTATTGTGAAAAATTTTCAAATGATTCATCAGCTATTTTTATGTTAAAATTTTGTTATAAATTCTGGTAATGAAACATCAACATATACTTAGTTTTCTCTGTGTTTACTTCTAGACCAGCCTCCTTACTTCTGTGATTTCCCTTTATTAGTATTTACATCACTTCCCAATAGATTTACATCATCAGTATAGACCAGAAACTGATATGTATCATCTAATTTCAGCCCCGCTTGGAGCTCATGAACCCTTGTAGTGACATATTCTAAAGCAATTGTGGTAAAGGATCTTCTTGTTTCAGGCCATTATCAACACGAAACATACTCGTACAATGCAAAAACGATGAACGACCGTGATAGCCGACTGCCACATAACAAACTTCCGCCCCAACAAAAACACTCACGACAGCCACACAACTAACAAAAGATAAATCAACAAAAACTATAAAGCAAAGACGTGCATAGCAATCGTTCAAGGACATTTAAATATAAAAACAGCCTGTTAACCCACATAACCTACAATTAATGAGAGGCAACTGCATAAGAAAAGCAGAACAGCTTTACAACGAGCAGCAGATTCAATCACAACAGCCTGTGCACCTGATGGCCGGTTAGGCCCAAACGTAGTGACAGTCAAGAGAAAACGACGAGAGAATATTAACCGCCGTTGCAAATAGATGACAAAAAGTGGAACGCAAAGCCAGATCTACGCAGTGCAACAGAATGGTGCAATCTAATTTGAAGTAAATTTGCCTATACCGACTGTAATAGGCCTATAGGTTTCATTTAAGCACATTTTAGTAAACATAACTGGTTTCATAGGTACACCAAACTCTACGTGAAAGTTCTACAATATTACTTCTCACTGTACTACAATTTTCTCTCCAACGTTTGACAGATGCCAAAGATCTAACCGGCATTGGAACTATTACATCGAACCCCACACCGATGATCCCAAATAATTTCGTTTACGGATGGAAGAAACCTTCAGTTGAGAATATCGAATAACATTTTACATGAAGCTGATAGCATTTTTTCCACGTCTGGAAGCTGAAATAATACTTCTATCGTAGCCCTGCGAGTCGTAGAAGGCGACGAAAAGGAAACTCGGGCCTGGGGTCATGACTGGGCCACCCTGTCACTAGGGGATATAAATACAGAAACCTGGTCCTCCAGGTTGGTAGTAGGAAACAAAGCTGTAAAACTTTCACTGTAAAAAATATTTTTTTCGAAATCCAAAAAAGTGAAAACCGGATACAATCTAGCAGAATTTTCTAAGGAAGGTTATGGTTAAAAAAATTCTGTTTCACCAACGGTGGTGGTGGTGGTGGTGGTGATGATGATGATGATGATGTGATATCCCGTGATAATTACTACAATCAGTTTTATCGCCCTTTTTGTAAATTTTTACAATGAAATATTCCTTCCATCGCTCGGGTAACTGATCCTTATTCCGAAGAAAATTAATGGGTTTTTGGATCTCAGACTGTAATATTTCACTTCCTGCTTGAATCAGCTCTGCTGGAATTTGATTACTACCTGGCGATGTATAATTTTTCAACTTCGCGAGAACAATATCTATCTCAAAAGTACTAGACTCAGCTGTATGTATGTTTAACTGCCTAACATCACTAACCCTACGTATATTCCGTAACTGAGAGAAGCATTAGTTATTGTTAAGCCTAAATATTTAGATACTTCTCGCTTCTTATTGAATGTTCAATGTTTCCACCAACACGCAAGTATTCAAACTAGTCTAAGACAACATTTTGGGGCATTCTAGACAAAGCAAAGTGAGGACGTCTTATGTGGAAGACACGCGTCTGTCCATTACCTGGTAACAGCATCTAAAACATTTGGGCAGATATTTAAGAAACAATCTGTGTTTGAAACTTTAATTAACGCTATTGTGTGGTTCAGATTTTCAGCCATACTGATCCATATTGAAGCCACTCTACAGGAGGACACTATGAACATTTTTCTGCTCATCATATTCAGTTGATAAAATTTTAGTTAAACTGAGCACCACAGATCTTTGTAGAATATTAGTTGACAGTCCGGGTTTGTAGGCATATTAACGAGGAACCCCCATTCTTTCCCTGAAACCAGAAATAGAGATTTCTATGTATCCCATTAAATTGTGTACACTTCTGCTGAAATCTGATATTGTACTTTTTTTTGGTAGAGATGTGAATTTTGCCCGTTTTGTCTATACATTTTATGTTTAACTGAATTTCCATGTCCCAACTTGCGATAAGCACGCCGCTGGGATATCTTTATACCGCACTGTGGAGTTCATACAATAAATTCCAATCCCCATCCCCTGTAATTCCTAAGCCGCACATTCAGAGTCTATTTTAAGCAGTCGTTAAATAATCCAAAATCCTTTTTTGAAAAATTTAACGATCATAACTTCCCCTGTTAATTTTACTCTAGGAGTATTTTTAAATCGAGGCTTTGGGCGGATTTGTTTCACTGTTAATCCAGTTCTAATCTATTCCAAAGTGTCTCGCTAGTTGCCATACATTTTATCAGGTAACATCACCATAAGCTTTTCTTACATTCACAGAATTCACGTGCGGGGTGGTGCTTTAGTCTTTGTTTTATTCGTTTCTCTCATTCGATTCACCTTTACTTATTTCTTGACTAAAATGCGCAGAAATATTATTATTCGATTCACCTTTACTTATTTCTTGACTAAAATGCGCAGAAATATTATTATTTGTCCTTATATCTTGTACGGGTGTGAAACTTGGGTTTCTGAACCTGAGGAAATGGCAGTGGCTAATAAGGTTGTTTTTTTTTCCTCGCGCTCCCACTTTGGAGAATTGGGCTGGTTTCTCAGTTTCACTGATCATTTTTACAGACGTTAGTACTACTTTTACAAATAAATCAGCTCTCGCAAGGCCTCTACCTAAACACAGGACAACATAGACACAGAATAAAAACATACATATACCAAACATCCATGCCCTGTGTGGGACGCGAACCCACAATCCCGGCTTCCGGGCGAGCGAAGACAGTACATGCCTTAGACCGCGCGACTACCGTAACCGGCTAATACGGATATGTTGAGAATATCTTAACATAAGATGGAGGAAAGAGGAGGAGGGCTCTATGAAGTTAACATTTTGTCTATCTTCCCACCTTCTTTCTTGTACTCTTTCTAGAAGAAAAAGTATAACAAATCGAACTTTAACACATTAAATATAAAATGAATACCTGCGTTTGCTATTAACACAACGACGCGGAAGAGCAAAGAGGAGGTGTAGAAATAAAATATAAGGATAACAGTGTTCATAGGAAGGGTTCAGTTCACCAGACAGTGTGTTCACGACTGGTTCTTGTGGATCTGGAACCAGTCAGCTGCGAATTGTTCCGGGCGGATATCCAAATCATGATTTACTCGAATATCAGTAAAACTTCAGACGCTGAGGCATGTCCCCCAGTTTGTACGTGACATATGCTGGCACGCAAACACTAGGCATCGAGTTGATGCTCACCAAAGTACATAAGGTGCAGATTTGTTCCTCAAAGGGATCGTAAACTCCGGTTGTCTCTCTAAACGGAGGTTTATTGCTGAGACTCTCGAGTCACTCCCCTTTCCAGAGCCACCTTATGAATGAGATCTGGGATGGAACAGGAGTGCAAGTGATACTGGGTTCGTGTCCTAACATCGAAAATTGTGTTTTACACTATTTGTTTATGCCTAATCATTTTGCATATTGGTCTACTATGATCCTCTAAGCTACAACTTAGGCCGCGCCATAGTTAAAGCGGTTAGTCGCTGGCTTCCCACCGCGGTGGCCCGGGTTCGATCCCGGGTCTGGTCAAGTGGGATTTGTGGTGGACAAAGTGGCGCTGGGGCAGGTTTTCTCCAGTACTTCGGTTTCCCCTGCCAATCTTCATTCCACCAATTGCTCCACAATCACCCTCACCTATCATCTGGGGCTGGTACAATAAGCCAGAAGTGGCCGCAGTACAAGGGACTTGGTCCCACCCCACTAGCAATAGAAGTAAAAGCTACAATATCCCTTTATGAGCAGGATATTTGTGATAAAACATGGCGATATTAGCGTTATGTGTGGTACAAGGGGAATTGCATTCCAAACTACAGAGGAACGGAATTTGTAAGTTCAATATATGGACAGGCCTCTAAGTTAAGATAATTAATCGTGAACAGATGGAATTGACCCAGAAATTAGAATAAAATAAACACAGTGTTAAAACACGTTTCTATTCGTGGATAATCAAACTTTAATAATATTCATTTTGACAAGCATCAGTAGAATGGCTGAGCTTTAGTTTTTCAGCGAGTATCTCAAAGAGGGAACTGATGGTTGTCAATCTGATATCCTCACTGACAAATAGACTGCTTCATCATGTCGTCTTCACATCAGTCTTCGCTCAACACCCTGTCTCACAAAGTTATGCACTACTAAATAGCCAGAGAACACTCAGGATATTCAGTGATAACATGAAGCCAAAATTCTGTATAATTCCTTTTCCAGTATCTTGTCTTTCAGAGCCCTATCACAGTACAGTTCAATGAGTTGTTACTCCCTTGCACAGAAGAAATAAAATTTGTGACGTCAGCAATAATGTGTTTCTTTGCTCTATCAGAAGAGAAACAGTGACAATGGTTTTGTTGTAGTACCCTAAATAGTGCAGGGTTCTTTGTTTAATATTAGATGCAATATCTTCAGCTTTATCTTCTGTTAAAACTAGCATTTCTCTCAAGCAGAAGAGAATGACCATTGTTCCTTGTCGAGCACGAATATCAGAACTCCACCTTTGTCACGGAAACCGTGTCTGTTTACATAAGTAAATCATGGTTTTGTCTCTGCGCTTTAGGAGTACATTAAATTCATTCAGATTAACAAACATATCAACGATGTATGTTAACTTTGGTAGCAAATTTGTGTTGATCAGACTGTTTGCAAGTCTGAACTGCCTGTTGAAGGGAAACGCGTGGAACAGAACAGGCTGAAAGAGAGGTAAAGCTCTGTGTTTGCAATTTTTCGGTACTCGGTTCGCATCTCGGTACAGACACTGAATATGTTGACTGTGGTTCTTCGTGACTTTCCTCAGTTCCTCCACGCAATTTTTGAGATAGTACTTAGATTAAGTCACAACCGCTTCTTCCCAGATACTTTACAATGCATCATTCATCCTAACATCTTACGCTTTATAATCTCGAATCTGAAAGCGTTCTTATGTAACCCTTAATAACGGCGTATGCTTCTCGTCTGAACTCACAGAGTCTCTGCAACACTAGAGCCCTTGACGACAACTAACGAACTTCCATATGAAGTAGTAAGTGTACATGTTCAGAATCGATATCCGAACAGACGGTTTCAAATTAACGTGAATTGTGGAAGAACTTTTTTAAATTAAGTTTACAACTCCCATTGCATTGGGTAAGTAAGTACTTCTGAAATACTTCGCCTAGCTGTCTGGTTGCCGGTGCTTCATATAGGTAAAGCTATCCCTGTAACAGGCCGTGGAGGTCCATAGAGTTTTGAGACTTCGAAGCTCATATATTTTCTAGATAATCCGCGACCCCCAGGAAGATTCCTGATATTTATTTCTGTTAGAGGCTGAGTCGACCCCAGTATTTTCTTTTTAGTTACATTTTCATGCAATATAGGCTGCGGAAACCCGACAATAATTTAGAATCACATTGTACTACTTCTTACTATGGCACACTCTGTCTTCTGTGCCTGTCTGGTCTGCTTATATAGATTCTGCACTGACCCAATAGAGAACATCGCTTCCAATCGTTCTCCTATCTTTACGTTTTGATTCGTCGCGGCGGTAGCGTGTTTTCTTTGTCATTTTAACTTTTGAGCCGGCCGTTCCCTGGCGACAGCCAACACTTCTGTGTCCATGATTTTGGTATCAGCTGCCATGTCACAGTATTAACCGGATATCCGTTTGATTTCCGCAATAGGGAGGGAGCGGGTGTTTGTCTCCGTGCTATAAAAACTCAATTCTTCAGTAATATTGAGATAAACTTCATTCTTCAAATTTTTACGTATTACTCTGACACGTTTCATTCAAGGAAAGCATAACAGTCAATAATGATGCAACTATGCATTTACCTATCCTTGACATCAGATCCGTTCAATCTTGGAAACCTTACTGAAGGTTATCATCATCATCATTACCACTAGCAAAGCAGCACTCCTTTAGCCATAGCCTGCTTTAGAAGATTCTGCATTTATATCTCCAGGAACAGCGTGGCCCAGGCACCGGGTTCCCTTCCCGTCGCCTTCTGCGATTCGCAAGACTACGGTGGAGTTATTCCAAACCGCCTCCACCCACACGGAACACTGACGCTTATACGCAGGTTTAAAAGCCCGTCATTACGATCTTTCGTTGCAGCTTGTAAACACGTTCTCTGAAGAAAAATGGACATGTTGAGATAAGAAAACCACCAAAGGACGTCTGACTGATTTACTGTCGGGTTTGTAGGAGGATCAGCTTTACTCCTTACTTCCTCCAGCGAACACATTAAGCAGTTTAATTCAGACTCGCAACTCACTAAACAACCTCTTGGCATAACACTTAGATCGCATAAAATCGTCATAAGCCAGTTGTCAGAAACTCGTTTCTGAAAACGGGGTGATCCACGACAAGCGAGATTCTTATTGTTGTCAATATCACCGGAAATGCGTTAGGCCCTATGCAACGCATGCAGATTCTCTCTCCAACAGGCTATCAAATGTCCAAACGAATTTCGCTGATACTTCTGCACGATATTACGAAATAGGAAATAGGTTGCTCGTACCCGCAATCAAACCTTAAAGTCCGTTGTTCAGAAAGTACAAACTGCGAAGTCTTATCTTCAGGATATAACGCCGTGTAGTCCGTCGGAAGCCAAAGCGANTTCGGAATATAACGCCATGTAATCCGTCGGAAGCCAATGCGAAGTCCTATCTTCGGAATATAACGCCATGTAATCCGTCGGAAGCCAATGCGAAGTCCTATCTTCGGAATATAACGCCATGTAATCCGTCGGAAGCCAATGCGAAGTCCTATCTTCGGAATATAACGCCATGTAATCCGTCGGAAGCCAATGCGAAGTCCTATCTTCGGAATATAACGCCATGTAATCCGTCGGAAGCCAATGCGAAGTCCTATCTTCGGAATATAACGCCATGTAATCCGTCGGAAGCCAATGCGAAGTCCTATCTTCGGAATATAACGCCATGTAATCCGTCGGAAGCCAATGCGAAGTCCTATCTTCGGAATATAACGCCATGTAATCCGTCGGAAGCCAATGCGAAGTCCTATCTTCGGGATATAACGCCGTGTAGTCCGTAGGAAGCCAAAGCGATGTCCTATCTTCGGGATATAACGCCGTGTAGTCCGTCGGAAGCCAATGCGAAGTCCTATCTTCGGGATATAACGCCGTGCAGTCCGTCGGAAGTCAACAGATCTTTCGAATGATCATGTCGCCTCCATTTTCAGGATTTCTTGTTCAGCATATTCTTAGGCACTGAAGATGGAGACGACATCTTCCTTAGAAACTCTGCTTGACTTTCAGAGGACTACATGGCTGTGTATTCCAGAAGAAAGTTCTGTTTGTAACAACTGCTGTGAGAACCTCGTGTAGTATGAAAATGAATGTATAAAGAAGTTCTTCTGAGAATGCAACTTCCATAAAAATGAAGAAAGCTGACGACAAAGACACTGTTGGCAGATTTGTCTATAATCTATCTGCTGCTAGAACGAATGACTGGCATACTACTTCTGACACAGACTGTTAAGTCATTATTAGATGGTCACTAGATTTTATTTTGAAGATACTTCCCCATCCATAAGCCTGTGGGAAATCAAATCACACACGAATTCGTTTTTCCGGGGATTGTCTACGAAAGGTAAGTATTACGGACGTCCTCTGGTTCGTAGAGTATATGGACTTTACCGGCAGAATTTGTTAGATTAAACCAGAAAGTGCTGCAATCTGTCGGAGCACCAAACTACCACAATCTTACGGTAGCACCACAAGCATTTTGATTTATATGGAGATTTACAACAGGGAGGATCGGGCATGTAGCACGTATAGTAAGAATTAGCGTTGGAAGAAAACTGTAATGGAGAAACCTGGAGGGAAATCTCTTGAAAGTCTAAGCATAGGCCTGGTGTAAAACAATGACATTCGTTCATTCATGTGTAATCTGTCAAGATGACAGGTCCACAGTCTCTTCCAAAACAGTTCCTCCACTTGATGCGATCTGGAGCTTTCTCCTTCAAATAAAAATATCCTCTTCTGTCCCCAAGGTCATCCAGCATCTTCTTACGTCTTCTTCCTCTTCTTCTGGTCACTTCTATCCACTTCTCTATCTTTCCTTCAATAACTTCTTTTAGAAGGCAGTTCCTTCCGTTTTCTTATTTCGTGTAGAATATTCATCTGCTCATTGACTCTAAATAACACTTCTTCATTTCTCACATAATCGATCCAACTAATCTTCTCCATCCTTCTCCAACACCACATTTCGAAGCTTTCCAGGTGTTTCTGATCTACTGCCCTAAGTGTCGAAGTTTCAGCCCCATACAAAGCGATGCTCCAAATGGAGCATTTCACTAGTTTCTTTCTCAAATTTAAGTCCAATTTGCTGGTAAAAAGAGTCTTCGTCTTCACACGTACACCTTCCATCGTCTGTTAAAAAACTACCCAAATATTTAAAACATTGCACATTCTCCAGTTGTTTTTGGTCTATACAATGACATAATGACTCACAAATAAATAAGGTGTGAAGGGTGGCCTAGATTAATCTCGTTGAGTGTAGACTCCAGTGATACGCTGTTATCACAGTAATGACCCGTCCGTTTCCTTGAGAGAAGGAAAATTTCTCGACCATAAGAAGGAGTATCGGCTCATCAAGAATCCTTCCTTTGTGACTTAATTTACGACGCTCAATGTATCAGAATACAGTATCGAATGGTCGGATGACTGAATTAATTAGATGATGAATGATGAATTATCAGGGCATTTGTCTGGTGACTGGAGAAAAAACAAATGACTCACCATTGCCGGTGTCCCAAAGGAAATCTGAACCAACCGCCTCCTCGATAGACATTTACTGTCTTACGGCTGCCCAAAGTGCTCCAGCAGGGAGAAAAGTCCTTTGTATGGAGCCAGTTTAGGTTTCATCATTGCTTCTTGTGGGCACCAACCAGTTCGCATCTGGTTTGAAACCACACGGGGAAGCTAAGTACGCATGCCCTTGAGCCATCTTGAAATAACTCTTACATGTATATAGTTCTATTGCCACTTGTACATTTAACAGACCCATATTGATCTGATTGCTCTAAGTACTTATAAATGTAAAATATAAACTTTCTGATTGAAGTCCTCAAATTATTTGCACAACTTCTCCGATGATACAGTTCATAACCTGTCCAGTAAAAAGTACTTGTATTTCGTGAAATTTAAAATTATCGAAGTGGCCACTATGAAGAATTCTAACTTCTGGATGCGACGCCTAGTATTCCAGAAATCTACTTATGCTTTTCTTGCTTATTCGTTCCGTTTATCCGTCGACCCTGAGGATAGTGGCTGTGACTTCCTCTGAAAAAAAATCGGCAAACATCTACCATACTACACGGCGTCACGTCTCAGAAGATAATATACTCCCTATTTCGATTTCTTCCGGTAAGTTTATGAAATTTCCATCCGATGACACGTATTTTTTTTCCCCTTTGGCCCTACAGCCCCAATTTGGGCCTTGGCCTATCTCCATGAAACTCTCCGTTTCACTTCGGTTTACTAGATCCTAGACATTCAGTAGGACTCCTTGGGCGGGTGATCAGCTCGTCTCAAGGCCTTTACCTGTAGATCAATACAGAAAAATGCGCGCACACAAACAAAATGTCTATGCCCTCAGTGGGATTCAAACCCACGATCCCGGCTTCCAAGAGAGAGAAGACAGTGCATGCCTCAGAACGCTCTGCTACCGTGACCGGCGAGGACACGTCTAGCAATCCACAATTACACTGTTTGTGTTAAATTATTTCTCTACGAAAGAGAAGACGTAGTAAGTTGGTGTTGCAGTTGGTACTCCTGATGAAAGTCACAAAATGTGTTAGGATAGGGAAGCCTTCGGAGTTATGACGTTTACAGCGACTTTCATGAAAAACGGTTCATAATACTATAATTACCACTACTACAAGAAGTTTCTACAGCAACATACTGTTGGAACATCTATTAACATGTGCTAAACACAACCTTGTCCGAATTGACAGACGCTCAAGTCCCCTGGTATTTACTGGCTGAAGTTTACTGACTCTGTTGTGTGAGCTCGGTTTGATGTTCCTGGCATGGAGTAACGTAAACCGCGCGGGAGTTGCTGTGCACGACAACAGGGAAAACTCAAACACTCTGCAAGCGGCCTAAATATCTTTTGCTACATTTTTTTTGTTTGGTTTCGAGGTTGTAAAGTGAAGTAAGTGGGAAGTGGTGGAGATGGCGTGATGCTGAGCATTGCGATTGTTCCACAGAACGGCCACCAAAAGAAGGAAGCTATCAACTGAGTTGATTTGAATGAAAAGTATTGTACCAGTATGGGGTAAATTCCCGGCTTTTAAACAGTTACTGCTTAGAACTGAGGAAACCAACTCCCGACCGAATAAAATCAATTGTATTCCGTCACTTTATCAAGATTTCCGCGGGATATATTACCAATGACCTTTTCCTGTCCTGAGACTGTCGGAAGAATGAATTAATGAGAACAATACAAATATAGTAGGACGTATTACGTTTCTGGACATTATCCATCGACCTCTTTTTATCTGAAACGCAGTTAGCTTACACTGTGATGCACGTATAGATCCATTGCTAGACAATGACTCGGTAAACACATTCCCGCGGCAGCTAACGCGAGCAATAATAGGACGTCCATTGCTAAGCAGCGGATCAGTAACTACGTCTCCTTGAAACAGATGCTGTGTTTTCTGCGGGATTCGTGCAAAGTACTTATAAAGAAGTGTTCAGTAGTCGAGTCAGCAGGCGGTCAGGCATACGACCGTTCAAGTGACTAGACTGCCGTGATAGCTAATACTATTAGGATATTTATTNCACTTATAAAGAAATGTTCAGTAGTCGAGTCAGCAGTGAATTTTGGAGCTGTAGAGAATTGGGTCGAGTTCTGGAGATGACAGTCGAAGGTGATTGAGCAGAATGGCGAGAAATTAATTGGACTGTGAAAAGAAGGCTTCGTGTGTGATTTGAAGGAAGACTGAGACTGTTATGAAATCCGTTGTCAAGTTACAACTATTGAAGACTGAGAACACTTGTGCGTGTGTAACGGTGAACTGCAAAGTGTGCAGATCAGGGCAAGCACTGTATTGCCTGTAGTGTAAAAGGTGCAATAAATCCAATCGTTCAATCCAAAATCCGTCTTGTAAGTCACGCAGCCCCTTAGTATGTGACAATATTTAAGAACACAACGTAACTGAGACNGAGTCAGCAGTGAATTTTGGAGCTGTCGAGAACTGGGTCGAGTTCTGGAGATGAGAGTCGAAGGTGATTGAGCAGAATGGCGAGAAATGAATTGGACTGTGAAAAGAAGGCTTCGTGTGTGATTTGAAGGAAGACTGAGACTGTTATGAAATCCGTTGTCAAGTTACAACTATTGAAGACTGAGAACACTTGTGCGTGTGTAACGGTGAACTGCAAAGTGTGCAGATCAGGGCAAGCACTGTATTGCCTGTAGTGTAAAAGGTGCAATAAATCCAATCGTTCAATCCAAAATCCGTCTTGTAAGTCACGCAGCCCCTTAGTATGTGACAATATTTAAGAACACAACGTAACTGAGACCAGATTCTCTCTCCTTCTTCAGTAAAACCTACTCAGTTGGTTGCAATCGGCAGAGCTAGTCACTATCTTCGGAGATAATATTTGTTTCAAGCATATTAATTTCTACTTCCTTTGCTCCTGGATATGTATTACATTCACGTCTTACATTACTCAGTTGCCTTCCTTCTTCAGGGTAGCATCCCATAACCATAACTATACGGGATCTGGAAGGAAGCGGTCGGTACCTAAGTTGAGGCACTATGCCGTCATCTTCCTGGATGGACTCGGCCCTCCAATAGGGCAGTTTGTGCTGTCTACTGCATCGATAAACTGGACGAGGTTATTACTCTTGCTCATGTGGGTCTAGCTGAATAGCGTGCGAACGAGAACCATGCAACGAATATGTCAGGCGCACCCCGACCTATCACATCACGTAACGCGGAACTGATGGTTCCGTCTTGCAAGGTACTAAGTTTTGCATGCATCATCCAGTGTGCATAAGATGCACCCAACATACATAGCGCCATAGCTCAAGCGGTTAGTCGCTGGCTTCCCACCGCGGCAGCCCGGGTTCGATCCCAGGTCTTGTAAAGTGGGATTTGTGGTAGACAAAGCGGCGCTGGGGAAGGTTTTCTCCGAGTACTTCCGTTTCCCCTGCCAATTTTCATTCTACCAATTACTCCACAATCACCCTCACCTATCATCTGGGGCTGGTACAATAGGCCAGAAGTAGCCGCAGTACAAGGGACTGGGTCCCACCCCACTAGCATTAAAAAAATTACATTCTGACCAGTCTGATCCACAGAATAGCAACCAATTTTGAAGTAAAATGAAGACGACTTGCTTCGAAATGGCCCGTCTGCTTATGCGTCGTGCTGCGTCCTGCTGAGTGCTTCGTTGCGTGCCTCGTTCTAACTACAATACAAGGGGCCTACACATGTAACAGCAGCAACAACAGAAAACAGAAGTTTCCCCAATAGATGTATTCTAACACTTGATGATGGTCTTATCGGTCAAAACATTTTGTGACCTAAAATTTTAAATTAAAACTTAAACGTTTTAAACCTTTAAGTTACTAAATAGTTGTACATAAGACTGTAAAATAAGATTTACAATAAAATGGAAGAGTGCAGCAGGATGCTACAATACAATATTATATACTTGAATAGTTCATTACATTTTAACGCGCCTACTCTTCCAGTTTCTGTCAGTCTGTTTTTGAGTCAAAATTTGTACTGTTTATTTTAATACTTTCCAGGGTGACGTAGCCATCAGGGGGCTTGGTCGTTAACGGCATGCTGCGTCGGAAGGCGACTGCTGATCGATTTACGACAAGAGTCTACTATATATTCGACAAACTGCACGCAACTTTTGATACTGCAATTTAAGGGGAAGGAAGCCTTTTCCAGTGCTCACGCGGTGTAAGGCTCAGGAGATCTGAACGATCTGAACCGTTCAAACACCGTGACCGTCGTTTTAATAGTGCGCAGATCATGGATTTGTCTTTGCGTGTTTCTTAGTTGTATTTTCATCTGTAGACAGAGCCTTAGGGATGGACTATTCGCTTGTCCAAGGGGTCCTGTTTAACGTAGGAAATGCTTGTAGTTTTCAGCTTTAAATCTAAGTGGGAGGACAGAAACTAACAAGTCCGCAAAGATTACAATCCATTACATAGTCATAAAACTTCCAATGACGGTTTATCTATTTATAGGCATTACTTGTTGCCTTATTTTCTATGTATCTGTAATTTAATTAAAGTGGACATTGTTGAGGGTCATTTTCAATGAAACCCGAAGAAGTCCGAGAGTTTGTTTGATAAAGGAAACCTGAAAACTGAAGAAGCGGAATAATAATAATAATAATAATAATAAGAAGAAGAAGAAGAAGAAGAAGAAACATGAGACGTTAATATGTCCAGGTATGCTGGAGTTGAGCTTCATGAACCGACATTCCTGTGACGTGTGGTACTTACGAGAATCTTCTACTTCACCTCCACATTACGTACAAGTATCTGTGACCGCCACAGCAGAGAGTTACAGGGGAACTGACCGAAACGTCAGGACTTCGTTCTCAATGGCAAGGACTTTCATACGAAAGTGGACAGTCCTACGACTTTGCATTATAAAGTAGGAGAGCCAACGGTTATCCGCTTGGGACTTGGTATTCTCAGAACGATTATTGGGTACATAGAAGAATCTTAAAATATTTTAATTGCTCCGTCAAGATAGCACACTACGTGGTGATTTCCGCTCTATGAACCGAATCTCAGATCAGAACCCATAAGATAAATCTATCCCTGTAACAGGCCATGGACGCCCATGAGGTTGTGAGACATAGAGGCCCCTACATTATCTAGACAATCGGCTCAGAGATGGCGGTAAAGTTGTCAGCCTTACGCGCCGGACATCTTTTACCCACAGGAAGATTCCTGGTACTCATTTCCGTTAGAGGTGGAGTCGACCCCAGGCCACAGTGCGGCTGGAAGGATTAGATAAATTAAAAAAAAAATCAAAATCATCAGGACTCGAACCCGCGACCTTCCGGCTTGTAGCATAGTGCCTCAACCAACTACACTACCGCGTGCCCCGATCAGTGTCAATAATAAGTGTTTTAATTGTGCTCTAGTGTCGAATAAACTTAGGGCGTTGATTGTGTACCAGAGTGATATTCTCTATACAGTTCCTGAATATTCGTTATGTGTCTTTTTGTGCGTGTGCCAAAGCGGTGTTTCGGAAAATATCTTGATGTGATAACACTTGATGCAAAGGTATTCTTAATCCGGCTATTTCAATTGACATCTTTTTCGTAAATTCATACCACAGTATCCTCTATAAATTTAAATTTTCTCCTGGTTTCCCATCACCAAAATAAAAAGGTGAAGAATGCAGTCTTCTGGGATTTGGCACCGTGTATATGTGGTGTTAACCGACGTTTCGGAGGAACGTATCGCCCCCATCTTCAGGGTTGAAGAAAAAGTATAAGTAATTCTGCAAGCGACAACACCGTGAGACACNGCAAAATATTGTGGTGATTGTGATATAGATGAATGCACAAAAGTCAGAACCATGATAATATCTCAATTTCACTCTCGATACAGGCTACACGCCTTCTCACAGCGGTAGCTATGAAGATTTTTCTCTTAAGAGGTAACGCCGTGTAGTCCAGTGAAATTCGGCTGATGTTTTTTAATCGTCTACGTCTTCACAGTCGAAGAGTAGATCAAGATTTAAACCAGCAGAAAGCAGGCAGCAAGCAACCGACATGCCGGTTCGCTTTCACCGGACAACCGACAAAATATCCCAAGAAACAGAACTCTTCATGGATATCCGCGTGTTCGGTTCGATCCGTCTGTGATTGGGAATTTGGCTGGTTCCTTCACTGGTCCTATTAGACTTCACTTATTTGTTGGTTTGGTTTGGTCGGTTTAATGAAGGATCGGAAAGGTTCGTTTGTTTGTCTAACCAAAACTAATACACTGCGAATGACGTTGCAATACCCGGCTATGTGTCCTCATTCTTGCTTCATATTCAAGAATTTGTTTCCCTTGGCACTAGAGCCCCAATGGGCCTAGGCCTACCTCCATGAATTCCGTTCACTTCACTTTTTCTAGATCTTACACATACGGTAGGACTCCTTGGGCGGGTGATCAGCTCGTCGCAAGGCCTCTACCTGTACACAAACACAGAAAAACGCAAACAAACATCCATGCCCTGAATGGGATTCGAACCCACGATCCCGGCTTCCGAGCGAGCGAAGACAGTGCATGCCTTAGACCGCTCGGCTACCGTGATCGGCCATATTCGAGAATTAGCGGATACAAATAGCGGCTCAGGGAATGATTGTCCGGACTGAATTTTTCACTGTTTTTCTCGTCCACTCCAGGCAAATATTTGTATAGTGTCTCAAATTATGCCACGATCGCTTCCTTCCACATTCCTTCCAATTCATTAATCATTCTGCAATTTTATGCTTTAGAAAATCTACTTTGCTCAAAATTTCTATCTTGATACTGAGTGTTTTGTAAAAGAGTTTCACGCCTGACTGTTTTCACAATCGTAATATTCTTCCACAAGAAACCATTGTACACCACTGAAATCGTATTCTCCTGAATAACTCTGTACTTGTCGCTTTTCTCAGTACGTAATTTCAGACGCCACAGACATGGCTATACTACAATTAGACCAGATGAACAAGAAATACCACTATGCAAACATTGGTTAGGACAGCTTCAAGTGCATATTATAACTTTGGGTTTAACTTGTTAAAAGTGTTGACAATAAGTAAAGTTCTCCGAGCTCTAAACGCACAAACCAATCATACCACGAGCGATGATTCTTGCTCGGTTATACGCGCAACTTCCATCATTTTCTTATTATTTCTTATTTCCCTGTTTTTATATGTACTGATGTGCAACAACAATCACACAATGCACAAGCCCGGAAGTGAAAAAGAGACTCAGCAAATGACAAAACAGCATCATTAACACAAAGCCTTATTCAGTGTCTACTACTTATTCCTTAGCTGCAAGACTGACGAATTGGTATTGTTTGTGTATCGTGGATTTTATTTTGAAATAGAGTCTTATGAACAAGCACATACAAGCCGAACTCAGTCTAATTCCTAATGCATAGTTTCTAGTCCTACTGATACATCATTTCTGTTTTGTATTATTATTATTGTAACATGTTGCGCAACGGAGAACCCCTCCCTACCCAGCAGCAACGTGGCAACTCAGGCCACAGGCGCGTGGCGGTAACGTAGCGCTCCCTCCCACCCCTCCGCGGTGACGTAACGCGCAACGCTACGTACCCGTAATCAACTTCCTATTGTGACGTGGCACGCAACAGGCACCACTGCGGATATATAAGGGAACTGCACAGCAGCTACCAGTGAGTTGTAATGTGGGCAGTCGCCGAGTTGTAAAGTAACAGTCGCCTAGTCGAGTGTTAACGTGGCCATCGCCGAAGATAATTCCGAGCAAGCCTACGAGCGAGTGTGTTATCAACAGTTCTCCAGTCAGCCGACTACTGTTGGAGTATAGCAGCCGTCGCGGAAAGAAGAACCGGACGTGTGTGTGATTGTGTAATTTGGGAGTGTGTGATACAGGGATACATAGCTTCCCTGCTGTCAACGTGTAGACTACTGAAGACAGAGCGAACTGATTTGCGCATAGGGTTATAAAGTGTGAAACGCCGCAACGGTGTGATAAGTAATTGTAGCCGTTACTTGTAGATTGTTGAATAAACCAATTAACGATCTCTACGGCGTCTTCAGTAACGAAACGCGTTACAATATAATTATTATTATCATCATCATCATCATCATCATCATCATACGAGCCGGACTAGCGCAGTCGATATAGCGACTGGCTACGGACTGGACTACCGAACGGTCGGATTTCGAGTCCCGATGGGGTCAAGAGTTTTCACTTCTCCATATCGTCCAGATTGATTCTGGGGTCCACCCAACCTCATATCCAATGGGTACACAGGGCTCTTTCCACGGGCTAAAGCAGCCGGGGCGTGAAACTGACCGCTCACATCCAGTTAATGTCGAGGTCAAGAGAATATGGATCTAGACATCCACTCCCCCATACGCCTTTATGCCGTAGTGCTTAATTAGGTAAGCACAGGGACAACTTTAGTTTTACTTTATTATTATTATCGTCTGTAATTTGTCTTTGATTTTATGTCGCATCTGCCCATATTGTAATTACCTGTATCTACACTGTACTGTGTCTGTAATCGGCCTTGCGGCTGTTGGCTAAGCACATTAATAACAAAGAACTGAATTGAATTATTAGCAACTTAGATTTGTGTTAATAAATGTATTATTATTATATGTTATTATTATTTTTATTACTATTATTCGGTACATAATGACTTTGCTTTGTTTGACGTGTGTTCCTCAGAAAAATACATACTGTCCTTTTGCTAAATGTGTTTCAGCTATTAATTTTCTAATCAGGGACCGTGAACCAGTTGGAACCAAAACTGTTTTTCTTAATCATATGTGATAACAGTTCTTTCTTCATATTTAAGTAATAATTTGCACAATACGAAATGTATTGTTTTCGCTGCATAATGATTGGTGTCTTTGAGTGTTGAACTTTGTAATTGTACAATTGGTTTGGTTTGATTTGTAGTACGTGTTTTTAATACATCTTTGCTCGTGTTTAATTTTTAACCAACTCTGGGCTCATGTATAAGCACCTAACTGATTAAATGAATATTGTGACGATTTAGTGTATGTGATTAATGGTCGTGGTTTGGATTGGTGAATTGATTTATTGGGCACTTATACACACGACTAGGAACTACAAGTAATTACAGCTCCATCGCTAATCTCCACAATTCAAAAATCACCACACCACACGCTAAGTCTTTTCCAGCATAGCAGACATAGCAGCCTATCAACGGGAACATGTTTATCGAACCGTTGCCCAGAAACGGTCGCTGTATACAGAGTCACCGCTCAGCAATTGGTCTGTACGCCATATATTTAAATATTTAAAGCTTAAATTCTCTCTTGCTTTCGTATTTTATACTATCCATGATTCTTCCGTTCATTAAAATATTAATTGTTGTCACTTTAAAAGAATATGTTTTAATTTTCTCACTCTTTAATAATAATTCTGATTTGTGTTAATGTAATAATAATTATTAGTTATTATTATTATTGCTTCCTAAATTACTGTTTATTATTGCTGCTTTTATTTTGATTGTAATTTTTTTCCCTTTACTCACGCTAACTTTGCAACTGGATTTCGGGCTGTTAAGATTTCACTTAAATAAATGTGAAAAGAACAGACCTGAATTATCTGTTTAAGAACTTGATTCACAAAAATATAGTGCAATACACATAAACAATTTCGGATCATAACCTCAAAATTATCGGAACGTCAACATATTTCTAACTGTTGGTTTGTAAACAATATTTCCAATGAACAAAGCAGTCTTCATAGTCACCGCCGTGAAAGCCTCAAATCTTACACAATATTTCCAATGTATCACGTAAAACGTTAATGAGCTACCTCCCTAACAAATGTGCTGCTTTACTTATCGCCATCGAAAATAAATCTAAGCTGCCATGTTAACATTTTACATTCCACGGAATAATTACATTAATAAAGCTTGCACATTTTTCAAAAGGTCTATTATTATTTCAAGAACTTATAACCTATCACGCTATAACAACACAAATTCGCCAGTCGTCCACGTCCTTTGTTATTGATTGCAGGAAAGTCAGAAGCACTGCTTTCAGGTGGACTCCAATGACATAATGTTCATACCACATTTAGTGAAAATCAGTCAACTGGTACACAAGTTGGAAAGGGGGACACACATACGCACACACTCGCTTTATGGTGATATCACCAAACGTTATGTATTAGAGGTAAATCTCTACACCTGTACTCGGGGTGTGTTTAGTTCCAATCTTGCTCGGAACACCCCTTAACCTGACTGAAGGTTTTCGTGGCTTTCTTCAGTCCCGCCATGAAAATGCCGGGATAATATCTCGATTTGGCCACAGCCACTTCCTCCCAAATCCTCTCCAATGTACATTCATCTATCGTTTTACCATTCGACGCTATAAAATCTAGTTTCTAGAAACATCCTAAAACAACCCGCAATAAGAGGACCACTGTGATCGCACAAGTATATCGTATACACTTCTTCCTTGAAGAATGGAGACAGGTTCAACACCGGTTACAAATAAATGATATAATTTCCGCGATATTGTTCCATTTTTCCTCCATATCACAATATACAGTAACCGGAACAGGAGCCCCGGTACCTCAGTCGTTACAGCAATGGACTACACTTTCGGTTTCCGACAGGGGCAATAAATTTTTCTGTACCCCACAGCGACCATGGAGATAGCGCAGTCGGTATAGAGACTGGTTACGGGTTGGACGACCGAGGAGTCTGAGTTATAGTCACGGTAGGAACAGGAATTTTCTTTTCTTCACGTACCGGGGCCCACCCAACCTCCTATTCTTTGCGTAACGGGGGTTCTTTCGCCGGGATTAAAGCTGACGGGACGTGAAGCTGTTCACTCACTTCCTACTACTGCCGAGGTCAAGGAAACTTGTGTCTATAAATCAATCCCTCATACGTCTTCATGGAGTAGTGCAGGGACAAGTTTCCTTACCCCACAGCGGCCACATTGCCACTGGGCCCACAGAGCCTCTATCCGAAGGATACCTGGGGCTTCATCCCACGGGATAAAGCGACCTGGGATTGAAGCTACACTACCTACACTACAGCCAAGGTAAAGAATAGTGCAGCTATACTCCGCTCCCCCCCCCCACTCACAGAGACAAATTTAGTAGCCAATCTTTAAAGAAAGAAGACGCAAGTTGTGCATTAATTATAAACAAGTAAATTTTCTGAAAGCAATTTGACATCTATGATCTGATTCCTGTCATAAAGAGACAACGGAAACCTAATCACATCGGCAGATAAAGGGTTATCCATCTTTAATACAGAGATCAGAAAATATCAAAGAATACTTATGCAACTTTTAAAAATATATTGGAGAATACAGTCTACAATTCTGATGTGCCTTCTTCAGGAAAAAATATATATGGCGTGCCTACCAGGGCTCAAGAGTATCTATTCACTTCGTTTATTTAAAATGTCTTAATTTTTTTTCAACCCCTCTACAAGCGACAATATAAACTTTCGCAGTATTTGTGCCAGAGTTTGTGTTTGCGATGCTTGTAACGCAAAATATTTAAACCTATTTGCTGCCTGTTTACTGAGGCTTCTTGCTTGGCTTACAGAACACTGCACTCTTGTTCTGAAATCCTTTCGTAGATCAGTTACAATTCCTAACCCATGCCCCACGCTCATGTTCTTTGAAGCAAGATAAACAGCTACGTTATTCTTCTAAATCCACTCTTTAACAATTTTCTCTTACGTTACACGCATTGACAATTTACAATGTCGGGCTCTTGTAAACACAGTAATGAACGTTTCAGTTTCGTAAGATATTGGGAAATTCTTGAGTAGCTGAGCGATTGGTGGTTTCTTAAAATGGACTCCGCTCCATGAAGTTAGTTACTCGTGTTTTTAAAGACACTTTTTCGATTTCCAGTTATTTACTAACGACAACAAAATAAGTAAATGCATTGCATGACACAAGTAAAGCTAATCAACACCAGTGAAACTTTAAAAATATGCACTAATTCAGTCTACTCTGCAGCGTACTGCCTGAGGAGCTGATAGTTGCTGAACTGACCAAGACATTCCAGACTTTTACGGAATCAAAAGGATCACTTCTGTGCTCACAAAAGCCCTACACTACTCCATATCCTGAGAGAAATCAATCCTATCCATACCACCCCATCCTACGTGTATTTCTCAAAGACGACTTTAGTATTATCTTCCAGTCTACGTCTAGGTCTTCCTAGTGGTCTCTTTCTTCTGGCATTCTCACCAACATCCTATATGCATTCCTCTTCTCCCCTATTCGTGCTACATGCACTGCCCACCTCATCCTCCTTGATCTGGTCATTCTAATTATACTTGGCGAAGAGCACAGGTGATGAAGTACCTTCTCATGCTGGTTCTTAGCTTGCAGATTTTCTTCTTTTTTCTTCTACTCTGAAGATGGAGGCGATACGTTCCTCCGAAACGTCGGTTAACATAATATCTACACGGCGCCACATCCCAGAAGACTGCTTTCTTTCAAGAAATATTGTTCTTTGTTGTAAGCTTTTTGTTGTTTCTTCCTACGTACCCGTTCTAAGCTTGTAACTGGTTCCTGGGTTGTTAAATTTGCAAGTAAATAAACAAGAACTGACTTATTATTATTATTATTATTATTATTATTATTATTATTATTATTATTATTATAGGAGATAGACAAAGTTTATAAATAATATACCGATCTAAGATTATAAACTTTGTCCCCTGCAACCCGGACAGACTCTATTAAAAAACTGGGAATATTTCTTGATCCTGAAGTTCATTTTCATACCCATATCGACCATATTTTTTCGCTGTATTAAGCTGTTTTATCTTGCTCGTAGTATAACCTTCACTTTCTCATCCTCTGAATGTATATACGTATTACGTTAGTTAGATCTCCGCTTGAACACGCATCTGTTGTCTGGAATGCTATATAGCTCTCCCCATCCACCTTGGGAAGTGGGTGTACACCATGGCAACAAGAACATGACATCCTGAGCCCTCGGCTCATGGCAGAAAAGAAAGGCAACTTCAGACGTCTATGAATAACGCACTTAACTTAGTGTTTCATTGAGTCAGTGATGAAAAGTAATATGCTTTGATGGCGAAACTCAGTTTTCACTTGAGCCATTTACTAAAGAGAACAAGGACAGCTCAGTCAGTAGGACGGCGGGTGACGGGCTGGATGATCGAGGATTCTGGATTCAATTCCCAGCAGGACAAAAATATTTCGCTTCTCAACAACGTCCAGACCGGCTCTGGATTTCACTACCTTAAAATGTACACCGGGAGTCCCCCACCCAGAGACAGAAACAGCTGAATCATAAAACTGACTACTCACCTCAAACTAGTGCCGACATTGAGAATGTGTGGAGCTATACATCCACTTCCCCACACGTCTTTATGGAAACTTGCTCAATCGCTTATGAACACGGACTACTTTAACGTTACTTTTCTTTTTCCTTGGCACTACAGCCCCAGTGGGCCTAGGCCTACCTCCATGAACTTCTCCGTTCACTTCGGTTTTTCTAGATCTTACACTTTCGGTAGGGCTTCTTGGGCGGGTGATCAGCTCGTCGCAAGGCCTCTACCTGTACACAAACGCAGAAAAACGCACATACACAAACTAAACATCCATGCCCTGAGTGGGATTTGAACCCATGATCCCGGTTTCCAAGCGAGCGAAGACAGTACATGCCTTAGACCGCTAGGCTACCGTGACCGGCCTTAACGTTACTTTACTTCAAGAAAAACTTGGCGGTGAACAATATTTGACTCAGCCGTCTTTTCCATAACATCCCAGATATAATTTGAGATGCAGAGACCGTAGCTAAGTAAACCATGAATAAACAAACTTTTCACAACTATGGAAATCGCGAAGTGAAATAAGTAAATTTTTATTGGTGATTATGAAGAAATTATTGTTACCTCTTTCGGAGATCACGAGACATTCCGTGGTAAAACATGACACGCGCATATAGAATATAACGATCAATATACCTAGACGAGACTGTTCATGACATATTAAACGCATGGATTGGACGAACCACGGGAATTTGTGTCCGTAGCGGATAAGGTCTCTTTTCCGCAAACCTCGTCATCTAAATTCGTCATTCATCAAACCTACGGATCACCAAAAGGAAATGAGTAACATTTTATGAGATTATCTCAGCACGGCAAGTTGTTAAAGTGCTTATTTGAAAGGTCTGATATATGATATTCTGCTGCAGTCTCATTGCCTTTGAGCTGACATAACAGACTGGTATACGACGAACTGAGAGCCAGTTAGAATGTGACAGACATCTTCATATGAACAAATTGTGTGCACACATGAAAAACACCAACAAATTGTAGACGAACTATTAACCATCAGGCGACAGATAGAAATAAAAGTACGTCACAAAATATGCGAGTATAACAAGATAAGTATCTGATCAAATTTTAAATTGTCGGCACTTCATACCGTGTAAATCCTTAATGCCTGTGTTCTACAATGTAGTCAATGCAGAGACCAAGATTCGAAAAAATCATTTCGCAACTTCAGCAACGAACAAGGAACTGCATAATGAGGAACTTCGCAGCTTGTACCCTTCGCCAAGTATAATTAGAATGATAAAATCAAGGAGGATGAGGTGGACACGGCATGTAGCACGAATGGGCAAGGAACGCATATAGGATATTGGTGGGAAAGCCAGAGAGAAAAAGACCACTAGGAAGACCAAGATGTAGCTTGGTGGACAATATTAAAATGGATCTTAGAGAGATAGGATGAGATGGTACGGACTGGATTCATCTGTCTCGGGATAGGGACCAGTGGAGGGCTCTTGTGAAAACGGTAACGAACCTTTGGGTTCCACAAAATTTTTGGGAGTTCTTCAGCAGCTGCTCCATGAGCGCCGCTGATGGAGGGCTCAGCTCCATATGGTTAGTTAACATCAAACAAGTATCGAAAGGTTAATCGCAATGTTGGGCGTGAGGGATAATGAGGGAGTGTCCGGGAACCGAGACAGGACCTTTCAGACTACGATACAGGTTAGTCAGCATGGAAAAAGAAATCGGAAGGATGAAACTACATGACCTGGCAGTCCAAATAATCTTCATCACAAAGGTATAGTATCACTGAATGTTAAAAGATATCTCCACCAGAACTCCAAGCGCGTCATGAATCGAGGGATGAGTGTACTTTGAAAGGGACCTCTAATTGCACTTCCATGTGTTGGCGTGTAACTCTGAGTGCTCTCTGAGTTTTGACTTCAGACTGAAAGAATCGTTAATTGTAGTGGCAAGTTGCTGTGTAGACTTCTATGTAGTCTCTGATGTGTAATTACAGGTTTCAAGGTGTTTGCCGATTGTACCATCGTATATACTCGTAATTCTTGATATAAAAGGTTATAGTTTTGAAGCTTATAATATTCTTCGTGCCAAATAAGTTAAGTTTGGTATAAGTTCACCGATATTTTGGAGTACTGAAGAATAAGCCAAGAAAGAAGCAAGGGACAAACACAGCAGCTTGCTTCCTGTTGGTTTCTTGCTTGGGTTACCCTCTCACTCTTGGAAACAATGTGTTCCTAAATAGCGACGGTTACCTTTCACCAGACTTACTTACTTATGGTGCTAAGCCCTTCTTGAGGAGCAGCCAAATCTGCAGCTACTCAAGAACTCCCAGCATTTTAGGGAACCCGAAGGTTCATTACCGTGTTCATAACAGCCCTCCACTAGTCCCTATCCTGAGCCAGATCAATCCAATCCGTACCATCCAATTATATCTCTCTAAGATCCATTTTAATATTGTCCACCCACCTACGCCTTATTTTTCACAGTGGTCTCTTTCCTTCTGGCTTTCCCACCAATATCCTATATGAATTCCTCTTCTCCCCCATTCGTGCTACATGCCCTGCCTACCTCATCCTTCTTGACTTGATCATTCTAATTTTATTTGGAGAAGGGTACTAGTTATGAAGCACCTTTTACCAGACTACATGTCACGATATCCCAGCATATGAAACACTTCATAGACACAGCTGTCAGAACCTCAAATGGAGCAAGAACAAACTTCATTATTTACTTACTCCTTTGGCCTATATGACTCCTCATTTTTAAACGTCCTCACTTCATGATGTTCATAGTTCAGTGCACATATCAGGCCTCCTCTTATTTTCCATTCCTCCAAACTGTTCTTACTGATTTTCTTGATATTTCTTAATTATGAATAACAGTAGGATCTTCTGAAGCTCTAGTTCATTGAGTTTCGTGTCTAATATTATATTTAAACATCCTGTTGCACTCTACACGATAAATGATACAAACTCCGTCCCAAGTGCAAACAATATATATTACATGTCTTTGATCTTGTTCTCTTCTACACTACATGTTTCGGCCTCTAACAGCCATCATCAGGTGTATACTCTGCCACACTGAACCCAGTCTAAAATTTAACATTTAAAAAACACATTGTTATTTTCTTCGTTATTATCAACATCTACCTCGTTGATATCTGTCTGGTATGTAGATTATTTTGCACACGTCAATTTTGATTTTCCTGTAGTAGCACTATAAAATCTTTAGTTATAATTTTAAAATCCTTTAAAATTTTCTCTACATTTAAAATTTAAAATTGTTAGGGTTACTCGTCCTATGTCTAAAGAGCACACGTAGTAAAGACAAGCAGCGGCACGCACACAGGAAGACTACACAGAATAACACCTGTACAGTGTGGAAACAAGAACTAGCCGCTGCAGCACTTTAGACATAGGGCGAGTAACCCTAACAATTTTAAATTTTAAATTTAGAGAAAATTTTAAAGGATTTTAAAATTATAACTAAAGATTTTATAGTGCTACTACAGGAAAATCAAAATTGACGTGTGCAAAATAATCTACATAACAGACAGATATCAGCGAGGTAGATGTTGATAATAACGAAGAAATAACAATGTGTTTTTTAAATGTTAAATTTTAGACTGGGTTCAGTGTGACAGCAACGTAAGAGTATACACCTGATGATGGCCGTTAGAGGCCGAAACATGTAGTGTAGAAGAGAACAAGATCAAAGACATTGCACTTGGGACGGAGTTTGTATCATTTACTCGTGTCTAATACCGTGTGCAACGTTGTATTGGTTCCCTGGTGGTGACGTAATGAGTTGTGTTGGGATTGGCGATATATAGGCTTGTATGCGGCTGAATTGTCGTTTGTTTATGCAAACAAACCTGTATCCAACTTTAACATGGCATTACTTTTAAGTATTTCTAAATGTCATCGTTTTATATAAATAACTTATATGTTTCAAATATTTTATATCAACATACTGTAAATTTTCCTTTGGTATTTGGCCTCCTCCTGAATATGAGCATTCTATGACAGGATGTAAAAGTATCTGTTTAGTAACAATAAGTTCCGGGAAGAACTAATCGCCTACTTTCCTTTTATGTAACATGGACAGCACAGAAAAAGATACACTAAGGCGATACACAGACACACAGTGACACAGAGAGAGCTCAGTGATCTCATATGCCGCTTTTTAAAATTGGAGAGATATACAGAGAGACACAGACAGCAAGGTGATCTCTTAACCCCCATTTATTTTTCAAAATAAAAAATCTAAAATGGAATTAAATTATATATACATATGCTGAGATGATAATTTCACATCTAATTTTAATATAATTTTAATATCCGCCAACAAAATCTAACTTCCAGAATTTTGGGATATATACAATTTAATGGTGATGCTGTCAGTGCAGCTAAATTCATTAGGTCGTGTGGTCTGAACCTTGACCAAAGTGCAATGAACATGGCTACTACTACGTTGGATAGTTTGTTTTCGTTTCTTATTAGAAAATGTAAATGCTTTTCACTACTTGGAAAGCACAACCAGTAAAACTCTTCGAAGATGGGAGGTAGGTGTGTAATCTGGCCGTCTTTAGAAGCATTTTTGAGCAACTGAATTGCCTAAATATGAAACTGCATGAAAATTCTAAGTGAACTGTACGGCAATATATTAGCCTTGCGATTGAAATTACCATTTCACTTACATCTGGGGAATAATATTTGTCACTTCTCGCATAATCATAAATTATTACGACAATACAAGACAAGGAATGGTTGGCAGGTCAGGATCATTGAAAAATTCCACAATCATTTACAGACAGATCTGAGAGCTTCGATGAGGGCAGAGCATTGTTCACATTTTAAGCATCATATGACAAACTGGCCTGCTCTATAGGTTGAGAAAATAGACCTACATTATTGAGGTTTAATTAGGTTTGAATTGGCTGCGCCATAGCTCAAGCGATTAGTCGCTGGCTTCCCACCGCGGCGGCCCGGGTTCGATCCCCGGTCTAGTCAAATTGGATTTGTGGTGAACAAAGTGGAGCTGGGGCAGGTTTCCTCCGAGTACTTCGGTTTCCCCTGCCAATCTTCATTCCACCAATTGCTCCACAATCACCCTCACCTATCATCTGGGGCTGGTACAATAGGCCACAAGTGGCAGCAGTACAAGGAACTTAGTCCCACCTCACTAGGATTAAAAAAAAATAGGTTTGAATTCAAAATAGGTGATAATGCTTGATCTAATTTACACATGGAACCAATCGACCTATACTGCTGTGATGAACTTAAGTCTGAATTCAAAGGAGGAGAAGAGACACGACCTGTATCGCCTGCAGAACCAATCAACCTACTTCGCAGTGATAAATTTACGTCTGAATGCAAAACAGGCGATAATACGAGATCAAATCTGCAGCTCGAACCGAGCGGCTTACACTGCAGTAATGAACTCAAGTTTAAATTCAAAGAAAGTTATAAGGCCTGGCCCAAGTCAGAGCTCAAAGAAATCGGCCTATATTCCACTGATGTGCTTAGATCTCGCTTCAAAAAAGGCAAGAAGGGTTGACCTACTTTACCGCTGAAACCAATAGACATATTGAAGTGATGAAACAGGGTCTGAATTCAAAAAATGAGATGAGCTCTGACACACCGCCCTAAACAAACGATCTGTACAGGGTAGATCTCACTTCAAACTAGGGGATAAAATCAGAACTATTCTGATGATAAGAACTGGCAAAATATACATTCAATAAAAAGATCATTATTGCAGTGAAGAACCTAGGTCTGAATTCAGAAAATCTGGTAAGACATGGTCCGCTTCACGCCTCTAAACAATAGACCTACATTATAGTGACGGACTTAGGTCCGAATTGAAAACTGACGATAAGTCCTGACCTAATTTACAGCTCAAAATTGGACTTCAACTATAAAGTTTATCTTAGGTCTTACTTAAAAGATGCTAATACCCGACGTACTCTGAAACTCGATCTGATCGACCTACACTGCAGTAATGAACACTTTTGTCTGAGTTCATGAAGGTATTTCCTAATTTACAGGTCAGACAAACACACTTAAACTGCACAGATGAACTTAAGTCTGAATTCAATAAAGATGCTAAGACTTGATCCACTTTTTAACACAAAGAAACCCACCAATACTATTGTAATGAACTCAGTTCTCGCCTCGAAGAAGGCAGTAAGACCTGACCTAGTCTACAGCTCTAACCTATCGACCTACACTGCAATGATGAAATTAAGCCTGAATTCTAAGATGGTTGTCCTAATTTACAACTCAAGCCGATCGACTAAGGTTATTGTTCGTGCAATCCTGGTGAACAGCTGCATTCTGTAATGAAACCAAAAGAGTCTTGACAAAAAAACTGGCTGAGAAATGAAAGTGTCTTATAAATCCTTCGACCTCAACACGGTTTTTGGACTTTATGCATCGTCAGGTATTCTAAAAGCACAAAAGAGCTAAACGTTTCGGACACAGATCCAGTTTTTGAAACGTTGTGTTCTTTTGTATTTTTAGAATACCAGAAGATGGACAAAGTCCATCAACCCAGTGATCCTGAGTGTTATACACCATAGTCAGAACCCTCTAGAAAAGACCGGCATAGATGCTTCTAAACTCAACGAGACTCCAGATATTTGCACTTTAAATGAGCTTCCACATTACTCGTGCTCGTGCTCGTGCTCGTGCTCGCCAGGCTTGTGCTCGTCGGGGAGTCCCATTGGCTTCTACTTTTGCTCGTAAATCTTCGTCCACACTACTTCAGTTGCTCGCTAGGCTTCGGCGCGTGGGGATCCGTATATTTACTCGTAGTGTGTATAGGCTGTAGTCGTATTTTAATTTACTGGCTATAGTTTTTAAATTAAAATTTTTAAATTTGCTTGTCTCGTGACTTGTCATATCGTCCACATTACTCGCGAGCATAACGAGTCACACGAGCACGAGCACGAGTAATGTGGACGCGCCTTAAAAGTGGCCCCATTGTTGTAATTGAGAAACTTAGGCGAAACCAGGTGCACTGTATGTTTCCAGGTATGCACTTGTGTCCTGGCCTTCACGCAGCAACATTACAGTTGGAATGTACTCTCAGCTTTCCTCTGGAAGAGTTACTGGTACGATTACTGCAGAGTCCCATACCGCAGTTCTTTCATATGTCTTTTTTATGCTGCTACATTCGTTTGTCAAATTCTGACGTCACGGAACCTCCTCTAGCCTTACGTCACTGTCGTGCTATAGTATTGATTTCACAAAAAAAAAAGTGACAAAAGAAAGGGAGGAGTAATTGTGGAGAAACGGAAACTAATTTCAATATAATTAAATTTTGTAATAAAGGAAATTAATCTGTAACCCAGATTTTCTGAGAAGTAGTGGGTCTGGAACGGGGTCCACTCGGCCTCGTGAGGATAATTGACGAGTATTTGAATGGAAAAAGTAGAGGCTCCGGTGTCGAAAACCGAAATGAAGGACAATGGGGATTCGTTGTGCTGACCACGCGACACCCTCTATCCGCTATAGTTGGCACTAACTTCGACGACAAGCGGCGGTTGCTCATTTGGTATTGATCGCTTGCGGACTAAAGCCATGGAGTTTATTTTTTATATATTAGTCTCTGAGATTCATTTTTTAAAGCGTGCTACACGTTCAACGGGAAGCAATTCGCATGAAGTACAAAGTGCGAAAAGGCAGCACAAACCTGGACACATGACACGTCGTGGCAAATCAAGTGTGAACAGCGTGATGGATGGTACTGACAAATATGCAGTGGCTCACATACATTCCACGCACATCACTGTAGAACACGCGCCAACAATGAAGCATGTGCACACATTCGCAAAACGAAGGAGCAACAGCTGCCGTGGGCACATTTTCTCATCATGTCGCGTGTTTCCTGAAACGTCTTAACTTCGCGACATGTAATCATAAAAGCAGACGGTCCGCAAATGTGGAGTGTACATGAGAGCCGGAAGAGGGGGGAACCCAGGCATCCGCCTTACCCTCCTGAACTTCTGCAATATAAGAAATAGATATCTAACAAAGGAAGAATATCCACTAAATACTAATAACAACATTCTTAGTGATTTCTATGTATTCTTAGGCCCATCAGTAGCCTTTGCCTTCAGCGGGTTAAGAAGACGTACGAGTATGTGAGCAAACTCTCTTGAAATGCGATTCTAGCATCGCCCATGGGAGGTTAGCAGCAAATATACTGATTACATAGTCACTGACAGCCGGCAAGAGGTGGTCCTCCAACTTGGGTGCCGAGGGGTGGGCTAACAAATACTTACTCACAGGGTCCTACATGTCACAAAATGTTTAGAGGGCCTAGGACTTGATTACCACGTCCTGCTAAACAAGGCAATCTACCGTCGGTTTCTATACAATTTGGGGGGAATTTTAGATTACGTGAACGACTATTAGCTTTCAAGTTTGCTTCTGCCCCATGGAGTTAAAAATATGTAACACGCTTGGGCTTATGAGAAGTCAGGATACCTCTGTTTTGAGTGTTAAATATCTTCTTACATTTAATCAAATGCTGGGCTTGAAAATCGCCCTGTTCTGTTATTAAAACCTACGTTCACGAAGTCTAAAATCACTCAGACCTGCCCAACAATTTCGGAGTAGTGTAAACAGCAAAGCACGGTCTCATGCAAAGCGCTGAGCTCATACCTTTAACATCATGTGTCTCGCAACTGTAGCGGAGCATGCGCAGATCCAGTAGGCCCAGAGTTATGCTGTTTACACTTTGTAAATCCCATTATCTCCACGTCAAAACCCGGCTTCCTGCGCCTTAATAGCGAGGAATTTAAATCCCCTATTCAGCTATGATGAAGGAATCCGTGTTTACAAGCGGACACTATCACGCGGACATGACCAATAATAACTCTTGTAATAATGGTCTCCAGAAATCTCATCCGGAAATTCACACCTACGGGCTCTAACAAGCGATTTCTTGACGAACGCTAAGACGAAAACTTTTCTCGACAAATTTTCGAACGAAGCAACGTTCTAGCACCAACGTGATTAAAGTTGAATCCGACTTGGCAAAATGTTGTGTTTCTGTTAAAGCCATGCGTCAACTGAAATTTCATCAAGGGCAATCTTCGTTCAATCCAGGAATCGCCCTGTCGGTTCCGTAGGTGCGAAGTTTCAGATATTCTCTACAAACAGAGTTATGGTCAGCGTTGATAAATAAGCCAATTTACAATCAATTGTGTTCTATTTTCTGATAATATTCCGCCATTTGCCTGAGTAGAATGAGAAGGAACATGTTATATTTTAAATCTTTGCAGTTACTTTCCGACCGGAATTCGAAAGGATTATATCCGTGAAGCGGTATCGCCGTGCTTACCCGCCCGTATACGTATTAGAAAGAATTCAGACCACTTGGAAGTTCAGATTTTCAATATCATTTCAAGCATAGGTGTCCAAAGTTTTCTGGTACTTCAATTTTGTTTTAATACACGGCAGAATATCTGTTTGCAGGTTACGGTAGCCAAGCGGTCTAAGGCGTGCATTGTCTTCGCTTGCTTGGAAGCCGGGATCGTGGGTTCGAATCCCACTCAGGGCATGGATGTTTGTGTGCGTTTTTCTGTGTTTGTGTACAGGTAGAGGCCTTGCGACGAGCTGATCACCCGCCCAAGGAGACCTTCCGTATGTCTAAGATCTAGAAAAAGTCGATGTGAACGGAGAAGTTCATGGAGGTAGGCCTAGGCCCACTGCGGCTGTAGTGCCAAGAGGAGGGGTAAAAAAGAATATCTGTTTAAGAACCAAAATTATGAAACCTAACGAGATATGCCTATAATTATTTAGGTAATTTAGAGACTATGGACAGTAAAACATTCAGACATAACCGAAGAACAGATGCTTCAGTTTGCAGTAATGCGGAACTTGGCAATGAATTTACCCTTCCAGCCTGTTTAGTTCTCGATTCTATGATAAGATTGGAACTCTCGCAGTTTTACTCCAGCTTCCGTGCTCTTGAGAAGTATTCTAGGTATGAAGGCGTGTTGGCATTATCCCTGAAACTGTTCTAATTCTCTCATCTCATATTGATCCGTCAGTTGTCACTTCCGCCCAGTTGAAGTTCAACTTTACACTAAGAGTCAGAAACTGCACGTCTTTTTTCAGGAAATATGAATCTTATGAAGGAATGTTTCAAAAAAGTTGCAGTCTTTAATCTGATATGGAGACTTGTTGGCCATAATTTGCATGCAGTGTGGGTTCTCTAGCTGGACAGTCAGGTCATGCCAAGCACAGGCTCTTAGTGAATGGGTTCTCAACAAGGAGGAGAGGGTTCATTTCGATGGTTCACATGAGATTTGCTGTGGACAAAATGGCACTAGGGTACTTTTTCTCCAAACACTTCGGTCTTCGCCTCCATTCATGATTATATGATTACTCCATACTCATACTATGCTACAAGCGGGATCGAATATCGATGAGGTGGATTTTTTCAATTTACCTAATACTTCCAGCCGCACTATGGCCATGGGGCCGACTCAGCCTCTAACAGAAATGAATACTAGTAATATTCCTGGGGGTAAAGGGAGGCCGGCGCGTAAGGCTGATGACCTCGCCGCCAACTGCGAGCCGATTGTCTTTAAAAGGTGGGAGCCTCGACCTCTCACAACCCTATGGGCCTAAAGGACCTCTTATGGGGACATCTTTATCTTTTTTACTCCATATTCATCCACCACCAAAGGCGGGGATAATGGGCCCATCTGAGGGACATCATGCTTCCACTCACTCCTACAAGTAAAAATTTTTTGTTGGATTTGAAGCGTGCTGTCTGATTCCTGCTGGTTTTTCTCTTGACTTATTATTCTACCCTGAAGAATGAGGCAGTACATTCCTCCGATATGTAAATAGACTTTCATCGAAATACATGAAATTATTTCTCGGAGGTCAGTACTCTTCAGGAAATGTTACGTCTGACCAACAGCACATAAATTTAAAGTGCCCTTGCAATTCTTAATGTAGACAAAACAGACAAAAGTTATCTAAACGAATAAACGTACAGATGGACGTTGCGTCTCAAATGTGTTGCAACACACGCGTACCGTTAAATTTAACACATAGGAGTACTGCTAAATACAAACGTACCATTACTATTGTAGGGCAACAGGCAGTAGGAATTGGCGTGTCCTAATATTTAAGAACCTTATATATCAGATTACCGAATGAATCGATATATCGACACGCTCTTTGTACGAGCGTGTTCGGAAACTGCCAGGGGGTAGGTGGTTGGGAGGCCTTTGAATTCGGAAGGCAGCTAAATAAGCATAACTCCTTCATAACAAAGAAACAAGGAGTTCTGAGTCAGTGCCGACAGAAGTCAAAAACTCTACCACAGGCGAGGAGAAATTTTGCCTCCCTCTCATAGCTTAAAAAGTGTAGAACTTCCTCAGAACTTCATCACAATTAACAAGAAAAATTTCCTGGTTCTGTGACGAAAACAGTCCTTGCCCTCATATTTTTATGCAGTTTAAAATATTGTGGCGTACAGACCTGTTGCTAAGCGGTGATTCTGTAAACAACGACCAGTTCTGGGCAATGACTTGGTAAACACATTCCCGCGGTAACGAATACGCACGCAACAATAGAGTTACTGTTGGAAAAGGTGTTTTCTTACTTGGTCCGTGCCGAGATATTATAATCAAGGGGCAACGTCTGTTGTTAGGCAGTTTAGTATGGGAGGCTGTGAAGAAAAGAGTCAGTTGCAAGAGTGACGCTGTGAAAAGATTTTCTACGTGATATTTGGAGTGCGTAATTCAGTTAGACTATTATAGTTCCTGTATTAAAATCCGTGGCCTGGAATCGGGCAGTGGAGGCTGTAATGGACTGAGGACACTAGTCTGTGTGTGTCAGTGATCAGTAGAGTTTAGTCATGATTAGTGAGTTTAGAACAGGTTAATAAAACGAGTCACCAAACCAAACCGCGTCTATAGTTACTCAAAATCGTGACAGTATTGTTGTCAATTAATGGCCACGATATGAAAGAAAAAACTATTATTAATACTCTGACATGACGCATTAAAGCCGGGGTACTTCGAATCCAGTACCACCCGAATACGAGCGTAGAGCTTTGCCGCTGAAACAGTCCCTTCAGTGAACTTTGTTATGAAGTAGACCTGTGCCTCACCACACAGGAAAAAATAGTTTCACAGCTATCGAAAACGTTCTAATTTCAGCTTAAGTGCAGAGTTCTTTGCCGGTATATGTATACTCTGGTTTCGGGGCTATAGTTTCCTAAGCCCCCGAGTGACTTTATGTAGATTCTCTTTTATAAAGGAAGTTTTTACAATTTTTATTCGGAAATTTGTTTCTACGTAAGTGGTTGCTGGAAACAACAGTCATGGCGTCTTAAGTCACTGGAAACAGCTTCGTTAAAGAGCGCTCAGAAATTAAGCACACTGTGGCGTCTACATATATCTACTTCCATCTTCAGCCTAAGTCTTTCGTTCTGCGCCCCTTTTCTGTCTATCCCGAAACTGACTTATCAAGTCTTTGTAGCTGACGTGAGTTGTAAAAAAACAAACATTCCCTGACTCGTTCCTGCAATCAGTTGACAACCGTCGTCTGCGTTCGAAGGGCCCGGAATTCGAGCGAATGTTTCTCGCGATGCTGTTCATGGGTTTGGCATAAAATGACGTGTGATTGTTCGTATACGTGTATGGATGATTATAAAGAAATGGCCAGCAGATAGCCGCCTCCTTCTACATCCTCTCCAATAATATATTCGCAAATTATCTAGGAGATTCTGATCATATATACACAAATTGTAAATCATAAACAAACGTAAAAATAAACAGAGAAATTAATTGTCAAATTACGCTCTAGTAATAAATGCTATGCGAAAGCACGTGGCTTCTTGATTTATTTACCTTCGACTTAAGCATACTGACAAACAAAGACCTAGTCTGAGCATTGTTTAGTAAAATAATTTAAATAAGTTTCAATATTCGCCGACTGTCATCTGTCGTCTATTACTTACTTACGGAGCTGAGCCCTTCTTGAGGTTAAGACAAATCTGCAGCTTACTCAAGAATTTCTCAGCATTTTATGGTACCCGAAGTTTCATTGCGGTGTTCACAAGAGCCCTCCACTGGTCCCTATCCTGAGCCAGATAAATCCAATCCATAACATCCCATCCTATCTCTCTAAGATCCATTTTAATACTGTCCCTGTGGTCTGTTAGGGAAGTTAAAATAAGCTTCTTCGTCCATATTTGGATACAGGATTATATTTCCGAATAAAAAATATATATATTTCTGAAAGAAACATGAATACCATAAGAAGCTGAGTTACTTTAGAGTCAAGTCAAGTTAAGAAGGATGATATGGGCGGAACATGCAGCATGTGTGAGATCAGAAATACCTGCAATTATTTTGTCAATAATCCTGCGGGGACGAAACCCCTTGGAAGACCAGGCTTGGGTGGTAAGATAATATTAAAATATATCTTTAAAAATAGTGAAGTTCGATACTGCGGACTAATTCAGTATGGCCTAGGATATGTTGACCGCTTCTGTGGTGTAGTGGTCAGAGTTCCTGGCTACAGATCCAGAGGTCCCGGCTTCGATTCCCGACGCTACCAGATTTCCTGAAAAATAGTGGGTCTGGAACGGGGTCACTCAGCCTCGTGGGGATAATTGAGGAGCTATTTCAAGAAAATAGCGGCTCCGGTCTAGAAAACAGATAATCGACAGTGGGGATCCGTTGGGCTGACGACGTGACACCCTCTATCCGCAAAGTTTGCACTAACTTCGCAGACAAGCGGCCGTAGCTTGGTCGGTATAATTCGCTTGGGGACTACAGGCCACGGAGTTATGATATGTTACGCTCTTGTGAAGAAGTAAATTGCTTTTGGGTTCCATGGCAGGCGCAACCTTTCACGACAAGCAGTTTAGTTATGTGAATGCGATCTAATTTACGTTATGTTTGCGCTGTGTCTAGCGAAGTTAAATGCGACGCGAATTCTGTGACACGTCTCTCGGTTAATGATGTCTTCTTGTGGTTGCTGAAGAGGTTCAAGCGTGTATACGTGTAACAAATTGAAGAAACAATTCTCTGAAGTGGCGCCTGTGCAGAATTAATGACATGAAGTATATCAGGCAGCAGATTCTTAGCCTCGCTTCTTTCTGGGTGCTTTAAAAACTGTAATTGAAATTATCTTGTTTACCCAAATTCACAAATTTATTTTTCTTTAGGTCGCTTAATATCAATGTTTCCAGCTTTGATTTCTGACTGCGTATTTCCGCACAAAGTGGAACTGAAATTCTAACCTCACTTTTCCTTGAAATATACTCAGCCGTACACTCTTTGTTCCCTTTACTCTTACTGATTAAAACCGTGATCAAAGGCACCAGAAAAAATGCAAAATTGTCAACTGTCATAGGACCCAGTGTCCAAAAAAAGAACTAGCATACACGTTCTCATGAAGTAACCCATTCTGTATAACTCGCTTAATGGAGGGTGGAGTCCAACTGGGTCCACTCGGCACGGCGGCCACTGAGTGGCCTATTGTACCTGCTCCGGGTGATTATGATGGAGAATTTGGTGGAATGAAAATTGGCAGGGGAAACCGAAGTACTCGAAGAAAACCCGCCCCAGCGCCACTTTCCCACCACAAATCCCAGTTGATCAGACCCGGGATCGAACCCAGGGTGCCGCGGTGGGAAGCCAGCGACTAACCACTTGAGCTATGGCGCGGCCAGAACCAATTCTGTATAAAGTAAAATGTTAAATTTAAAACAGCAGTTGCCATTTCCTTCCAGCGCATTGCGCGGAACATATAAAGAAAAGTGCTTCAACTCGAGGCTCCACAAGAAAAAACGGTGATAACGAATGTCAAATATAAACCACATTACAGCACATGAATTTCTGAGCTCACCATACTTATGAAAATGAAATAAACCAAATGACTCACAGACATATGCTGCAAGACATGCCGGCAAACAGGCTTATTTTACTGCAATAAGTTACCAGCAAACTGGCATACAAATAATTTTATCCTTCTGTAAGATAGTATGAACCGGGGTAGCTCAGTCGGTACAGCGACTGACTATGGGCTTGACGACCGAGGGATCTGAGTTCGAGTCCCAGTAGGGCCAAGAATTTTCTCTTCTCCAAGTCGTCCAGACCGGCTCTGGGGTCCACCCGGCCTCCTATCCATTGGGTACCGAGGGTTTTTCCTCGTGGGTAAAGAGGCAGAGGCACGAAGCTAACCATTCACCTCCAGCTAATGTCGAGGTGAAGAAAATTTGGATCTCTACATCCACTCGCCCATACGCCTTCATGGCGTGGTGCCGGCAAACTGTCATACAAACTGTCCTACAGGGCAACTCATAACCTCTATATCAGTAACTTAGGAACTGGCTTATATGGTCACCATACAAGAAAAAAAAACAATTCCTGCAGCTACGGATTAGGTATCTTCTAGAAGAATCGAGAGGTGGAGAGCAGTTTTCTTAGGAAACGTCCATTTATTGGTGTGGAAGAGAAAAACTTTCCTCCGATTCATTTCACGATGATCGGACTAAGTTACCAAATGTGGCCTGGTCATAGCTCAAGCGGTTAGTCGTTGGCTTCCCACCGCGGCGGTCCGGGTTCGATCCCGGGTCTGGTCAAGTGGATTGTGGTGGACAAAGTGGCGCTGGGGCGGGTTTTCTCCGAGTACTTCGGTTTCCCCTGCCAATCGTCATTCCACCAAATTCTCCATCATCATAATCACCCGGGGTAGGCTACAACAGGCCAAACAGTGGCCGCCGTGCCAAGTGGACCCAGTTGAACTCCACCCTCCACTGAGTGAATTTAAAAAAAGTTACCCAATCCACCATATCATCCTCTGTGAATTTGTTTAAAGAGTTTAGAAGACTTTTTCTCATCTGAAATTTCCTAAATTTTCACTTTAGTAAAATCATATCCTTGAGCTCCTGTATGAAATCAAGAGGTTGTTCCAAGTGAACGCTTGATAGGAACGTACTACAACGGCAGTACAAGTTTATGCGACCTTCAATTTCATTTGTCGATCAACACCATGGGATATATTTGGGTTACCTCCATCGCATATGCCTCCCAATAATTTAAAGCATGTTCCGCCTCTTTGGTCTAGTGGTCAGAGTCCCTGGCTACAAATCCAGAGGTCCCTGGTTCTATTCCCGGCGCTACCACATTTTCTGAGAAGTACTGGGTCTGGAACGGGGTCCGCTCAACCTCGTCAGGATAATTGAGGAGCTATTTCAAGGAAATAGCGGATCTTGTCTAGAAAACCAGATTAACGGCCGTGGGGATCCGTTACGCTGACCACGTGACACCCTCTATCTACTAAAGTTGTCACCAACTTCGCCGACAAGCGGCCGTCGTTCGGTCGGTATAGTTCGCTTGCAGACTACAGGCCACGGAGTTTGTTCTTGTTTTGTTTTGTTTTGTTCAACAACAAAATAATGATTGATTGTAGTAGGTCATTAGTCACACTGACTTTGGGTATTAAAAAGTAAGCAGGAATACCCTACACGGATGGAAAATGCACTAGAATATATCTTTTTTCACATTTTTAGTCTACAGAGTGTGTATTTACATATATTTCAACCTGTTCGTCAAGACATTTAAGAAATTCACAGTGGTCTGCTACGTCATTATGTCTTTGGCATAAAATTGTGTAGAATCAGTTAGAGATTGCCTTAAGATATTTTGTTAATTGTTGAAGCCGTGCTCAGTTGTCGTTTTGGATTAACAACGATGTTATTATCTAAAGGTGCGTGAGCCATACCGTTACTTATTGCAATGAACTCCTAAACTTCACCCTTTCGTCTAACGCATTTTATTCTTAATTTCGTTCATGCATTTCATAGAAAAGAATAGTTGTCTTTTAATGATTTATAACAAATTTGATTCCTTTATTAACATATACAATAAGCGGCCTCCGTAGTCTAGGGGTAACGTCCCCACCTCATGACTCAAGGTACGCGGGTTCAAACCCGGCGGAAAAATTCAGGGAACAAGTCCTCCGGGAGGGACTTCAAGCCGTGGGTCCCGTGTCGTAGATTTACGGCACGTAAAAATCCTCATGTCTCTATGAGACCTCTGAGCAAAATTAGGCAACAATTCCCCCCCCCCCAAGTAGTTTCCAATGCCTCTGGTAAATGGGGGAAATATCAGGTACCGACGGCCGACCTCGTTGGCTGAACGGGGCTGATAGCACGCACCAGTACCAGTAGGNCCCTTTCTTCCTTGAGGGCCGTGATTGTAGGCCCATATATAATTCTTCAGTACAATCCTATCTTACAGCAACAATGCGAAACCAACAATCTAACGTAAACGTGCGCTTCACGCTGCGTATTACAACGGCAGTATGCACTACTTAAATACAGATCTTCTTGACTAACAAGAGACACATTTGAGTGAACTATGTCTATGGCACTGCAGCCGTCTGTGGACCTTGCCCGCTTTCTCAGTTTTCTTGCTCTATACACAGTCGGTAGGACCCCTTGAACAAGAGATCAGCCAGTCGCAAGGTCGCTACCTACGCACAGGACAACACAAACACAGAATAAGCGGACACGCACATTGATGCCTTGAGTGGGATTCGAACTCACGACCCCAGCTTTCGAGCGAGCGAAGACATGTCATATCTTAGACAGCGCGGCCACTATGATCGGTACATCCGTATTTGCTTCCTGTTGATTTTAAGCGTGTTCAGAAAACATAGGATTAACTGCAGCGTAGGCACCTTACAACACCGTCACCCCCTCGACAGTATTACGATTCCTCACAGGTCCCGGAGGGGAATTTTTCTTCTTGAAAAACTCAAAATTGGCAAAAATGTGGTTGACAAGACCAAAATCTTATGAAAATTGTGGGTTTGGAAGAACAGCAGCCGCCGTTAACATTAATCAAAACCCAAATTCCTTGTTCTTGCACTCAACACAAAACGTGCATGATAACGCCGGACTGGAGTAGAGAAGAAAGCACAAAACGCTGCGCCTCAATGACACTGCTGGAAACGCGGAAAGTAGTTTCTCGTGAGACTAGATCCTCATCCTCGGTGAATGCTAACGTTTCGGAGCTGAAGCCCCAACTTACAAAAACTGTAAACTGCGAACACGCATGTCCATATACCGTGTTTGTCACAACTGGATACAAATTGAATACAAGTCCTCAGTTGAAGAAACAGAGTTGAATGGGGAAGGGGACCTTCTCTACTATGAAATAAATAGCATTATATGTTACTTTAGAAATTACTTCAAACATGGCTGGGAAATTGCTTTCCTCACCCCGATTATATATATATATTCTACGTCTCATAACATTTCAGCCCTTGCACGAAGACAATGTATAACTGCTTTACTGATATGGCTGGCATCCCTACTTCTTCAAAACACTACATTCTTACAAGTGCATGGACAATAATGACAAATCGTTTCCGAATATTTCATTAAATAGTGAGATAGAGCTGGAAGTTTCACTGAAATAACGATTGTATTGCTTAAACTTATACGAATAAAATAAACATTTATTACAGCCCAACAAACCCTTCGACGTTAGACTTCAGTCCAAATAATGCCATCGTAATTGATATTTATATTTTTAAGTAGGAATTAATGTTTTTTGGAATTACATAACCTGCAACATATATGATTCCTGCACTAATATTCTGGTTTTTCGCTTGATTTCAACAGGCCTTCTCCAGTAACAGCTAAAACTTTAAAGACGGCATGACTCCAAAAATTGTTTGTTGAAAATATACCGGTCGAATTAGAAAATATTAAAAAGTAAAGCTATCCCTGTAACAGGCCATGAAGGCCCATAGGGTTGTGAGACGTTGAGGGTCCAACATTATCTAGACAATCGGCTCTACAGATGGCGGTAAGGTTGTCAGCCTTACGCGCCTGTCGCGCTTTACCCCCCAGGAAAATTATTTAATTAATTTCTGGTACTCATTTTTGTTAGAGGCTGAGTCAACCCCAGGGCCATAGTGCAGCTGAAAAGATTAGGTCAATTGGAAAAAATCCAGTGACCTCATCGGGACTTGAACCCGCGACCTTCCGGCTTGTAGCATAGCCCCTCAACCAGCTGAGATAGCGTAGTGGGACCCTCAACGTTTCACAACCCCATTGACCTTCACGGCCTGGTACAGGGATAGCTTTACTTTTTAATTAGAAAATACTGGAAATAAGGAATCAAAATGTCTTTAGACGCGTATAATTTGGAGAGAAACATTTTCAGGGATATACATAGTGTAGTCTGTTTAAAGTTTGCCAAAGTTTCCGGGGAATATCTCGCCTCCATCTTCATGGTTGAAGAATGAACCGACCATGATACCAGCGTGAAGTTTGAGGCGACATATTCCTCCGAAACTTCGATTGAATTTCAAATGATTACACAGCGTTATATCACAGAAGATAGTACCCTCCATAACCACCTCTGTGAGAACCTCAAACCCTACACGTAAGCTTTGTATCCATATTTGCAGAGAATCACTCCTCGGTTCCTACCTAAAATGGCTGAGGTTAACTAAACATTAGACAAGTCGCTTCAAGCGTTGAAAATCGCCCAATGCCTGTATTAAGTTTCTTGATTATGTCTATCAGCAGATGTGATGACTGTTATTTACTCACCATTGATGAAATTCGAAGTCTCCGAGCATCATCTTGGAGGAGGTTCAGGTGACTACATGCGATTGAACTTGAAATTGATCACTTGAGTCCCACATCCGTGAAGATTCAAACCATCCATCTAGGTTTGTTTTGATAACCGATTCACTTAATGTATATAAAATAACACAAACATGATCGATACACTATATGGAAGGAGACACAAACTTTTCATATTTCACGTTTCTGGACCTTTGCTTCCCAACAACTCAATCAGTCTTCTGCGAAATTCATGCCATCGAAACTAAATGTCTCTATTCTGTCTACAATTTGACCCTACGTTATACCCCCTATAGGCCGGCGCGTATTTTAGAAATTGTCTCCCCTAACCTAAATACGTAGATAATAACTTTCCCAAAGAACCTTTTTCTGATCTTCATCAAACTCTCCCTCCTTAAAAAACAAATCAACACTTTGTTCATACAAGTAACTTCATCATAAAATATTCACATTCGTAAAAATTATTGGCAAATAAACACTATCCCATAATTCTTATTGTACGTCACAGATGATATCTGATGAAAGTTTTGTCTCCACCGCCTGTGAATAAGATGCAGTGGTAAAGATCACAACACGGAAACAAAAACTGAGCAGCGCGCACAAAGCGACTATTGGCCAGCCTGTCCCGCCGATGGCGTGGCACGTACTGACAGGAAGCTTGCACACACTCTCCCCAATACTGACTGCACCACCCCCACTCTTCTCCCCCAGACAGCTAACTAACAATCTGCGTAAACATTTCTTCCCATTATTCCTGATAATTTAAACAGTTTAAATTAAAGGAAACATCATGTACACAGGAATAGCAGCAGGCTGAACACAGCAGCTAGCTATTCGACCTGGAGCAGTGCAATGTATCCCTTTCCCACAGAGTTGTTAAATGGGGCTATCGTTACACAGATGCTCTTAGATGATCTGTATTTTCTTCTGCCCATTACGAAAACGAAAGAGAAATTTTCTATATTTTTAGTGGTACGCGAATTACGCTGTTTAGGTTTCTGTTACAGTAGGGAGGGGAGTAGCCCAGAATTTACTTCTACCCTGCGCTGTCAGGTTCTGTGTATCTCTACTTCCGTATTCATATTTATGACATAATTATCTATAATTTTGTGACGCAACTTACATGCTGATTTTCATTTGTCAGTGTCTCGCCTGATTTTACTCAAAGAAGGACGTGTAACATATTCGTGATTCTTCTTATTTTCCAATAACTTATAAATGTGTCATCGTTTTGTGCGAGTGCGTTCTAATTACTACATGTCAGTATGCTGTACAAATGTGTCAGTTATTCAAATAATTTCGTCATGATATGGATAATTAGGTTTCAAATGGCAACTTTTGCTACAAAAGAATACTAATAAGATATGGACATCCCGAATACGCTGTATTATGTGTCTAACACTTCTCAAAGACTCGCTAAATAGAACTCATTAAATACCGTTCGCTATTAAGATTATATATCCAAAGACGAAAGACATTTAAATTGTTGCTTTTTCCTCTAAACGAATGTAAAGCACATTACTGCGAAGTCAAAATATATGGTAAAATACCCAAATTTAAGCCATAAGCCGTAAGCCCTATTCTAGGCACTGATGATCTGCTAGTAGCAAATCTGCCGTAACGTCCAGATGATAAAATTGGAAGTTATACAAATTGTATTGACGAAAGTCAGCATCGGAAATCAATAAGATGCTGATCAATTATTTGAACCATCGTGCTAATCGTCAGGGCCTCGCTTGATATCTGAAGCACCTCTGAGTGATCTGACTTCATTATAAAATTAATCTGAACGTTTGGAATCTCCTACGATATATTTGCTCCAGATGTGTAAAAAAGGAATCTTTTTGCATTTTAGGCTGACAATTTAGTATACTGTAGTAATGGAGAATACCATGGAATTCACTGGCCAAGAGTTCGATTGAAATGAATGGATCCTATTTATCGATTCCTCAAAGCTGTGTTTCATGTCTGTGTTGCTGCATAACGGAAACGAACTCCATTCTATTCATATAGCACATTTTTATTTTCTTTATCGTGTTGTGTATCACGTAAAAATGTATACTTAGGGGCCGTCGGCACAACAATTGATTACAAAATTAAAATGATTAATAGAGGGTTATTTCTTTTTAATCACACTATGTTTCGTCTACAAAATCAACCATCAGGTGGTTTTATGAGTTACGTATGTTGTCATAAAATTATTAAAATGGATCCAATTTTTACATTTATCAGTAATTTATGATCCAAAATTTAGTTTAATTTTCTGTGTGGCATACGTCTCGAATAATGTATGCCAAAAGTTAAACGTCTTAAGAATTTAAATACTGTGATTAAATAAAATTAGATAAAAATGGAATTAAATTTTTTATTTACTTGAAATGGGAAATTTGGGTAGAATTTATTAAGTAGTGCAGACGGGCTTCGTGGGTTTTTATATTTTTTAGGTACGAGAAGATTTTTTGTTGACGTAAGGAGGTGATTGCTCTGCGTGCGGAGTTAGTGATACTGTAGCTGAATATGTGGTTCCTATCTTGTAGAGTTACAGTGCATATTAAATACATTGGTGTGTGTATAGGAAGTTATTCTGTATGCTTCTCAGCTCTGGCACGGGCTGCCGGGTGGGTTTTTATGATGTACCATAAACACTCAATGTATATTGCCTCACTTGCTTCAATCATTTCCCGACACTAAAACCACACACAAAATAATTACAAAGCTTGGCTTACACATAGATTATTTTTTTTATTCTTTTGCGTGCCTTCAGCCGCGGTATCGTAGTTGGTTTAGGCACTATGCTACAAGCAGGAACGTCCCGGGTTCGAGTCCCGATGATGTCCATTTTTTCAATTAACCTAATTCTTCCAGCAGCATTATGAACCTGGGGTCGACTCAGCCTCTAACAGAAATGAGTATCAGTAATCTTCCTGGGGCTAAATGGGCGGCCGGCGAGTAAGGCTGACAAGCTTACCGCCATCTGTGGGCCGATTGTCTGGATAATTTGGGAACCTCAACGTCTCACAACCCTATGGGCATCTATGGCTTGTTACAGGGATAGCTTTACCATTTTCCTGTGCCTGCCTTCAGCTAGATATTCATTCAATCTGCAGTCCAATTATTGAGCCAGGGGCAGAGTTTCTACCCGTAACAAACAAAAGCAATGAATTCTCTCGGGCGCCGTTTCATGATTCTGAGGGATGAAAGTTCCAAATATTAATGACGGTTATCCCACTGGCAATTTGTTTCTGCACTGAGGTAGCAGTAATCACATAAATATATTTCTTGCAGTAACAATCTTGTTAATGTTATATTTTTATATTTTATAGTTTTAATATTTAAAATCTATTATTATACATGACGAATATATATTTTAGTCATTTTAGTATGAAGACATCAGGACATGGAATGCAGTGGTTAGACGTGCATAGAGAAAACGCACCTGAAGATGGCACATTAGTGCTGAAACATGTAGTGCAAAAGAGAAGAGTAAGGTGAAAAAGTGTATGCACTGTAAGATGGTTAGCATAAATCATGGAAATCTTGTTACTTTCCACTTTCCTACAAGATGTCTATATACACTACATTAGTATCTTTAATGGGCCTAAAGAAACTCATCATTTTGAAAGAGCTTTGCCTGCACAAATCCTCATGGCTGTGCACTGAACTGTGACAATGCTCCTCAGATATCACATGTGCGCACCATCGCCATATTGAAAGTTAATAGTATCAAACTCAGAAGGTCTCCAATCACATGAATATCAGTCCGTTAGCCCCAGTACCCCATGCTAGGCGAGTCCCTTGTTACTACGGCATGGCGCGTCCTCAGGTTGCGGATGGAAGACACACCGTCCAAGTATGGAGGGAAGCTGCGAATATATTGAATAAGAAATTACGGACAGCCCACAAGGCGTAGTCCTCTATTTTCGGGTTTGGGTGTGGGGTTAACAATTCCGTGTCGTAAAAAATAAGCTTGTTACGAAAATTTGCAAGAAGCCTCGGGCCTGGACGGATTATGTGAATAAACGACCTAAACGAAAGAAAATGGATATGAGATTTGGTACTTGGAATGTTAGAAGTATGTATAGTGCAGGTTCACTCAAGGCAGTGGCATAAGAAATCTCGAAATATAAGTTAGATTTAGCGGGGGTACAGGAGGTCAGATGGGACGGAGGTGGCACTGTACCAGCAGGCGAATATACATTTTCTATGGAAAGGGGAATGAAAATCATGAATTAGGTAAAGTTTTTTTTTGTACATATGAGAATCATATCAGCAGTTAAGTGGGTAGAGTTCGTTAGTGATAGGATGTCATACGTAATACTTAGAGATCGCTGGTGTGATTTCATCGTTCTGAATGTTCACGCCTCAACAGAAGAAAAAACCGATATAAAGGACATGTTCTTCCTGTAATACTAATGCAATTAATTGAAAGGGAAGTGAATGGTACTAACTTGCAAGTCAGTGAGAAGTTTCTGAAGACAGGCCGCTACATGGATGCCGCTGCGCTTATCTGTGAACCTGTTGTTTATTTATTTATTTATTTATTTATTTATTTGTCTTCCTTTAGCAGAAAAGTGTAGCAGCCCAGTCCGAGTTCATTTGAGACAATGGAAGGTTTCGCGAGGAACACCTGTGTTAGATCCAGTTAGTAATCACTATAGGTGTGGAGTGTGGTACTGGGCCTCACGTTGCTCAGCACGGAATATGAGGGTGTACTTTGCCAACAGACCTATGTTTCGTGAAACGAGGTGCATCCGATCTTACGACTTCTACGCGCGTAAGTTATTTCGGGTCCTGCGCACAGACAAGAGAAGAAGCGCGTTAAAACCACACACGTCTTGTTAGACATCAGCGAATGAGGGTAAACCTCTTTGTGTTAAATTGGGATGTTCTTCTACCAGAGGCGGTTAGTTTCGTTGCAGGTAGCCAACCATGAAATCCGCTTTGGCTTCGAATTTTCATAGTTGTTTAGGAAAGTCGTAAAATTCTGTGTAACCAATGACACGAACGCTTGGCAGATTCTGCATATTCAGTGCTAAACCATGTCTCTGCCGATCCCAGTGGCCGCGCGGTCTAAGGCATGGGCTATCTTCGCCCGCTTGAACACTGGGATCGTAGGTTCGAATCCCACGCGAGGCATTGATGTCTGTGTTTCTGTTGCTCTGTGTGTATGTAGCGGCCTTGCGAAGGGCTGATCCCCCTTCCAAGGAGTCCTACCGACTGTGTATAGATTAAGAAGCTCTGAAGAGACCAGGGTCCACAAAGGGCTGTAGAGTTATAGATACGAGGTATATACGAGTAAAACAAATCTCTCTGCAGTTGGCACTTAATTATCCGATTGGTCGCGCCATAGCTCAAGCGGTTAGTCGCTGGCTTCCCATCGCGGCGGGCCGGGTTCGATCCCAGGTCTGGTCGAGTGGGATTTGTGGTGGACAAAGTGGCGCTGAGGCAGGTTTTCTCCTAGTACTTCGGTTTCCCCTGTCAATCTTCATTCCACCAATTGCTCCACAATCACCCTCACCTGTCATCTGGGGCTGGTACAATAGGCCAGAAGTAGCCGCAGTACAAGGGACTTAGTCCCACCCCACTAGCAATAAAGAAAAATAATTACCCAATTAGGCAGTCCGCTGATTCATGTAAAGTTATTTCACATTCATACTCTCAGTATAATTCCAATCTACTTACAAATTGATACTGAATTCGAGGATCAGGCTGCGTTAAATTCATTCTACGTGTAGCCGATTCCCAGGTGCTATGAATCACCAATCGCTACTTAAGCGATGCAAGTTAACAGCAGCAGGAACTAGTCAAAAGGAACTGAGAGAACCTAGCAACTGCACGCATTATGTACCGTGTAGGAGTGTTTCAGTGCTAATCGTCGTAGTATAAGCTAAGTTAAAACTATCCCTGTAACAGGCCGTGGAGGCCCATAGGTTTGTGAGACTTCGAGACTCCCACATTTTCTAAATAATCGGCTCACAGATGGCGGTGAGGTTATCGGCCATACGTGTCGGCAGCTATTTACCCCCCCCCCCCAGAAAGATTCCTGGTACTCATTTCTTTTGGAGGCTTAGTCAACTTCAGGGTCCACGTGGGGCCGGACNTGGTACTCATTTCTGTTAGAGGCTTAGTCAACTTCAGGGTCACAGTGCGGCTGGAAGGATTAGGTCAATTGAAAAATCCACCTCATCTGGACTCGAACTCACGACATTCCGGCTTGTAGCAGCGTCTCAACCAACTACACTACCGCATGCCTTCAATCGTCGTCGTATTGTGTCAACATTTGTATTCAGTTATCTGAGTATTCATTGCCTACAACTTTTAACGACTGTGATTATTGCGTCAATGTGTTTCCTTATCTCTCCGCCGCATGCTCCCTAGGCTGTCCTCTACCGTCGCACGATGTATTTCCCTGAACGTCGTCCTTATCTGATATTACTGCTATGACACATGAACCCAGGTAATCCATCACCGACGCGTCTACACGAGCTAGCACTAAACAAGGAACAATAACCGAACGGAACAGACACCGAGTGAGGTAAGAACACATCATACCTGCACTGCAGAAGTCGGCAGCTCACGTGACAGGTTCGTCAGTGAGTAATGAAGTGGAGAGGTTGAGAAAGACTATCCCTGCATTTGCCAACATTGACAGAGAAACTCCACGAAATCCTCAGGACAGCAGTTCTGCAGTCCCATATTTCAACTCGGAAGACAAGTTAGATTTAGTGGGAGTACATACAGGAGGTCAGATGGGACAGCTGTAGCAATAAATCGGCAGGAGATTATATATTTTCCATGGAAATGGGGATGAGAGTCGTGAATTAGGTATAAATTCTTTTTTATACATAAGAGGATCGTGTGGGTAGAATTTGTTTGTGATAGGATGTCGTACATAACACTGCGAGGTCGCCGGTATGATATCATTGTTCTGAATGTTGCTCTCCGAGCAGAGGATACAACTGATGACAGGAAGTACAGCTTGTATTAGGAACTAGAATGTGTGTTCGATAAATTCCCTAAATACCATATAAAAGTTCTGTCACGAGATTTCAATGCCAAAGTGGGTAGAGAAGATACGTAGAAGATACGTGGGATTCTTACCCACGATCCTTGAAGGCCGCGCCATAGCTCAAGCGGTTAGTCGCTGGCTTCCCACCGCGGCGGTCCGGGTTCGATCTCGGGTCTGGTCAAGTGGGATTTGTGGTGGACAAAGTGGCGCTGGGGCAGGTTTTCTCCGAGTACTTCGGTTTCCCCTGCCAATCTTCATTCCACCGATTGCTCCACAATCACCCTCCCCTATCATCTGGGGCTGGTACAATAGGCCAGAAGTGGCCGCAGTACAAGGGACTTAGTCCCACCCCACGTATTTTCAAACCAACAATTGGGAATGAGAATTCACGCGGAATTTGTAATGGTAATGAAGTCAGAGAAGTAAACTAAGCCTCATCCAGAAATATAATCTTCAATGGTATAAAGTTCCCACAACGTAACCAACTAACTTCATGGAGCTGAGCCTTTCTTGAGAAGCTGTAAGTTGTTAAACTTCTCACGAACTTCCGAAAATTTTATAGAACCTGAAGTTTCATTATTGTGTTCACGGGAACCCTTCGCTGACCCATTTCCTGAGCCAGATCAATTCAGTCAATACCACCACACCCTGTCTCTCTAAAATCTATTTTAATGTTATCCGCCCACCAACGTCTTGGTCTTCCTAGTGGTCACATTACTTCTGGCTTTCCCACCAATATCTTATACGCATTCATATTCTACCCATTCGTGCTTCTTGCCCTGCCCATCTCATCCTCTTTGACTTGGTCGTTCTAATTATACTTTGAGAAGAGTACAAGTTATGAAGCTCTTCATTATGCAGTCCTCTCCAACCTCCTGTCGCTTCATCTCTCTTCGATGCAAATATTCTTCTCAGCATCCTGTTGTCACTTCGATGCAAATATTCTTCTCAGCATCCTGTTGTCAAACTCCCTCAGTCTACGTTCCTCCCTTAATGTCAGAGACCAACAGCATGGTGCGTCCTCAGGTTCTGATTGGAGGAGACGACCTCAAGATATGGAGGGTAGCTGCGATATTGAATAATCAGTAACGGACATCCGACGGTGGGTGGTCCCCCAGGTTGGAGGTTGAACGTGGGGCTAACTATCCCTCACCCAATAAAATAAGCTTGTTATGAAATGTTACAGAGACCCTCGAAGGGCCCAATTCGTAACATTCATAAAGTTACTTCGACGTATAAACCGAGATTAATGGCCATGGCGATCCACTGCGCTGACCACGTGACATCATCTATACGCAAAAGCTGGCACTAACTTCGCCGACAAGCGGCGATCGCTCCGTCGGTATAGTTCGCTTGCGGATTACAGGCTACGGAGTTTGTTTCTTGTTTGTTTATATCCTGATGGAAAGCCGCGTCTTCAAATCGGCCATATTAGGAAGAGACTGGCAGTGAATAAACCATACGCACAAAAGCTTTATATGGAGAAATTCAGTCTCAAGTAGTTAAAGGAAGTAGGAGGTAAACAACAGTACCACATTAAAATCTGAAAATTACTGCAGCTTTGGAAAATTTAGAAGAAGAAGAAGATGATGATGATAATGATGTAATTATTATAGAATTTGGAAACTGTAAGAGAAAGTATCAAAATTTCAACTAAAGAGAGTCTTAGTTTATTATGAAAAGAAGCAGTATAAGCCATTGTTTGACGGAAGTTGTTGAATTCTATTAGATCAAGCGAAACAATTCAAATTGCAGTGGTTACAGGATCCATGCCAAACGAAGGGATAATCTGAACAATATAAGACGTGAAGCTAGCAGGAATTTCCGGAAAAAGCAGGGAATCTCTGAAAGACAAAATTAATGAGCTTGCAACACATAGTGCAAACAAGAACATTAGAAGCTAATGAAGAGAGGAAAATTAATTTAAGAAAGATTACCGACCTACAGACAACTAGGTAAAGGATGAGAATGGTCATCTGTTTGCATATTCCGGCAAAATTCAGAACAGGTCGAAGAATTTCTTCTCTCAGTTAATGAATTTACGTAAGGTCAGTGATACTAGGCAGATAGAAATACGTAGAGCTCAGCCATTAGTATCTGATACTAGTTCTTTTGAGGTTGAAACTGCCATTGTAAAGTTTAAAAAGTATAAATTGCCAGGTGTCGATTAAAAATTTAGTCAATCTATTTTTAAAATTTAACGAATGAGTCAGTATAGTTAGTAAGCAACAAGTTCGAAGACCTGGGTTCGATTCCCGGTAGAGATATGAAATTTATTCTTCTCCACCTTATTCATCTCTCGGTTAAATTGACCGGGAATTTAAGCTGAACACTCACTTCCATCTAGCGACAAGGTTAGGAATGCTTGGACTTACAGGCCTACCCCCACTTCGTCATATGTCTGTGTAGCGCGATGCTTAATTGAGAAGAGAAACAGAACATTTTCAGAATAACAGATTGCCTGACTTGCAGACTCTTGCTTTCACTTTCGATATGTTGGAAATTACCAGTTAACCGTTTCGTCTAGACTTCTGAGCTCGTAAATGAACTTAAAAGAGATTATGTACGAAATGTCTTTGTAGGTTAAATATTGAAGAAGAGTTTTTATACTTGCGACCGGAACAGATAAGGGGTTTAATGCTTGTTGTTTATGATAATGGAGCTAGAATATCAGGAAATTACGTAACAGCTATGAGGTGTTCGCTTTTTTATTATTTTTTATTATCTCGATAAACGGAGAGAGTATATACTGGTAGTATAATGTGTTTACTTTTTCTCAGCAACGTTACTTCGAATTTTTTTCTTCTTNTCCATATTAAACTATTTGTAATCTATAACAACATTTATAAAAAATTCTCGTATATTGTTGCAAAACAATATTCCATGAGCATACAAAGTTTATTTCATAAGAGTTTTGCACTAAGCATTTATTACATAGTCTTAGCTCAGCATTGTTCCTTGAAATGCTGCTTAACCTTAGACTGTAGTTTATTCCATAAGGTACCCAGACAGCAATTGGCCTATGTTACTCTGCAGCCATCTATGACTGCAGGATCATTTGTGCGTCATGTTCCGACCCGGCAAAAGACCTGCAACGTGTAATCCGGCCCTTTGGATATGCAGTTTGCCCACCCCTGCTCTAGACGTTCACAGAAAGACAAGTAAGTCTCCATGCAAACTATTCGTTTCCGCTGTTGGATTTTAACCTAAACTGGAAAGGGTCGAAAATTTTAGTGTACTACGCACTTTTAAATAAAATATGAAGTATATACTCATTGCTAGGCCACGACTCGGTAAGCATATTCCCGCGGGATTAATGACCTCATCGGGAATCGAACCAACCACCTTCTGACTTGTAGCATACTTCCTCAACTAGCTACATTGCCACGTGACCCGTTATGATCCTATGGGGCTTTCGATTTATTTGTCTTAAGAATTTGCGTGAGGTACACATCTGGGGGGGGCAACGTTCCCACTCTGCTCCAAGCCTGAATCCACTTCCCGTTCAAGCAGCTAAAATTTCTAAATAAATTAAAATCAGTAATGTTTCAGTTAATTTCTATTAACACTCCGCATTACCCGTACGAAACAAAGCGCTTGATTCTCACATCATCGTCATAATAAATCCAAATGCTGTACCTAAACTTCACATAAACATAGAAACGAATAAAAATAAATATTTATTAGTTAATCTATCATCAAATTATTAAAAGGCCTTGGAGAGATTACTGTCAATATACAAATAAATAAATATACACAGAGTAAGTACACTTCCATATTTGGATATAAGAATAGTGAATATAAAATAAATTTTTTCTTGGAAAGTAAATTTCTACTTCAGTTTGACATTTCCTTTTCAGATTCTGTTCTCTGTCCGTGTGAGACATTAAAAGCGGCCGCTCTGGATAATGCCGTTTTAATTATATATTATACAGTATTCCCTCCTCATATCAACAAAATTTAATTTCGGTCGAAATTAGACAACATGGATTCCCACTTCGTATTAATTTGTGAGTCAACTTTTAAATCTCTCTCTCTACCATTAAATCGTAACGGTGTTGGGTAAGATCACGGATGCGCATGCGCTGGTTGCAGGTAGGCCTAAGTGGATCCGTCTCCAGTACTATCTCGGTCGTCAGCTGTTGTCGAGTGACATTTTTGCATGAAAACTGCTTGTTTGGTAGAGCTTCTTGAAGCCTATATTTACTGTATTGACAGATCTACCCGCTTAAGGCGAACATTATTCTCATAACTTATATGTTTACTTTTTAGGTAGCTGTCAAATACAAAATATCGCAGCTGACTGTCACATTCACCGCCTCTGTGGTCTAGTGGTCAGAGTTCCTGGCTACAGATCCAGAGGTCGCGGGCTCGATTCCCGGCTCTACCAGATTTTCTGAGAAGTAGTGGGTTTGCAACGGGGTCAACTAAGCCTCGTGAGGATAATCGAGAAGCTACTTGAATGGAAAAGTAGCGGCTCCGGTCTAGAAAACTGACATTAACGGCCGTGGAGATTCGGGGCGCTGACCACGCTACACCCGTCTATCCGCTAAAGTTGGTACTAACTTCGCCGACAAGCGACGGTCGCTCAGGTGGTATACTTCGCTTGCGGACTAAAGCCACGGAGTTTTTGTGTTTTACTGACGGTCGCATCAGAATCGATACGTGACTCATTTGCCTAAGTCTGTTAGAACTGGATACGTGGAAGTTTCTTGCGAGTGTTCCAACAGAACCGATATATAGAATATTACTTTTAACTCTTATATGTAAACTATTCTACTATGGTTCTACAGCCCTTTGTTAGGCCTTGGAGGCTCTTTCAGTTTCTTGGTCCTATACACAGTCGGTAGTACTCCTTGGACGGGGGATCGGACCGTCGCAAGGCCGCTATCTGCACACAGAACAAACGCACACAGACTTCCATGACTCGAGTGGGATTCTTACCCACGATCCTTGAGGGCCGCGCCATAGCTCAAGCGGTTAGCCACTGGCTTCCCACCGCGGCGGTCCGGGTTCGATCTCGGGTCTGGTCAAGTGGGATTTGTGGTGGAGAAAGTGGCGCTGGGGCAGGTTTTCTCCGAGTACTTCGGTTTCCCCTGCCAATCTTCATTCCACCAATTGCTCCACAATCACCCTCACCTATCATCTGGGGCTGGTACAATAGGCCAGAAGTGGCCGCAGTACAAGGGACTTAGTCCCAGCCCACTAGCAATAAAACAAATGATCCTAGTGAGCGGGAGAAGACATTTCTTGCCTTAGACCGCGCGGCCACTGTGATCGGCCTTATACATGAATTACGATTGACGGAACTGCAGTTCCTGCACCAATGCGGCAGTGTGGCTCAAAAATCTTGACTTTCAACTTCGAACATTCTGAAGACAATCACCTTAGATGTGAGGCCGTGTAGTCTGATAGAACTTTGATGACGTTTTGAGTGAATGTACTGTCTGCATCTTTATTGTTCTACCCTGACAATGAGAAAATATGTTCCTTCGAAATGTCGTTCAGCATCTGCTAATCTGTACAGCGTTACGTCCAAGAAGATAATCTTCTTCACACGCATCGCTGTCAGAACCTCAAATCTTACTTGAACAACCAATTCACTTGTTACCTAGAAGTGGCGCTGACTGAAGCGAAGAGCCCTCTGTCTGAAGAGAAGTGTCAAGGGGGGAGTTTAAGTGGGGGAAATGTGCACAACTTACTCTTCTTTCACAGATCAAAGGAGTGGGGGACTGTGTCTACTGACATCTCCATTCTGAGCCACAGCAATCCTGACACAACCGTGGGAAATTGCTGTACGTACACACAGAAGTAGGCTCGACGTACCTTCAGCACATCTTGATATGTGTACATAAAACCAGACGCTCTTGCTCTGAATTGTATTGGCAAGTGTTACCAACATAACAGCAGGACTTCGAAATTATAAACAGCAGTTGCAATATTTCACCGCAAGAGGCCTGCATTGCCAAGCACGCATAAGCCTATATGTGACTTTTTGTGCTCCATTTTATGACGTATCTCAAACTACATACCGTCGAATGGTACGATGGGAGATTAATGATGAATTCGAAAGGACTGGGAAGGAAACGGTCGTAGTAAGGCCGAGCCATAGCTCAAGCGGTTAGCCGCTGGCTTCCTATCGCGGCGGCCCGGGTTCGATCCCGGGTCTGGTCAAGTTGCATTTGTAGTGGACAAAGTAGCGCTGGGGCGGGTTTTCTCCGAGTACTTCGGTTTCCCTTGCCAATCTTCAGTCCACCAAACTCTCTATCATCGTAATCACCCGGGACAGGCTAAAATATGCCAATCAGTGGCCGCCGTGACGAGCGGACCCAGTTGGACTCCACCCCCGCCTAAGCGAATTAAAAAAAACGGTCGTAGTCTAATTGAGATACTATTCCAGAATTTATTTGGGCTGACTGGAGAAAACCTATGAAAAAACACAGTCAGGATAGCCTCTGTCTCTGCTGAGATTCGAACAGAGCGCAACACAAATATATGCTACACCAACATACAGGAAGTCTCATATTAATTCGAACTGATTATGGCCTCATGTTATATTGCTGTTACATTTGTTTTATTGCTAGTGGGATGGGAGCAAGTCCCTTGTACTGCGGCCACTTCTGGCCTACTTGCTGCTACATACTAAAAACCCCAAAATAATGCACTGATCTAACGCTCACATTATTCGGTTCCTTAGTTCGTCCAATCAGGTTCGTTTACCTGTCCCTAATTACGGTTATGGGGCCCACTCTTTTAATAATTCCCTTCAACATTAATCGTCATAACTATGAAATTGAAAGGTGAATGAAAGATGAGATGTTCGGCTCCAAACCTTTCAATGGCGCACAAGACAGCCAATGAACAAAGGCTATGAGGGGAAGTGAGTCAGTGAATGACGACCTTTAAAATTACCACTTACTTTTGAAGAAGAAAGAACCGCTGGCCGGGAACTAGACCGATCAATGAAAGAAGGCCAGAAAATAAGCGTTCACGTGTGAATGAGAATTGTCACTGAACAAAGACTGTAATTGTAACAGTCGGCTCTTGAACGAGATGGGTAAGTGAATGAAATCTGTTGAATGACACTGATCACTGGCCGAAAAAATCGTCATCTAAAAGGAAAGTTCTATAGCAGGCATTCTCATCAAACTTTCGGGTCAATAGGCCACATCAATACTTAATGTCAACTTGGCCGTCGACTATTTACTGAAAATTCATTTCAATGTGTTTATTAAAAAATGTAGTTAAGATAAATGCTCTTTTCATTAATTTTTCACTTAAATGTATCTACTCAATTTATGAGGTAACTATTTTCTCATTGTACCGAATTCCAGTTTCCGGGGTAACGTCGTTACTGCCCGGTAAACAACACGCAACGACTAGCAGAGCAAACACCAACAAGTCATGGATCAGAAGTCAAGGAATTAAAGGGGAAAGATGTCTCAATTCCTCACATACCACAGTCGATTACTACACACACACTACAGACCAAGGACACTCCATCATTATCTGGAAAATTAATATGTGAAGACGCCACACGCGCCTTCAAAGACGAATCTATTTTATATGTAAAACATTTTTAAAAATCTGTAAAACATTTTAATACATTAACAGCTGCACGCTGTAACATTTCAGTGTTGAATAATTTTCATAAGTGTAATTAATTAACTCCGGGGGTTAATTTGTGAACAATTGATCTCTTATACAGAATATTCCAAAAAGAATGATACCATTTTAATTTAATGTAATTATGTTAATTATTATCTGAAAACGATTTAATATATTTCAAAACATAGAAAAGCTCCCCAAGTTTCATACCTGTTTGTTACAATCCCTCAATATGTGCACCTCCTGTCACCCGGCACACATCCAACCGATAATTGATTCCTTTCCAGACTCCCCGAAACACATCCGTTGTTACTCCTCCCAAAGCAGCCACAATTGAAGTCGGTAGCTCCTGCAAATTCCTGGCAACTGGTAGCACATAGACAAAATTCCTGGCAACTGGTAGCACATAGACAAGAAGAGATCACAGGTTGTCAGGTCCGGTGACCAGGGTGGCCACCAGAGCAACGGATTTTCATTGGGCCCATGGCGTTTGATCCATCACTGAGGAAGCACACGATTTAGAACTTCGCGAACCTCCCTATGAAAATAATTCTGCGCCCTATCTTGCTGGAAGATTCAGTCATCAGAATCTTGATTCAGTTAAGGAAACAATCAGTTTTCCAGCACATACAGTAACAATAAGCTAGAGACACTTGTTTCTGTAAAGAAGGATGGCCCGTATATCTTTGTGAAGAATATGGAACAGATTACATTTTGTTTAGGCGGATCACTATCATCCTCAGCTAATGCATGTGGATGTGCTGTGCCCCATAGTCGCACGTTATTGCAATTCACTTTTCCATTTAAGTGAAAGGTAGCCTCATCGGAAAAAATGAGGCGACGTGAAAAGGAGTCATCTTCCATTCTCCTCCGTATTTCTGTGCAAAAGTTAAACGTGCTCGCTTTATCCTGAGGTGTTAGGGCCAGCAGCAACTGAAGCTTGTAAAGGCCGCGCCATAGCTCAAGCGGTTAGTCGCTGGCTTCCCACCGCGGCGGCCCGAGTTCGACCCCGGGTCTGGTCAAGTGAGATTTGTGGTGGACAAATTGACGCTGGGGCGGGTTTTCTCCGAGCACTTCGGTTTCCCTTGCCAATCTTCATTCCATCATAATCACCCGGGCCAGGTACAATAGGCCAATCAGTGGTCGCCGTGCCGAGTGGACCCAGATGGAATTAAAAAAAAACAACGAAAGCTTGTAAGCTTTCATAACCAATCGTTTGTTCAGAACTCTCCATGGTGATTTTTGGGGTATGCTTAATTCACAGCTACCACGGCTTAGCGACTTACGTGAGCTCCGTTCATAAAATTCTCTAATTCGATTAACATTTTCCTGACATTCTGGGCCATCCTGGACTTTTCCCCTTAAAATGCACCCTTTCTTCTAAAACTGTCGATACCACCGAAGAATGTTTGTCTTACATGGTGGATCACTTTGAAATTGTTTACGAAACTCACGTTGCACAATGATGACCGATTCTGACTTCGCAAATCGCAAAACACAGAACGCCTTTTGTTGTGGAGTCGCCATTTTCATTTACAGCGCTGCCTAGCAGCAGTAAACGAAAACACGTTTGAATGCAGATGGTATGTGAAACTTGGGAAGTTTTTCTGTTTTGAAACATATTAAATCGTGTAAGATTTGAGTTCCTCCGAAACATCTTTCAGATAATAATTAGCATAATTACATTAATTTAAAATATTAACTTTTTGTTTTTTTTAAGATGCTGTGTATTTATAAAGCATATGTGAAGGTTTCTATGCAATGAAATCAGATTGGTCACACTTGATGTTATTGGCTGCTTAATATCAAACAGTGTGATGGAGCAGAATTCCTTCTGTTAAAAAAAATCTGTTCATATTTGCTATGTCCTTTGCTCAGCAATGCAATCAGATTCAGATCACAAATGTATGATGGTTGTGTTCAGAACTGCTGTACTCTTTGACTATCAGTATAGTTTAATGGTTCTGTTCAGGTTTACTCTGGGTTTTGGTAGCAATCTAGTTCAACTGAAGTAACAGAAGTTTAATGTTTCTGTTCACATTTGCTTTTTTGTAGCTGGCAATAGTTTAATTCAAGTAAAAAAAAAGTACTGGATATGATTTACCTATTGGAATTTTCCAGAATCAAGCACAGCGTTAATTCTCTGAAGTCACAATAACTGTAATTCTAATTGTTATAAGGACCTAATTGTCTCCCTTAAGTTGCAAAAGCAAGTGAATAGTGTCATTAAGACACAATATCTTCTGCAAATTTCTTTGACAATATAGTCTAGATATTGGTCACACAATAAAATAAACAAAAAATGTAACTGTGGTTCAGTGGCTTGCCAGTTCAAGCTGAATTTATGTTTTCTGGTTGGTCTACTTCCATGCAACCTGTCACTCAAACAAAAGTGAAAATCTGACTCTCACTGGATGGTCAAAAGAGTATTTTGATGTAGGGCTTGAACAAAGGAAATACCAAGACAAGCATGTCACTTGGATAGACTCGTCTGGGAACTGATAGACCATGAGAGAATTTAGAAGCTCAAAATTACACTTCCCCACATCAAAAGCCATCTCTCTTCTTGTGACAAATGTCCTATCAGTCAACCACACAGCAAGGACACCAACAAATTCATATCAGCAGGACTACTTTGAAATCACTCAGCTGCAAATCATATGCCCTCCCTCATAAACTTGGGCTTAATAAAAATAAATAAAGAAATAGGATTGAAAATCCAAGGGTCAAATTCAGAATGTGGCGCTACAACAAGGACAAGTCACAAATATGTACTAAAAAGCATTTACATTCTTCCTCCCATACATGGTACTGTACAGAATATTCTTAAATGAACTGTGACAGTCAATGAAAATAGAATAATGGGTGTATTCCAGCAATCTTTCCTAGAGTTCAGTCGGTACATTCACAGTAATTTCTCCAGTGATATAAGGTTTTCTGCACTTAACAGAATTTCTGTTGTCACTGAATTACCAGATGTTTTGGGATATGAAGGTAAGGGATAAATAATTTGACTACACAATCCAATTTTATTCAACATAAGAGTAATTAAGGTCTTTACATGAGATCTGACTATACAGTGTCTTTTACACCTTTGTTCCCTGCACCTTCATCAACAGTACTGCTCAATCACAAACACAAAGCATGCTTTAAAGGCACTTTACTGAACACCAGTCTTCCTGTAAACCAGGGGTACCAACACTATGTCACACCACTAGAAATTGAATGGTAACAGTATCAAGGTTGGACTTTAAAGGATTCTGATGATGGTGTATGCTGTACAGAACTATAAGGTTTATTTTGGACTCTATCCATCGTCTGGTATATATAAGACGAAAAACCACAATGTTTCGGAGACTGGATCTGTCTCCGTCCTTAGGTGAATGGGGCAAGATAGACCTACTCAGCTGGACCCGTTAGAAAGAGCTAGTCATCCAGTGATTGAGACTAGCTCAGATCTCGCCCTTTCCGACTATCATCACTTTGGACTGCTCAAAGATGTTTTACAAGGTTTTTGATTTTCTACAGACAAAGAAGTGGGGGAAGTGGTGCATAAATCGTTGCGCGACCAACCAAAAACCTGCTTCGTGGAGGAAATATGCAAGGTTTTGGACCACTGGACCAAGTGCACCGAAAAGGGAGGAGACTATGTAGAAAAATGAAGTACCTGTTCAACCCCTACTTTTGTATATATGGATTGGAAAAACAAAGAGTGCGGATAATTTTTGACTTACCTGTGTAATTACATAATCAAATATTACGATCAACTCCCAATTTATGCATATTTATTTTATGCCTTTTCATTTTATTGTTGCTGAAGAATAATACTGCTTTTTAAATTATGACATGTTAGCCCTCACTTGAATGAAATTATGTGATCAGTAACAGGCAACAAGACAGATGGCTGCATGATGCTTAAGGTAACAGAATCTGTGCATACATAACTATGCATAGCAATGATATAAAATAATCCTTTCAATGAAACAATTAACTAGCAAACATTTTACAAGAATAAATATCTATGGTCCCCCAGTTTGGTTTGATTTGGCCTGTGCATGCAACTCATCACTTTCCTTCATTTCTTATGGCAAATTAGTTCTCGATTCACGAATTTTTAACACATGCAATGCATCTATTGTATAAATTGAGAAATGACTGTATTGATTTCAGGCTTTCACAGTGGTTCATTGTTAATACTGATTCTGCCTTCAGGTCTTCAAACTGCGTGGCTGTAGGCAGTGTTGCTGATATTTCAGAGGTGCATGGTGCATCCACCTTCAACGCCAAATTTCAACCCTTAAGCTGGAGGCAGTATATATTTCTAAAACATCCACAATACTGGCAACATCGACACAGTGCCAACACTCAAGAGCACAATCAACATCAACAATTATATATGTCAAGATAGAATGGGTTTCTCGCCTGCTATACCGATGGCTATTCTCTCAAATGAGGCCCATACTCCTGGTTCACGGGCCTTGGCTGGCTGCAGAGGTGTTGCAGTACCGGCATTGCTCTTCCATCAGTGGATTACCAGTGGCATTCCAGTATGCCATCTCTTACTGTGAGAGAGTTCCATTGGACCAATTAGCCCTTGTATGTTGGACTTTGGTTGGTGATATCTTTTTATTCCAGGTGTTGCTCCATGTCTATTTATTGTAGGACTGGCCCCAAGTCTTGATCGGTCAGCTGATCCCCCTTTATTGCAGCTGAGCTCCAGGTATCTGCAGCTACAGCTGCAATAACTCACACCTGTTTCACTTTTGCCTGCACCTCAACTTTTTTCCACTGAATACACTCTTCTCGGCATGCTATTTGTGAAAAAGCATTAGTATTGTTATGCTTCCAACCTTGGCAATGCTCAGAAGTAAAGTTGTATTCTTGCAAGCACGTGATTCAGATTAGCGTGGAGTGGTCACTGAGCAGTTAGAACTCGTGGTCGTAGGGGTACTTATGGAAATGTTCTATTGTCCTCACAATGGTCAGCAGTTCGCACCTGGTAGCATAGTAATTTCTCTCTGCCTTGTTCAGAGTCTTACTGTAGTAGGCTATTACTCACTCTTGTCCATCATGTAATTGTGACAGTACTCCTCCAATCCTGACCTTTCTTGCATCTGTGTCAACAGTCAACTTTTCTTCTGGCTGTCTGTACCTGGAAGGCAACCTCTACTTCTGGAATTATTTCTCTTCTGCGAGTTTGGTCAGTTGAATTCACAATGTTGATGAAGCCAGAGATAAACAATCTGTAATAGGTACATAAGCTCAGGAAGCTCCTCATTTTGTGTTTGTTTCTTGAGGTCAGCCATTTTCATACAGCCTTCAGTTTCCCAGTCTATGGTAATTCCTCCTGGCAACACAGGTACCAAACTTCCTTCTTAAGGAATTGACACTTTTCCAGGTTGACCTTTAGGTGGGCCTCACAGAACCATTTTCCATAGGATAAGCAGGTGCGCCTGGAACGTGCAGCCAATCAGTCACATCGTCCAGGTACATGAGGCATGACTAGTAAGCGAGGCCACTTAAGACTTACTTCATCTGATGCATTATTTCAATTCCTCAGACATTACAGTATAGAGAGGGAAGAAGCAAACTCTGAAACTAAATAGGAGTTCGCAGTAGCCAAAATCTTAACATAGTTGCTAATTTGGTTGATATGGGAATTGCTTTCCTCATGTTGGTATCCAATTTCTGACCAAGTGATAGTCTTGGGTAGTACTGCAAGAAGCATTTGCCATCATTCATTGCACAAAGCATGACACTTCTCAGGACGTGCTAACACAGATTCTGCTTCTCTTCCACTAATCCAGTGTATGAGTGCATAAGCAGCAGCTGCGATGTCTGAAAGGGATGTCTAGCATAAAGCAAGGCTGACAGTCTCCTAAGGTACAAATAGAGGCCGCGCCAAAGCTCAAGCAGTTAGTTGCTGGCTTCCCACAGCGGTGATCCGGGTTCAATCCTGGGTCTGGTCAAGTGGAATTTGTGGTGGTCAAAGTGGCGCTGGGGCGGGTTTTCTCCGAGTACTTCATTTCCCCTGTCAATCTTCAGTCCACCAAATTCTCCATCATCATAATCACCAGGGGCAGGTACAGTATGCCAATCAGTGGCCGTCGTGTCGAATGGACTCAGTTGGACTCCACCCCCTACTAAGAAGAGGGGAAGAGAGGGGGGTTACAAATAATGATTACTTTGAAGCTGATCCATACTGCCAGCACTGTGGAACCTAATTGCCACAGCAGATTTTCATCAGCATACAGCAATAAAATCACTACATACTGATCAGCTTTTGTTGCTTGTCTAAATGTACCATTAGCAAATCATATTTTCTTAATCCAAATTTTGACTTCAAATTAACTGTTTACACTTCAGTGCAATGGTTATGATTCATAAGTCCATGATTTGCTCCATGAGATTGGATTCACTTATTTTTCCTATATTTCTGCAATAAATGGTAAAAATGAACACTTTGGTCAACTGTAATTTGAAAGCGGATACATATTCTGATTCCTGAAATGTGTACTGAGACTCACTTGCGGCAAACGGATGACAATGGAAACTATAATTTTCAGCACAATCCTTAATACCTCACTCAGGGTTACTTGGGCATTAAGTACAGGCAAATTAAAACACAATATTAGTATAAAATACTATAACTGTAAGAAGAAGCTTTAGAAATTAAATTAATGACTAATAAGATGAAGCCAAGTTTGAGTCTCAATTTCAATATATTACCAATCTCAAGACACTGAACCATGTATGAGATTTGAAAATTTTAGAACATTGAACTTGTAAACTGTGGTCTTCTGGATTATAAAAGCACGCAGTCTCAAGATTCACCATTTTGGAGGAATCCTGCAGCCTCCAACCCTCCTCCTCTGAAGATGGAGGCAGCATGTTCTTTCAAAGCGATAAGCACTCAAAACTACAGTGTCACAATCCAGACCACCACCATGTAAAGGTACAATGACCCAGGTTTGGTAACCACTGACTTATATTCTGGTGTTTACACTACTACAATATGGAACACCATTCAGACTCCACTGTTTATTTTTAAAAATCAATCATGAAAATAAAAGTAAAGAAACGGAAGTTACACAACTGTACTTGCAACTAAAGAAACATTTCAGGTAACTCTGTAACCAAATGCATGAGGAAGTATTAATAAATAACATTAACTACACAAAATATACACATTATGTTGGTCATGTCGTGTCCATGCATTATGTGCACAAACGGCATCTCACTCCATCCCCTCGTTTCTCTAAGGCCACACAATTATCAAGTTCCAGCTTCTAATTCCCAAAACACTAAAATTTTTTTTTTTTTTTTGGCACCACCAGAGGAGTGTATGTGGACCTGTGAAGATATGCAGGTACTCTTACAATTACATGAATTCTAAAAATTACTGAGTACATTTGAAATTTTAAGTTTTTCAACAGCTAATATTAATGAGTTCATCAGACCATCTGTATTTCTGAGAAATTTTATAAACAAAACACACATTTGTTTGCAAAACAAATAAAATACAAACCTTGCAAAATTAATATGGAAATGTACAGTTTCATGTAGTCAAGTTAACAATGGTCATATTATGAGTCCCTCATGGAGACTGTACAATAGCAAAACAATTCCTGGAATGAAACTACATTAATAAATTAGGAGAGCTATTTGAAGTTCCTCATACAAATTCTTCACACACAAAATTAATTTGGATCAAATGGAATGTTGGCTGCAATTTTCTCTCCTCTACTAAGAATACTCATGATCTTGAGCAATACAGGTATCCATCACCTTACACAATTTCAACTATAGCATACAAAAACTTTAATGTAATCTTGTTAGTAAAGATTAAAACACAATTAAATTATCCAAGTAAAGAAAATTGATTTGTAAATGACTAAAATGAACTGTATTAAATGTAACTGAATTGCATACTTGTAAATGTAAATTAAAGGCAGTAAAATCAAAGAAGTAACAACAATTTGAAATTACAAGCTTTTGAATGACCTCTCTTCACAAAACAATTATCATGCAAGGTGAAGGACATTTGTATTTCTGTTTTGAAAATAAGACAACAGCTTCATCACTATATAATGACCCTATAAGAATATCAACAAGGAAAGACACGAAGAATAATACGTTGTCACGAAAATATAATTTAGTGATAGTTTTGTGTAAACTGAGGCTCCACAACTGAGAGGAACTCCTTAAAGTGGGCGACAAATTTCTAACCCTTTCCTCTGCTAAGATCAGTGTAATTTTACACAATGTTACATAAAAGTGATCAAGTAATTAATGTTAGTTTTATTGAATTTCAAACACACAGAAGATTTTGGTGCTGACAAAGCAATTGAAGAATTCAGCACAGAAATGATGTAGTTCCATTTCAACAGACTTGGGGGGGGGGGACTGCAACCGTTAACTACCCATAGAGCTACACCATCTGGGCAATCTCACATATATGAACCAAAGTAAAACTAAATTTCAGCCACAATTAGAGACATCCCATTTTTGGTGCTGCACCCTTCAATTGCAAATCTTATCCTTTGTAATAAACACCACAAAACCTTCATGTATGAAGTGACGGGTTGCAACTCCGTGAGAAGGATTGAAAAATGTGTCTCTCATTCTTCAGGGAGAGAGATAATTACCTGATAGACATTTATCATGTAACAAGCAAAGGCCAAATATTTGAGAAAACAGAGTTTGAAAACTGAGGCAAATTATAACTGACAATATCGAAAAAAAAGTAACCAACTTCTACTCTTTAGCATAATAACTTTAGTTTAAAAATAATAAATTACTGGAAAAGTCTCAAAGAAACACAGCAGATAACATACAATTCCTCCTCATGATATACTACAGACTAAGAAATACTAAATTCAAGTTATCCAGAAGAAAAGAGAGAATCTTCCAAACCCTTGACAGCTATGTACATATTCTTAATATATCTGGTCATCATACAGACAAAAAGGTCTTAAAATATAGGATAACATTTCTTCCCTTCTTCAACAATTAATTAAATAACAAGGAACTGCTACAAGAATTATTTTCTTAGGTTAAACCAGTGTTGTTACCATAACAAGCTACACTTGATCTCATGAGAAGCTGTCTTGCTCATCATAGTACTCTGGATCCCACACGTCTTCTTCGAACAGTTCATCAGCAGGCAAGTAAGAATTTGTGGCCTCAGCTGAAGCAGCACTAGCTGCATCATCCATAGTCGCATGCAGCTGCTTTGTACAATGTACCAGTTGCTCTTCCTCCTGATGGTGCATCATCTTGGCAAGGGACACTTTTGCTGCTGAAGAGACTGAGCCATGTCCACTAATAGCAGAATACTCCATTTTCACTTGTTTTGTTTCTGAAGCAGGCAACAGACAGAACAGTATTTCAATGCTCTCAGGCGGTGAAAAAAATTATGTTCCCTTTTTAAGGTAACGATGAATGGCTCTGTGGATCTGAACAGAACTCATATAAGTCGTGCGGAATTTAACTAAGCATGCATATAAAAAAATGTATTCAATTTGGTTGATTACACAGAAAAAAAATGTTCCATTCTAAAAGTCAAATAGTGGCATTTTCACATCATATTACCGACTCTGAAATTGTCATATAAGGTTACAGCTGAATTTGTCAAACCTATAACTTTCTCCACATTTAAATCCATTACCTCACCATGTTTGCAACACATTTAAAAACCACCAAAAGTGACAGCAATACTGCAAAGAATTCCTGTAGGTTTATGTTTTAAAAAACCACTTGAGCAAGTGGAGGTTGGAGCTTCATCTAGGTCAACAGGGACAGTGGACTGGGAAAATTGTGAAAGGAAAGAAACAGCCACAATATTGTAGCAACATATAGCAAGTGAGACAATTTTTATTATTGTTCCATTGACACAGTTGTTTGTATAGACTCATTATACAATATGTATTATTATATGTTTCAACCTTAATTGCTGTCCTCTGGTATATAAAGTTCTTATATTTACCCCTTTTTTCATTTGGTAGTCCACTGACCAGATGCAATATCCACTACAGTAAGATTACCGAAAACCAAATTTGACATTTTCCTGTCACAAGCATCACCACTGGCATCTGATCTGCAAATTCTTTTTCAGAGCTACTTCAATTCACAACAAGTTTTCCCTTTCCACATGAGACCATGCAGTACTCTTATACGTCTCTTACCATGTGTTTGATGCTGACCATGCTCATCTTCTGCAGTCTCAAAATTTTCAACAGTTGTGAGACTGCCAAGAGAGTTGGAACTGCCAACAGTCCGATCATCAGCATTGGAATCTTCATCATTGTTTGACAGAACTGCAGAAGATGATTCCGTGATTGGAAAACGGTTTGATAGTGAATCATTAGCGGAATCACATCTGTACTCAGCATAGTAAACAGGCGGACGTGCTTCCTGAGGATCTGAAAATACACAGTGATTAGATATTGATATCTACACAAAGTAGTATGCCTACAACACTGTTCCAGCCATCTTGTTCTTGGGGGCTAACATCTCTGTTCTCATATGGCCTAACATCAATATTTACTTTGCAATCTTATGAGGTTGGCACTCCAAAAGCTCTTTCCTTTAGCTATGTAGTCAGTTATTACTTTTATTTAAACTCAAATGTTTAGATTGTTTATAATGTGTTCATTTATTTATGATCAAAATCTAACAAACTAATATCAATATTTCATTCAAGTAGGATGGTTTGGTTGTAACACTCTAAAACTTTTATTCAGGAGATGTTTAGTTCAAATACTGGCCAGATTCTCCATTCTTCTGACAGATGGCATTCCTTCATGGATGGCTTATGTTGGTGTTATGTAGTTAATCTATTATTAAATACGTAACATTACTGGACTATATGGAATATAATGCTGATCACAGTGGCTGCACAGTCTAAGGTTTGAACTGTCTTTGTACACTCAAATGCTGGGATCATGGGTTTGAATCCCACTTGAGGCATGGATGTCTGTGTGTCTGTGCTGTCCAGCATATGCATGTAGTGGTCTTGCGACAGGCTGATCCTCCTGTCCAAGGAATCTTATGCGCTATGTAAAAGATCAAGCAACTGAAAAAGCAGCCAAGGTCCAACAAAGTGCTGTAGGGCCACAGGCAGACAGGTAGGTAGGTGGGTAGGTGGCAGACAGATAGATACATGTAATATAATATTATGGTGTTCACCTGTAGTTAACAGTGAGGTAACTGGTGCAGAATATATGATGAAATAAATTTTATTATGTGTATAGTGACCATATTTTCATAGAACGATGGCATTCAAGTATACCTGATGTCCAATCATTCAGGGCAGCAGATTGTGATACTGACCACTACCTGGTGGTACAAAGGTTAGGGAAAGACTGGCAGTTAATAAACAAACAATGTACACAGTTAATATGGAGAGGTTCAATCTCAAGAAATTAAACAAGGCAGAGGGTAAAGAGTAGTATCACGTTCAAATCTTACGTAGGTTCACGGCTTTGGAAAACTTTGACACTGAGGTCGATGTTAATAGAGCACAGGAAACTATTACAGAGAATATCAATATTTCTGCTATTATGAACTGAAGAAGCAAAAGCCATGATTAGATGAAGGATGCTCAAAATTATTAGACAAAACAAAACAAGCCAAATTGCAGTGGTTACAGGATCCAAGCAAAATAAATGGGGATAATTTGAACAATATAGGACATGAAACACCAGGCATTTCAGGAATAAAAATGGAATATTCTGAAAGACAAAACTGATGAGCTAGCAATGAACAATACTTGACTGTGTAAATAATTTAGTTATAATAACTTATAAATGTTCCAAACACTTCATGTACTTAATGTTGTAGTTACAAGGTGTAACTTTTATATATTAATGACAATGTAATAGTGGTTTCCTAAATGTTGATCGTGTCCTTCTGAAGATGCTCAACTCAACCAAAACATGTTAAGGAAAAAGAAATATTGAAATACAACTTTTATAAATCAATCACACTGGACGATGCTATGAGTCATTTTATACTATTGCTAGTGTGACGAAGCAATATGAACCAAGTCAAGTATAAAAAGACAATATACTTATTCATCGATAGAAGACTTAGAAGTTGTTTTTGAATGAAACAATGCAGGTTTGAAGAAACTGTCAATTTTTTTCTGAACAGATAAGTGACTCATCTGCCTTCCCAAAGGACATGTGTCTTTTTAAAGCATGTACTCAACTGTGAACAGCTGTTTTTATTTCTCATACTTTGATCCAGATTATCCAACATCTAGATTAACTGTAACTAGATTAGCAAGGATTTACTGTATTTCTTGTTTGCTGATATTGTATACATGAAATGCCTCTAACGTACTTATGAAAGGACTATTTTTTCTTACATGGATTATCTATAATGTATTATCTATTGTTCCATGGGCATAACCTATACTTAAAATGTGTTGAGCAAATTTTAAATTTTGTTTGTTCATTCTGATGGCTTGTATGTGTTCCTTGGATGGGATTTAACCCTTTCCAGTTGTGGCATTTAGAAAAATTTCTGCAGCTGGGAAGTCAGGAGCTTTTAAATGCCTGCATAACGCCTGTAAGCAATCCTGTTCTCATAAATGCTACATGCCCTGCCCATCCAATTCCCCTTGACCTGATCATTCTGGTTATATTTGGTGAAGGGTACAGTCTATAAAGTTCCTCAATGCGCAGTTTTATCATACCTTTTATTATTTCATCCCTCTTTGGACCCAATACTCTCCAAAGAACACTGCTGTCAAATGCCTTTAGTCTATTTTCTTCCCTTAATGCAAGAGACAAAGTTTCACACCCATACAAAACCACAGGCAAACTTATAGTTTTGTATATTTTCAGTTTTACATTTCTAGACAGAAGATAAGAAGAAAAAATGTTCTAAACAGAATGATAGCAAGCAATACTCATCTTTAATCTTCTCTCAAATTCCTCATGAATCAAATTCTGATTTGTTACTGTTGTTTTCAACTGAATTAAAAGCAATAAAGATGTTAAATCTAAAAAAACTAACAGAATATTGAATGAATATTTATTTCATTTTCTTAAAAACAGCAAAATATCAGATCATATAAGACCAATGAATCAGTAACTTACATACACTTTCTGCTCCAAATTATTTTTCCAACAAGTTCATGAAGTTCGGCCACAGGACCTTAAATCACCCCATATAAATACTCACGGCAAGATACCACATCGTGGAAGCAATAGCTACTCATATCCACTTCCTGGTTGACCCAGTGATGCCCAACCAGCTGCTGAACCTTACAACGCTCATGTGAGTCCTTCTTTAGCATCCAGTGTAGCAGCTCCATCAGTTCTGCACATTAACAATTCATAGTAACTAAATTATACTAAACTGTAAGTCACCATATGTCACAGCTGTTTCATAAAAACAAACTTTACCGTCTGACACCTTGCATGGAGGATGCAGTTCAGCCCTCATAATCTCTTCAATATCAAAGAATGGGTTCTCTCCAAATGTCATCACATAAAGTGTAACTCCTAGTGACCACATCTCCAACTCTGGACCTTCATACCTGTCAGAAGTAGAAAAAAGTGGACTTAATACATGACAGCAATCACAGTTAATTTGTGAAATATTAAACTTATTCACATATGAACTGGCCTTCCATTCCATCTTCCTGCCTACATGACAGTGCATATACATCCCAGCCTCCTCATTTCTCCTGATTAGCTACCTTTTTCTGCAAAGCTAATCCCTGGGCCTCAGGGGCACTGTTTGCACAGAATGTACCTCAGGAGGTTCAATCTTAAGTTGTGTCTGGTTTCTTTGTTCTAATATGGTTTCAGCCCTGTGTTTCCACGCATGCAAGCACCCAGTCCTCCTGCTGTCTCATGAGGTGTCTGTTGTGTTCCCTGTAACCTGGGGCTTTGACCTTAAGACAGCAGATGCATAGGCCATTTATGATTTGTTGGCTTCTGTTTACATTCTTTAGTTTTCTTCTTCAAGTTGTTGCTCATTGGTTTTGTTAAACACAGACTTCCACTTTGAGTTATTTGCACGCCACAATTTACTAGCCACACTCCTTACATATGACCCATGGTAGGCAGAACAGGTAGGAAAGGATGAGCTGATGGTGTAGTAGTACTGTAATTGTTGCACAAATGAGCTTGATCTCCCACTGTCAGCATTGCATCTCAAATGAGATCTGAGATTTTCACAGCGGTGAAGATTCAGAATGTGGCCTTTTGGACTGTGACACCAAGTAGTCTTCTAGGTTGTTACTATCAATTTGGAGGAATATCCTGCCTCTATCTTGATGCAGATATTAAAGATGAAGGCACCAATTTCCTCCAAAATGTTGGTAACAACCTATAAGAACACATAAGGTAGTAACTAATTTACAGGTCAGTTGTTGGAAATATTGTATTTTGGTTTTCTCCACAGCTCAGTATCGCTCTATGACCAGGAATTGGCTCCTCGCACGACAAGGATTGTTCTCACTGACACCAGATCAAAACCTTATACAGGGCCCACTCATAATGATTCAAAAGGTACCAAGGGTTCCATCTTTGAGGACTAAGCAAGTGCAACACGAGCTGCCTTGCCCACCTCATCCTCCTTGATTTGATCATTCTAATTACACTTGAAGAGTACAAGTTATGAAGCTCCTTATTATGCAGTTTTCTCCAACTTCCTGTCACTTCATCTCTCTTTGGTCCAAATATTCTCCTCAGCATGTTGCTCTCAAACACCCTCAGTCCATGTTCCTCCCTTAATGTCAGAGACCAAGTTTCTCACCGATACAAATCCACAGGCAAAATTATAAGTTTGTATATTCTAATTTTTATGCTTATGGACAGCAGATGAGAAGACGAAAGATTCTGGACTGAATCGATTCTCCTTGTTTTAGACCATTCTGGATAGGAAAATTATCAGACAGATGGTTACCTATACGGACTTCACTATACATTTCGTTTAAACACATTTTAATCAGCCTAACTAGTTTTATGGGTACTGCAAACTCTATCAGAATACTGTACAATACTTCCCTCCTAACCAAATCATAGGCTCTCTTGAAGACTACGAATAGCTAATGTACTGTCTCATTGCACTTACATTTTTTCTCCAGTATCTAGATCAGATAATTACCAGGAATATTCTTGGAGGTAAAGGGCGGCCGGTGCGTAAGGCTGACTACCTTACTGCCATATATGAGTCCATTTTCTAGAAAATGTGAGAACCTCAAGACCTCACAAACCTATGGGCCTCCATGGCCTGTTACAGGGATCTGATGAATGTAAAAGATCTGATCCATAATTGATATGTTATGTGAAACCCACACTGATGTTCCCCAATAATTTCAACTATGTATGGACTTAACCTTGAGAGAAGAATATTGGATAGAATTTGGTATGAAGTTGATAGCAGTGATATCCCACGATAATTACTACAGTCAGTTTTATCACCCTTCTTGTGAACTGGTACAACAGTAGACTCCTTCCACTGATCAGGCAGTTTGTCCTACATATAAGTAATTAGCTTATGGATCTTAGAACGTAATATTTCGCCTCCTGCTTGAATAAGTTCTTCCGGAATTTGATCACTGTGTGTCGATTTATACCGTTTTAATTTTGCAATAGCACTTTCAACCTCAAAAGGTCTAGGATTGGGTACTAAAGGTTCAGTTGTATGTATTTATATCTGCCTAACATCACTGACCCTATGTACATTCAATAACTGAGAGAAGTAATTATCACCTATGACCTGAAACTAAAATAAAACATATGCAACAAAGTTTGAAATTCTGTTATTGTATCATTTGATGTACTGGTATTTCACTGCTTATAATAAAATGCATCACAATATACATACTTATTTCCTGCTAGCACTTCTGGACTGCAATATTCTACTGTGCCGTAAAATGTAGAGAACAGCCGGCCTTCGCTCATGAAAGTGGCTGAACCAAAGTCTATTAGCTTTGCATGAAATCTCTCATTAATGATCACATTTTCATCCTTGATATCTCGATGAAGAATCTGCAAGGAATGAAGGTAGTCTACTGCAGAGACAATCTGAAAGACAGAACACAACATAAATTGAACAATCATTAATGCTTCATATTTCATAAAATATATTAATTCATTCACATCTGTAAGTGTATGTTTACACTCCAGTTTTACAGGATACTGCCATTGCAGGCCAAGTTTCTATGCAAAGATTGCTTGAAGTGTTTCATGACCAGTGTTGTGACATTAAATGGTTTATTAAACAACGTAGGCTATGACCACTGTAAAACTAGTTTCTAGTAGTTCACAGATAAGGAACATGGATAAATATGACAATTGCTTTTCCTAGAGCACACTACCTGAAGTAGGAAAGGATAAGGATGACTTAAATAAATGAAGGTATAACCATTTACAGTGTAATGTCGGTATAATTAAATCATTGCACTGAAACACATTAAAAATGTCAGCACAATGGTTTGATATACATTTAAAGGAAACAAAGAAGAGACAAACTTATCATGTTTACTTCATAAGAAGTTCACAATTATCTTCTCTATACCCTATTTTAGTACTGATATCTTGATAAATTCTTTGAGAATTTCACCATTCTTAAACACATGGTCCAGAACTCCTTGGCCACTTTGAAGGGCTGAAGACTTTGTACCATGTTGGCTACTACCACAATAGTAATGACATTTCATCATCACCATGGCAGGAAACAGGACATCTGGTGACAACAGGACACTGGAGGGTGAGGAAGATGATTAAGATTTCCAGAACATACTCATCTCTGGGAGCTCTTGAACAGCAATGGCATCACTACCCACACCAATGAAGTAATCCAATAATACCTCAACCTACAGTTTTGACACAAATGTAGCCAATTTTTCATCATATTGGCTTTACTTTCACTTTCACCTTTGCATTTGTCTTGTGGCACAATTCCAGCTTAGTGAAAGCAGTTCACAATTGTAGCACTTCACGTTTTCCAAGCCACACTAAACATCTGAAGTGCTTCCAGAACGTTTATGTCTGTGGCAGGACACAGAGAAATGTTAGCCTAAATTTTCTGCACTAGCTGTGACCTATAGTGCACTTTTGCAACATGGATAACCCCCTAATCCAGAGGCTGCAAATTTGAAGCATAATTAGGTACCATGAACACAACCTTCACATCACTGAAAGACATTTTCAAATAAAATATAATAATTCATATTCAAAACGCTTCCAAGTGAAATCAGGTATACCACAAGGTAGTGTGATGGGGCCTCTATTATATTTAATCTGTAGTGCAGATTTGCCAACAACAAACAACACCACAATCGCAACCTACACAGATGCCACAGCCTTGTTAGCAGCAAATAATAACACAATAGTAGCATCATAACATCTCCAACATCAACTAAACGTTCTCCAGCAATGGTACAGCAAATGGAAAAACAAAATAAATTAGAAAAAATCAGTGAAACTTATTCACCATGTAACATATAATGTGCCCACAATTTATCATCGTCAGTATAAAAACACTGGTCAAACCGAAGTAAATACTTTGGTTTATACCTCAACCAAAAACTGACATGGCAGAAACATGTCAAAACATAGCGTCAGAAGTTAAACTTAAGACTACAAGAAATGCCCTGGCTCTTGGCGCAAATCCAATTTATCCACAGATAAATACTACATAGATGCATAATAAAACCCATATGGACATATGGTATAAAGCTATGGGGTTGCACAAAACCATCAAACACAAAAATAATTCAAAGATTCCAATCTAAAGTTTTGCGCTTAATAACAACGCACCTTGGTATGTCTCCAACTTTACTCTCCATAATGATCTGCTAATCCCATTTGTCATAGAATACATACACTGTCAACACTCTACCATCAAAACATACTCAGACACAACAACAGACTAGCTGCAGAAATCAGTAACCCACCAAATGTAAGGAGACTGAGGAGACAGTGGCCATTGGACCTACCACAACCCACAGATGAAGAAAGCTAAAGCCATTATAATTCTCTTACAGGGCCTGTAACAGTATCATCAGTGGATTTCTCTACTCAAGACACCCACCTGGAGCAAATTTACTTATTACTGCATAAAATTGAGAGTAGACTGTAAATATGCAATTTATAAGTTAATAAAAAAAAATATCAATAAGGATGTCTTTTTCCCTTTGTGTACCAAAGCTCCCATTTGCTAAACCAAAAAAGTGGCTTATAAGGGTCTTCACTAGTTATGACCACATAAAAAAGGTATCAGAATAGATCACTTTTACTTTCTCATATATGTGGTAATACTGTTATCATGGAAAAAAAATTCAGTCTTGAGATTTGATGGATTTACACATTCTGAAGACCCTTGAATATGAAAAGTCATTTCTGAATACCATCTGACTGTATGTACATCATGTGTGGGTGTGAGGCTGAATGGACAGACATATTTTATTCATATTTGGTACTCCTAGGTCGATGCTTGATGAACTTGAACAGTGTAGCTCCAAAAATAGGGGGTCTTCACAGATATGCTCCAAAAAACAAAATTCTTGAAAATGGATCTACTGATTTTGATGAAATTTCAGTCATACATGGAGATCATCTCCCTAAATTAAACTGCAGGGATGGTATCTTCTGCAGAACAATGGTAGGTGCACTAAGGGCCCAAATGTGAAATACTGAAAATGACTGTACTAGACAAACAGATTTCATTGTAGTTCTGTATTCAGTAACCAACAGCAGTCCACAAAGCAACAGCTCAATTAATTTCCATGGTAATTTAGTCAATGTTAATCATATGAAATAATATGTGCAGTGTCTTCATGCTGTTATTTTGTAAGATAATGATACACTAAGAACTGAAAAGCACATTCTGCTTACAGTGTTAACTCAGCTCCTTTTTTAACTATTCCGGGTTATTTGAATTAGCCTCTTATATATACAGTATACAAGATACTCACACATTCATCAGAAAAGGATGGAAAACTTGACATTACCTGTCTAAAGATATAACTATTGAGTGCCTCATCCAGATAAGGTTTTCTATCAATAAATTCAAACAGATCCATGCCTGCACCATGTTTTTCCATCACAAGTTGAAAGAACTTAGCATTCTCAAAGACATCCAGCACTTGAACCTGCAACAACAGAAGATAAATACCAGTTAACATTTCAGTTGAAGTTACTTCACATCAGTTTGTCACAAGTTAACAATTACCATTAGTGTAAGGTTGCCTAATTACAAGATTTTTTTCTTTAGGTATGTTTTATGTAATGTACCTCTGAATGAAACCAAGTACAAAGTTTCAGTGTTACGGTCTGAGACCAGAACTACATATTCATGCAGTTTCCAAAATAATCAACTGCTTCATTTAAACAAAGTTTTGTTCATCATATTTCTGAAACAACGATACCCAACTCAATGATAAGCTTCATAATGCTGTGACAGCGGAATCCAAATTTTGTGAGAGACTTCCTCATTACGTGATAATTAAATGGCATAAAATAGCTTAATTTTATTACATACAAATAATGTATCACAGCAATTACAGTATTTTATTAAAAACAGATTCCTATGAGATTTAGGTACTTATATGAAATTACAGTATGACACTCCATAGACCTCCATTTTGTGACACATATACATTCCTTCCACAAAATCATCACACAGGTTTTCACACCATTATGCTGCCATTGAAGGCAGAAGCAACACTGAATCCATTTTGCTCATGTGCTTGTACTTGTATTCAAGTTTCAAGCATAATCCCACCTGCATACAGAGCAGGTAGAGTTCTTATCACTGTTCTCTGCTGTCTTGTCAACACTGGGGGCACACAGCAGTGTAGTTGGTTGAGGCACTATGCTACAAGCCAGAAGGTCGCGGGATCAAATCCCGATAAGGTCACTGGATTTTTTCAATTTACCTAATCCTTCCAACTGCATTATGGACCTGGGATTGACTCAGCCTCTAACAGAAATGAGTACCAGGAATATTCTTGGGAGTAAAGGGCAGCCGTGGCGTAGGGCTGACAACCTTACCGCCAACTGAGCTGATTTTCTAGAAATAATGGGAACCTCAACATCTCACAACCCTATGGGCCTCCTTTTACATTTCCTGATCAAGGTTTTGTCATGAAAACCTGGCATCTTCAAAATTTACAGAAGAGGAGTTGGTGTGGCAGGTCGCAGTGCCATGGCTACAGGATGAACCAGTTTCAGGGTTCACTGAAGGGGAAATGATATGGATGTGGCAGACTGTGCTTTCCTGTGAGTAGTGCACATATTGGCTGCGTTACAGGCAAAAGTGTATAAGATGAGTTCATGTTCTGATTATTTTCACTCTGTGGGAAATTGTAGAGGATGCTGTTGTCTTAGGAATAATAACATTCCTGTAGATTAGACTGACATCCAATTTTTGAAAACTACTTTCTATGGCCTTTTCTAAGGATAAAACCTATCAGCGGTCCCATGTTTCTGTACTAAGCTATATACCAGCCATGACAACCGAAAGACTACATATTACATATTCTGAAAGCCTCAATTCTGTCATAAGACAGAGCAAACGGACCACCAAATGTCTAGAATTCAGACTTCTTGGGATCATTGCACCAACCATCAAAAAGTTCGCTTCTCTTAGCAATGGTTTCTTTGAGTGTTGACTATGACACTTTATAACATTTGGAAGGTTTGTGGAAGTCCAATGCTCCTGTAAAACTTTCCTAACAGCTACTTCCTATGTTCTACTGTTACATTTCTTAGAGAAGACATTCTTAATTGTTGAAGCTCTACCAGATTTCCTGGTTTGCATTCTCATATCACTATAGGTTAAAACAACTGAAATATGTATTTAAAAGCTTTTCAGTGAAAGAAGTATAATTGTAGATCCTAAAGGGGTCTGACAGTGGTGCATAACACTCAGAATTAGTGGGTTAGAGATCACAAACATTTTGGAAACTGGATCTGTTTCCATCCTCAGGTGAGGGGGAGACACCTATTCTTTTAGGTCCCTTATAAGAGTTAACCTCAATTATAATCCAGTGACTGGGGCTAGCTCTCTCACACAGAGCCAATGTAATTGGCTGGTGGCATGCAAAGGGTTCATCTGGTACTACTGTGGATGGATGAGTGATCACTAGGGACTGGATTTTTATGCCCTAATAATCCCTTAAATATGTATGCATTTATGCATGAAAATTTCTGAAATATGCACTAAAATATGCACATAAAAATCTATACCAAATATTAAAACTGATTTTACATTATTTTAAGACCAACAAATCAATATTTAAGTTCATTTTATGTAATCACTGAATGATTCACTTGCAGTAAAAAGCTATACTTAAATGCAAATGATGCAACAAATCCAACATATGTCATTGCAAATTTAAACAACCAATGGTACTCACATTTAGCTCTCCAAACTTTCAACTTCTCTTCTGTTGCAGTTCACAATTACTAAATGTTTTAGGTTTTCCAAGTTAGTCGCCTTCTATTGTCTCCTAAGATGTCCTTATAGTGGGAAGAAACTTCTTTCCACCTGATAGGAACTTAGGGGCTCATGTACAAAAGCCACTATTTGCTCCACTGTTAGCGATTTTTTACTTGGCAGTTCAGTACATTTACTGGATAAAATTTCTACAATTTCACAAATTTGTTCATATCCTGGATTTTTTTAAAGAATGTTGTGTACTTTTTCCTTTACTACTTCACCAACTCTTCTAGGAACCGAATTCAATTTGGAAACAGTGGTTTTGAACATATTTAATGACTGATACAAAGTAGTATTGCTATTGCTTGCCTCTGGTGAGGAAATGGCAAATGGAAGATGAGAGAGGTGAGCAGATATATATAGGAAAGATTAGTTTCTAGTTCTGTGTTTTTTAGTACATCTTGGGCAATTTGAATTGATGCTGCACTTTTGGGATCAAATGTATTCACGACATTCCTAACTGTTTCTAAAGGTTCAGCATAATAACTCGCTGCACACAGCCACGCGTCCCAGTGCATTAAAATTTGTTCTGGCGGAAGTGGAATGCTCAGTGCTACTGCTTTAAAGGCTTCTTTTCTGTATGGTACTTTAACAAACCCCTTCTTCTCAGAAGACACCAACTTGTCAACAACTGGAAAATTTGCACACAGTGCAACCTATGGGCAAGGCAAGTCAAATGTATCATATTTGGAAATATAACTTTAAGAGCAGTACCGACTTTCATAATATAACTTGCGATATCAGTCACAACGAGCAATGCACTCATACTGAATGCCATTCGGCCACAGTAAATTCATGGAATTGATAAAAAATTCGGAAACTGCAGAGCTATCTGTGGTTTCAAATTGCTCTACTGCAAGAAGATATGGGGTAGATTGTTCATTCTTATTAAGGGCTCAAACTATACAATTTGCAATAAATCGTCCATCACAATCTTGTGTTTCGTCGATTGATGCCCACACAAAATTATCTTGAATCTTATCTCTAATGCTTTCAATTGTAAGATCGTAACGCTGCTTCACGTAATTTTTGCGCACAGTAGATTCATCCGGCACTTTGCACTGTGTATACTTCTCTATGAAGTTTCTCAGAGTAGGACTGGTTAGTTCCCACAGCGGAATATCTGCCGCTATAAAGGCTTCACATAAATCAGAGGAAAACTGTGAAAACTATTATTAGAAAATTCACTACGCAATTTTTGAACAGGAGCACTTTTCGTGGATTTAATTTTAATATTCTCTTTGTGTATATTAGTGTTTAAATGCTGAAGCACTTGAAAGCGTTTTTCACAACCAACTGTTTTCTCACACACTCGGCAATAAAGAATTTAGTTATCATCTCTCCTTCGAACTCCCATTGATACAGCTGTAATTTAGTTTTATGACTTACTTTCACTTTTGGCATGACTACAGAGCTAAACAAACTTAACTACAGACTAGTCACCACTAATGTGAATGGCCCCCAGCTTCAAATGAAGCAGCGTAATGAACCTCATGGAGACTTCGGAAACAAATAAGTGAAATCCCTTATTGGTTGAATAGTATTACATTGATAGTGGCTACATGTGAACGCTTCCGACTAATCTCTTCGTGGCCACTTTGATGGTACGCGGATCAGCCAAGTTACGAGTAGAGGGATTGGGGAAGTCCCGTTCTGGGTATTGCATCAGAAACATAAATCATGACGAAATTTTGAGTCAAATATGCAATATATTCTAATACAGAAAAGAAAAACTGTATACACACAACCATGATTGAAAATTTTAACATAAAATTAAAAAATATATATGATAAACATTTTAAAAAGGAAATATGCAGTATAAATAGAGATCTTAAAAAACATGCTTATTCATAAAACAGGCAAAATATGCATTTATATGCACCATCAAACCATGTCCAAAATTTAAGAAATGAAGTAATTCATACATATATCCAAACGAGCATACTTTCTGGTTGCAAGAAAGAAATATGCATTTGCATTAAAATCCGGTCCCTAGTGATCACCTTCACACTGTCTCTTCATACCCCTATACCTAATGCATGGGAGGCTTGATGGGCATCACAGTTTGTCTGGATATCGTGGCAAAGAGACAAAATCCCTGTTCCTGTCTAGAATCAAGCTCCACACCCTTTCTCATCCACATTATTTCACAACATTAAAAGTAGCAAATATAACCAACAGTATCAGTGCCTTAATACTTTGTTTCAACAGGTTGTTCTCACTTAAACTGATTAATGTGTTTTACCATATTCCTTGTGGCGAATCTTTCAGGAAGTAAGAATTATAAACTAACACACTCAGGGCGATTACAAATTCTTCGATATCAGGCCAAATAATCTATACATAGCCCCAAACTGTAAATGTGAGTATGTTAGTTCCATTTTTTACCTTCACATTTTTCATATTTTTCAAGCATTCACTTACCTTCTAGACCCAATTTATTTTTAGCAAATACAACTAAACCACCGTTGTTTTTCTTGTCATTCTCTTGGCTGTGCCTGTGTGCCTGGAGAAAATGGCTTACTTACTGTGTAAGTTCAGGATGCGTAAAAATTCTAAAGTACAAAAGACATATAAAAATAGCATTTCAGCAATGGTGCAAAGAAAAAAAACTGGAAAGTGGGCTGGCCCTGTGGACATGCTAGATAAGGCACATGTATATTAAGGGCTGGTCTTGAAAAGGTCAACAGTCTACACTTAAAGCCAACTAAAATGACATGCTCAAACTCCAAATGTTCCAAGTTATTTACAAAGTAATGATTCAGACACTGATGTATGGTAGATCTTCAAAGAGAAATTCTAATACTTACAATATTGGGGTGTTTTAGGGTGGTCAAAAGACTAATTTCAAGTGGAACTTTTCTTCCTAGTGTTGGATCATCAACCCATGACTGCTGATGAACTTTCTGCTTCTGAATGAACTTTGTTATCACCTGAAAACAAGATCAACATATAATCTTAAAAATAAAATACATACAAAGCTTAAAAAAAAGAATATTATTGTTTTCCTATGCCTATCCAACTGTCATGAGCATGCTACTTCATTAATATTGAAAAAAGAATGTTTGACCCATGAGAACCCAATCATATTTTTATTCAGAAAAGATACCTACCAATAATCCATCTTCATTACGGAATGCCATCTTCACATACCCAAATGCCCCTTTGCCTATCTGCTGAAGAGTTGTGTAATGTTCTCCATAGTTTCCACAGGTCTGATCATCATCGCATTGACTTAATACTGACACAGATCCTGGTCGAGTGCTTGGCTGCTGTGGAATCACATTGCTCTGAGCACACGAGCGAATTGCCTATAAATAAAAAATTGTACACACTCTGGAAAGGAATCTGTTGTGTGTAATCTGTGTGAGTGATGAGGAGGTATTACATAAACTGTTGCAAGATAATTTATATAGTGATATTTCTGAGGCTTTGTGTTCATTTTCGTAACATACTGATTTTTTACGGCGAGGAGTTGTTAGCCCCAAGCTCACCCCAAGCTGGAGGGCCACCCCTTGTCGGCTGTCCGCGACTGCTTATTCAATATATTCACAGCTTCCTTCCAAAACTGGAGGGCGTCTCCTCCATCCGCAACCTGAGGACGCGCCATGCCGTGGTGACAGGGACCCACCAAAACCATAATTTTGCCTGTGGTTCTGTATGGGTGTGAAATTTGGTCTCTGACATTAAGGGAGGAACATAGACTGAGAGTATTTGAGAACAGGGTGTTGAGGAGAATATTTGGACCAAACAGAGATGAAGTCATAGGAGGTTGGAGAAAACTGCATAATGAGGAGCTTCATAACTTGTACTCTTCTTCAAGTATAATTAGAATGATCAAGTCAAGGAGGATGAGGTGGGCAGGTCATGTAGCACGAATGGGGGAGACAAGGAATGCGTATAGGATATTGGTGGGAAAGCCAGACGGAAAGAGACCACAGGGAAGACCAAGGCATAGGTGGGTGGACAATATTAGAATGGATCTTAAGAGAGATAGGATGGGATGGTATGGATTGCATAGATCTGGCTCAGGATAGGGACCAGTGGAGGGCTCTTGTGAACACGGTGATGAACCTTCAGGTTCCATAAAATGCTGGGAAATTCTTGAGTAGCTGCAGAATTGGTGGCTCCTCAAGAAAGGCTCAGCTCCATGAGTAAGTAAGTAAGTAAGTACGTAAGTAAGTAAGTGATATTTCTGAGTGCATATACTAGTGACAGTGAAATAAATGTGAAAATTTAATCATGTGCTGAACAGAGTGTAAGCTTTGATGAAGAAGAAAATGTCTGACAACAGTAGCATGCAGTACAGCATATGGGCAAAGTCAGGTGCTGACCAACCAGGTTTTCCATTTACTGAAAAGCCTAGCATAAATGTTGATTTAGAAGACCCCCATCAACCCCTTGAAATATTTTGAGTTGTTTTGTACACCAGAAACTGTGGAAGTAACAGCCAGAGAAACATACAGATATACCAAACATTTTTTAGGAAATATGCCTAATCTAAAACTAAAATCTAGGGCCCATCACTGGAAGGAAACAGAAATTAAACAATCAAGTTGCTGACACTCTTTCTGTTACAAGGACTCCACCGGAAACCAGATAACAAGGGCTACTATTCCCAGCAGAAAATTCTGGAAACACCCACTTTTTGGACCTGTTCAGTGAGAGGAGGTTTCACCTTCTGCTCAAGTTCCTTCATGATGTTGACAACAAAAGTTACAATGAGGCCACTTGCAGCTCCAAAAAACTGTAGACTCAAACCCATACTGGATCACCTAAATGCCGAAATTAGGAGGGGGCACACGGTAGTGTAGTTGGTTGTGGCATTATGCTACAAGCCAGAAGGTCGCAGGTTCAAGTCCCGATGAGGTCATTGGATTTTTTTCAATTAACCTAATCCTTCCAGCTGCACTATGGCCCTGGGGTTAACTCAGTCTCTAACAGAAATGAGTACCAGGAATATACTTGGGAGTAAAGGGCAGCCGGTGCGTAGAGCTGACAACCTTGCCGCCATCTATGAGCCAACTGTCTAGAAAATGTGGGAACCTCAACATCTCATAACCCTATGGGCCTCCATGACCTGTTACAGGGATACCTTAACTTTTTACTTTTTTTTTATATATACACCAGTGTGATTTGTCAGTAGATGAGTCTTTGATGATGTGGAAGGGACGTTTGTTGTGAAACACATACATTCCTTCAAAACATGCTAAATTTGGTATAAAATCATTTGAATTGTGTGAAGCCAAATCTGGTTATGTATGGAACTTCATTATTTACATTGGGCAGGATACCATTTTTGACAAGTCCCTAAAAAATAAACCATATGACTCAAAAGTAGTTCTACAACTAATGGCTCCTGTATTGAATCAGGGATACTGTGTAATCATGGACAATTGGTTTTCAAGGCCAGATCTATTCCATAAGCTGTACAGCAAACAGACTAACACTAAGGGAACCTTGCGTCAAAACAGGAAGGGTGTTCCTGCTGAGATAAAAGAGCACAAAACTGAAAAAGGGAGAACATGTTCAAGTCTACCAAGACAGAATAATATAAAAAAAAGTAAAGCTATCCCTGTAACAGGCTGTGAAGTCCCATAGGGTTGTGAGACGTTGAGGGTCCCACATTATCTAGACAATCGGCTCACAGATGGCGGTAAGGTCAGAATAATATAATGAATTGGAAAACTAAAAGATATTTGCCTCACAAGTACCACTCATGATGACAATGACAAAATGGTTCAAACTAGGGCTTGAGGGCAAGACATGGAGAAACCCAAAGTAGTCATTGATTGCAATTCTGGGATGGGTGGTGTGGACCTGTCCGAAAACCCAGTAATGCTTAGTGATGCTTAAATGATAAGCTATCACAGCACAAGGAGAAAAATAATACTAATAAAAAATCTTGTTCTCATCTTGACACCTGAAAATTTTGCAGATTCTCATCTACATCTCTTCTCAAACTTAAAAAGCCATTCTCACACGTGGCTAGATAGCATGTCAGCATGTCTTCATATCATGTTGGTATCAGTTAAATGGAATACGTGACAAAAGTTTTACCTGTCCCAGTGAGTTATCTACAGTGCTGTTGAAACTGGATGTTAGTGTAAGGTTTCCACCACAGTACCGACCGCCTTCCCCCATCTCTTCTGGATCTCTTGACACCCACACACAGTACACACATCTTCCACAAGACAGCACCACACCACGTACTCTATACACAATATCTGAAGAAAAATCATACATTCCATTAACTCCTCATACACATACTGAGAGTCATGGTACTAATCAGTTCTCCTGCAACTGGACAAGTTCACTTACACTTCAGTCTCTCTACTTCCTTAAATCTTTTGGCTGCCTCAGTGCTCACCATTGGACCCAAGGTTCACAGTTCAAGCCCGGCCAAGGCTGATGGATTTTTAAAGGCAATAAAAATCCAGAGCACAACTTCCTTCACAGGGGACTAAAGCAGGGGGTCCCACATCATACACTGACCACATGTATGAGGGAGTCAGTAAATAGGTCACAAATCGAAGTAAAACAGCTGTAATGGACATAGTGCGTTTTCTGTGTGCATCACTAGGTAGCAGCACAGTCCAGCTTCACTGAAATCTAGGTAGCGAAAGTAAAAGAAGTAATTGTACAGTTTATTAACAGTATACTCTCAGATTTAAGTTAAGATCTATATTAAGAATCACAGGGTGACTGCTGTAATAGAATAAGATGTATATAGGAATGTGCTACAGTAGGCTGGATGGGCATTGCCTATGTCCTTTTTGTATTTACAATAATTATTTTCCACAATATAAAGAAATGTTTCCTGATATGGTGGGAAGTGTTTGTCATGTAAAGCGGTTCACAGCTGAGTTTTACTGATGACGAAGAGGTTGAAACAGGTGCAGAAGCGGCTGAGACAACGGTCAAAAGACTTCTATGCTGTGGGTTTCAATGCACTGGTAAAGCAGTGGAATAAGTGTATCAATGTTGCTTGAGGATATGTCGAGAAATAAACGTGTTTTCCAGGTTCAAATATCACATGTTTTAGGTTACATAACCATTTGTGAAGTATTTACTGACTCTCCCTTGTAAAAGAACCTTCCACTCATGATAAGAGATGAGTGAAAGCAAAATTAAGTATAATTTTGTGTTGCCCAAGAAGCTTCTTTCTCTGCTTCTAGATTCCACTGCGGTCACACAACTGTAAAGAAAGAGACGAGTGGGGACAACTTCAAATTACCCAACGCAAGTGAAGCATGCTGGCCAACTGGATAATGCAACTTGCCCAAGTGATGTCTGAATAGAAAATGAGTTATAAATGTGGCAACCAGTTGAGGTTAAAGAGCATAAATGACTTATTTGTCAAAATCCAGCAACAGAAACCAACCAAACACCCAACCACCATCTTCTCAATGTTATCAATCTACATACTGTAATGGATTTGATCAAAGTGATTCTAGGCAACAGCTCAGTAAACACAGTCAAAATGCAACAATGGAAGATGTGTCTCAGTGGACGAATGTTATTGCTCGCTGCTAGGCAACAGCCAGCACACCAATGAAGTCACTGGCTAGGAATCACATGACTCATTTTCTGTAGGTCCGCACCAAAGGTTTATAGGGACCAGTGAAGGTCGTTTACAGTCAGCTCTCAGTAAGAGAAAAATAAAAATTATTCCATTACAGAGGACAGCTTACCAGATAAAATTTTCAGAATTCTTTGATGATTAAATTTTCATAATTAAACAGGATTAAATCAACTTGTATGCAACCAACAGATAAACAAGAAGGAGCAAGGTAAACCTCTGACAATAAAAGTCTGTATTTGCCTAGTGGAAGCCTGTAGCAGAATGAGAACCAAAAGTGTCTGGTTCAATTGTCATTCATGGCCATGTTAGGCAAGCTGTCTGTATAATTATTGGAGCAAAAGACCAATAGTCCACAAATGACCTATGGAACATCTGTTTACATGTCTCATGACATGACCTGAGAAAGAACTCACCACTATCAATGCAATCCATGCATTTCAAGGAAGCATGTTCTTCCAGGTGTACAAGAAGAGGAAACCTCACAAATACAGAATCATGATTTCTGAAATGTATGAAGCAAGAAAGAAAAAGCTATGTACATAATACTGCAATATATGTTGGCACACACCCTACTGACACGGAACACAGTACTGACTTCAGTGCTGTCAATTGGTCATTTAGGCAAGGCAAGAATAAGATACACACTTTGTATGTAAGTCAATGGTTTTCTATCCTAAAACTCTTCAACCATTTCTGCATATGTAAGAGGGCACAGTAATGCCAAAATGAGCATTTACAACAAAGAAGAAGAAGAAGAAGAAGAAGGAGAAGGAGGAGGAGGAGAAGAAGAGGGAGGAGGAGAAGGAGAAGAAAAAGGAGGGGGAGAAGGGGAAGGAGAGGAGGAGAAGAAGAGGAATAAGGAGGAGGAGGAGAAAGGGAAGGAGAAGAAGGAGGGGGAGGAGAAGAAGGAGGGGAGGAGGAGGGGGAGGAGGAGGAGAAGAAGAAGAAGAGGCTGAGTTGGGGGGGCGTTCCTTTGCCAGCAACATCCAGGAAATTTTCCACATAGAATTCTGGAAACACAGATGAAAGAGATGGGCAATATCAGTGAACCTGCAATGTGTACTTGTATGTACACTGAATAGGAAAAGCTGCAAAGGATTTTGAAACAAAGTACTGCTGGAAGTGTGATTAAGGGCTCTGTCTGAGAAAGCATTTTCAAAACTAGCAGTCAAAAATAAATTACTGAGGGTGACCATGTCAAGTAAACTTGGTTCATCTGATGACAAGTTGACTGTGTTCACAGCATATAAGTTATTTTATCTTTATTTGTGTACAACTACTCTACTGATAAAGACTCAAAATTCACAACGTAACAATTTATAGTCTTGTGTTCAAATTTCATAATTTTATGTAAAAAAATGAAGTTAAAAAATGGTAAGGGGGGCAAATCTTGCTCACATCTCAGTGGTTCCAAAGTTGTCATGTTGTTACTATCACTGACATTAAAATAAAAGTTATGATGATAGAATCATATTCATGCAAAATTTTCATTCAACAGTTCCTTGAAACAGATGAATATTATGATATGGTAAGTCTGTCACATCTCATCAAATAAGGAAAGTAAGCCAAAAATTGTGAAAATATTACACCAGACTAAAAAGGAAAGTAAATCTTATCTTACCTAAGTTGGAGCCATCACGATGTTTTCCAAATCCAACATAACTTCCATCCACAAATTTCTTCAGTGTCCCTGCTTCACTTTTATCATCCAAATCCCTTGAAACTCTTTTCCTTGTCATTCGCTTCCCAGCTGCAGGAGTAGAGGTCACAAGCATGACTTCACCTGTGTGATCCAAATTATCTTCATTAACAGGGTCAGCTGAATCTGAAATTATACTCAATTCGTCTGGACCATCAAATTTAATAATGCCTAAAGATTCTGCTTCTTTCCATTCATAATATTTAACATCAGCTTCAGAACTTCTTTCTTTTACATTTCCTTCACAGTGTCTTTTTAATTCGTTTTCTTTGTCAGAAAAATCTGCATCTGATTTATCATGGACAACTTCAACCACTTCAACAACCACATCAATTCCTTTTCTAGAGTCCTTCAAATTTTCTCCAGAAAATGAGTTTAAAGGTACTTTTATACTTTCTGGCTTATTACTGTTCTGTTGATTAACAGAAACATCATCTTGGTCTTCCTTAATAACTTCTATACTGTCGTCATCATCGCCATCATCTTCATCTTCACCATCTGAAGCAGTTTCAAAATTATCATCATAATCAACAAAGTCATTTCGTGGTGACACAATTGGTGTTAATTCTCCATTCTCGCTGCCATTTTCTATATCCATTACTGAATTACCAGCCACAATATTTAGTGTCATAGGAGGTAAAGTTTTTGCAATGCTGTGGCCGTTATGTTGAGAAGGTGAATCCTCTTCCCCAAGATACGATGAACTGAAGATGGAGCACTGCTTCACTGATGCATCACAATTGTATGAAGACAAATTAATGCTGTAAATTGAAAGAAAAACAGACTGTGAAGGCAAGGTAGGGCATGTCTCCTTACAGCTGACAGGTAAAAATATATATCAATAAGCATGAAACTAATGAAATTGAAAATTCACCTTACACTAGAGAGAACAAAAATGGAGAACAAACTGCTGAGAACAATATTTTAAATTTCATAATTTATTAGGCATGTGAGAACAGGGTGTTGAGGAGAATATTTGGAGCGAAGAGAGATGAAGTGACAGGCGGTTGGAGAAAACTGCATAATGAGGAGCTTCATAACTTGCACTCTTCTCAAAGTATAATTTGAATGATCATGTCAAGGACGTTGAGGTGGGCAGGGCATGTAGCATGAATGGGGGAGACGAGGAATGCATATAGGATATGGGTGGGAAAGCCAGAAGAGACTACAGGGAAGACCAAGGCGTAGGTGGGTGGACAATATTAAAATGGATCTTAGAGAGATAAGATGGGATGGTATGGATTGGATTGGTCTGGCTTGGGATAGGGGCCAGTGGAGGGCTCTTGTGAACATGGTAATGAACCTATGGGTTCCATAAAATGCTGGAAAATTCTTGAGGAGCTGCAGAATTGGCCGTTCCTCAAGAAGGGCTCAGCTCCATGAGTAAGTAAGTAAGTATATTAGACATGTGTAAGAATGATTTGCTTAGTATGGGAAGAAATAAAATAAGAATTTGGAAAACTTTCAAGAACCAAGACAAAAACAAGAATTTTCTCCAGAATCCCAATTTTCCCCTAGAATAATTTAGATGGGACAGGGGTGGCACTGAATGAGCACGCAATTATACTGTGACAGACTGGCCCATTTCTAGGAGACGAACAGGTAAACATGTCCCAACCAATGTGCATCCAGCAACAGAAGGGAGTCAATTGCTAGGTAACAGACAGGTAAATACATACCACAGCAATGAATGTACAACAATAGGGCATCCATTGCTAGGCAATGCATGGGTTGACACAGTTGACAATATATGATATACACTGCCAAGTAAATGATGTTTTCTGTGGGTGGTCCGTACCAATCCTATATAAGAAGAGTTCAGTTCAGTTCAGCAGTCATATGCTGGAGGAACTGAGGATTCGTCAGGAAGACGTCATTCAAGAAAGTTCAATAGTTGATATGTTAACCTTGAGAGCGTTATAATTGTTTGTGTGTCACAGATACAGCAATCTTGAAAGTGTAATAACAAATTATAATTATAATGTGTGAAATTATCCAATAAATTGAGTTATCAAATCTAGAACCCATTATTTACTGTCATGTTACCAGGATACACATGACAATACATTATAGAAAAAAGAATGAGAATCATGAATTAGGGGCAGGATTTCTTGTACATAAGAGAATCATTTCAACAGTTAACTGGGTAGAGTTTGCTAGTTATAGTATGTCATAAATAATAATGACAAGTAGCTGGTATGATATCACTGTTCTGAATGTTCATGCAACAATGGAGGATGAAAATCATGATATCAAGGACAGCTTCTATGAAGACCTATCATGTGCATTCAATTAATTACTTGCAAAATTGTAAAAGCATAAATTTGTTACAACATGTAAGTGCACTTGGAGGACAAATAATATAAGGCTTGTAAACTACACATGCTACAGTGATAGAACTCATTAAGAAAGTAGAGGGAAGAAGTCACAAATTGTATGGACAATTTCTTCTCCTCTCGTGTTTTATTAAACATCTTGACAAAGAAAAAGAAATAACTGAGGGACTGTCAGACTAAGTAGGAAGGGCATGCCACAGAAGCTCAGACAAAAGAAAATGAAACTGAAATGGGTTGACATTCGAGCGCAAATGAGGAGTGACTTGGCAGCAGTGGTATGGAGGTCCAAAACAGATATTCAGATGTTGATCAATATTCACAGCCCACTAGCAGAAGTTAACTTCTGAGATGAAAAGGGGAATTTTATACAGGCACATGTTGTGGATGAATATTTCCAACTACTCAACTAGCAGTCACACAGGGAAATTGATGAAGAAACTGTTCTTCCATCTGTTAGAGCTGCCTATTCTGAATAGTTATATTCTTCTTTCTTCATGTGGTGGAAAGAAAATCACACATAGAGAATCTCAACTTGCCCTAGTGAAGAATGTGCTGGCACATGCTGGACAACAGCCACGTGTACAGAGACCATTAGATAGGCCAGCAATGTTGTCAGTAAAAGTCACCAGACTAGACTCTAGCATCATTATGCATTGGCCTACTTCATGCAATCTACTGCAGTGTCATGTATGTTCAGCTTACAGGGTAACACAAAAAGTCAGTGTAAAGTGTCAGAAATGTGAGGTGGGTTCATTTGTGGACAAAAACTGCTTCTTGGATTATCACACAAAGACGTGGGTGTAAAGCTACCACAAGTTCAACCACCTTACACTAACCTGAAGCATCTGAGAGAAATGTAAGTAAAAGGAAATTGAAATTTAGAAATATGTAGATACATGAAATTACAATATAAACAGCATTTCCGAAGCCTGCGCCATAGCTCAAGCAGTTAGTCACTGTCTTCCCACCACGGTGACCTGGGTACAATCCTGGGTCTGATCAAGTGGGATTTGTGGTGGACAAAGTGGCTTTGGGGCAGGTTTTCTCCAAGTACTTCGGTTTCCCATGCCAGTCTTCATTCCATCAAATTCTTTATCATCATAATCACCTGGGGCAGGTACAATAGGCCAGTCAGTGGCCGCCGTGCCAAGTGGACCCAGTTGGACACCACCCCCCACTAAGCAAATACAGTCAACTCTCGATTATCCGGGCTAATGGTGGGGATGGAAGTCANCGGTTAATCGAGAGTTGACTGTAACAGCATTTCCAAAAGACAATGCACAATTTGTTTTATTTGTAAGAAAGTGGAGACTATTTAATAATTTTATCATTCTCACTTTAAATAATATAGTGAAATCCCATATTTAATCAATATTTCTTGTGCTGCAAATCATGGTCCCATACAAACAATGTATTCTGTCCTGTATTTAGCGAATTTCAATCTTCTCAATAAACTGATCTCAATTGTGTGATCATGGTTGAAACGGACATTCACATTTTCTCCCTGCCAGCAGTCGTCACTCAACTATTATCTTTGATGAGTGACATGCATGAGTTTTGAATTTCATCAATAATATTTATTTTGTTTCTTGTTCATTGTGGTGTCTGTAAAGAGGAAGATTCTTGCAATTAACAAAAAGGTTGGAATTAGCAGCTGGAGGTAAATATTACATAACCCCGATTTAATATAAGAAAACCCGTTCCCTAGAGCAGTTTTTTCAACCTTTTTAAACTTATGGCACACCACACAAGGTACTAAAATTTCCAAGGCACAGCATCATTTTTAAGGAGGGATTTTATAGTTAAAAAGCGTTATAAGATTGTGTTTAATACTTCAATAGCTAAAATTATAATCATAATGTTATTTTTAAAAATAATACTGATCATGGATTTTCACAATTTTTTATTCCTCAATTTTTGTCACTTCTTTTCAAACTTCCCCCAAACTCCTGCGGCACACCTACAGACCCTTCTTGTCACACAGGTTGCAAATCGCTGCCCTAAAGATTCGTTAGACAAGGACTTCACTGTATTATAATTTTTCATACAGCCTGCATTAAATAGTTATGACCACAAAAATAAAAACTCTGTAGGGCTGTTCCCACTAAGGCACTTAATCCCCCACCCCATTTAAAGCTAACATTTATGAAGGAACTGCTTGCTAGTCAAATGCCTACCTGGTGCTGTCCTTGAAATATCCAATATTCAATCTGTTCATTGAAGTCACAATTTCACTGACTGATGCTAATGAATTGTTTGCATTAACAACATCAGTATGTTCTCCATCAGTCAACAATTCCATTCCCAAACTTTCCACCATCTTGCTTGACCTTTCCAGCTCAATAGTTCCGGTTTCCTTTCTACTATTCCTAGATTCATCTTGTTCTGTGTTCTCCAAGGCAGAATCATAATTACTGTTGTCATTATCATCATCTGTCTTGTTTAAATCAAACTGAGCGACAGTGACAGTAGTATCGCCCAGGTATTCCAAGTCCTCGCAGAAGTTCGGTATAATGGTAGTAATTTTCTGTAGCAAAATAAGCAAACAATAAGGATGTCTTCATGACACTAAAAGCAAGGCAGATTGTTCAACATGTAATGCGTGAAAAAATCTTGGGTTACCAATGGTTCAGCGACCTTCTTACCTCCTTTATCACTGAATAAATTCTCCAAAACACTGGACTTTTGTTCTGAACAGACACATCTGGGTGCCTGAGAAGAGGTAGCAATTCTAGTTTCTATTAAAGCCACAAGTGTATTATAAATATCAGTGGCTGTACATTTCTAAAGAAGAAACTGCCGCTCATAAGCCAGCTGTATTATTAATACTTGTTTAGCCTTTACCCTTAACGAAGAACAATACTAGAGCTGACTATGTATGAATCAATATTTACCTGATCGTAAGAATTTGGACACTTCGCCATGTAATATACAAGGGACAGTCAGTAAATAGGTCATAAATGAATATAAAACATAAAACATGTGATATTCGAACCTGGAAAAAACATTTATTTCTCACTATATCCTCCACCAACATTGATACACTTGTCACATTGTTTTATCAGTGCATTGAAACCCACAGCATGGAAGTCTTTTGACAGTTGTCTCAGCCACTTCCGCACCTCCATTTCAATCCATTCAGCATCAATGAAACATTTGCTACATTTCTTGACCAGCTGTAAAACTCTTTATGTGACAAACACTTCCCACAGGAAACAGGAAACATTTCTTGATGAACATCCTTCGCACTGAGTCCTTCTGCCCATAAAAAACGCACAACATAAAGTGTGCTCTTCAGTAGTACAATCTTCAAGCAGTCATTTTTTATTACTGAAACCAGCCCCTGAACATGAGCATCTGATACCTAGACTGTCATGAAGCTAGACTGTACTGATACCTAGTGATACACATATAAAATCTATTATGCCCATTACAGCTGTTTTACTTCCATCTGTGAGCTATTTACTAACTCTACCTCGTACATAGTCCATGTTGTGCATGTAAATATATTTTCTTTATTACATTTAAAACTGAACTCAGGCAACCCTGTCCATAGCATTTAGCACGCCTTTGCATTCAGCCCAACTATTACCCCCATAAGGTTGATTTGACATACTGACAAGAGTGAAGGTCTAATAATTAACACATGCATAAGAATATAATGATAAAAGGTAAGCTAAACATAAACTTATGTACTTCATGCATTTTGTATTTTTGTAGTTGATTTTTAATGCTAATACAGCAGAATACAAAAGTAGATTCTAAAGGGTTCTGACAACAGTGTATAATACTCAGAATTACAGGATTTTCACACTTTATTCTAGTTTTTAGAATACTAGACGATGGGCAAAAGTCCAAAACCTCAGTAATTCTGTGCTGAATACAAAAAAAGTATATGAAATGTATACTATTTCAACAGTAAAGTTAAAGTTACAATTGACCCTGAGCTTAATTCATTGACCACCGTGCTATGAGGACATACTACGTGAGTGGGGGTATATCTCCCAGCATTTTTAACCTCAGCTGAAGATGGAGATGGATGGTGAAGTTCATGCCCCATCCACTTTACCCTCTGGGAAAGAGCATCTAATATCCTTTGGATGGGAGACTGGGTAAGCCCCACAGCCAGTCTGGATGCTGTAGACAAGAGAAACATCTCTTGACCCTGATGAAAATCGAAACCCAATTCCTTCGTTCTCCAGCCCTCAGCTATTAGTACTATTAGTGCAGCATTTTAAAACCTGAAGCTTAATGGAACAACAATATTTTGAGGTCCTTGTTTTTCATTGCGAACTGAATGATGTTTATCTAAATTAATATTTTCATGCAGAGTGAGTGATGAAGTTCTGAGGATACAATGATCAAAGAATGGTCAAATACATCAGGACAAGCTGAAAAAGATAGGAAACCACAGGATGAAACTTGTTAAGAACTCAAAACACTCATCACTGTACCTGTCCCAATAATTCAGACTGCGGATAACCAAACATCATGTGTGTGAAGTGGTGATTGCAGCTTTCAATCGAACCTTCATCAGTAATGACTATAAGACCACTCATATTGGCAAATACCTGCAAGAGACAATAAGACATACATACTCAATAATACCTGGCCTGGATCAAATTCTAGCAATCATAAATTATAACAAACAGTTCAGGTTTTTAACAGGCCATTCCTTTTGTGCAAAGATAAATACAGAGTGTCTGAATGAAAGGTATCCAAGATGAAAAATTTATATCTCAGAAACTAATTGTCATACATGTATCTAGTTTGCCACTCTGGTTGAATATATCTCCTTCTTCACTATGAGATTTCAGATGGTGTTTAATGGCACTGACAGTTTTATAGCCAATTTTGCAATGGGCATTTTGAAATAAATATGTGATCACTTCAGTTTCTAGCCCATAATACATGAATGTGGCCCATTTATTGTCATCTGGTGTCTCTGTATTGTTTGTGCGTTACTGGTGGATAATTTATTTGTAGACCAGTATTGGTATCCATTAGACCTTCTGACATTGTGAACGGTTCCAGCCTCACAGAGGACCCAGAGGACTGTGGTCATACACACTTCCAATTTTGGTAGTATGCTTTCAAAATAACATGGTTTCAACGATTTTCCATCCAGTCGGCATCTATGTATCTATGTATCATCACTGTTCACACACAGCAGCACCCTTACACTCTCTTTGGTACTTTTTCTCCTGTGCCAGGACTGGCCTTTCAGTCTTGGAGACAATTATAGAAGAGGCCTATCTCATCTGTGCTGTAATGTTCCATTGCCCATATCCTTCCAGTAATATTCGTAGCATCTCAAGCCAAAGGTTCCTTTTTCACTGCTGATGGCAGCACTTTCTCTGGCTAGCTCTCTGTGCACTAGACCATGAGTCTTTGAACCTACACTACATCCATCAATCCATCCATATGATGCAGCAAAATTGTTAATCTGCAATTCTATTAGCTATCTGCCTGGCCTTTTCAGGTAATACGTTGCCATCAACAGGAATATCTGATGCATGCGCTTGAAGATGCCAAGCCAGCAGGACGATGTCTAGCTCATGGAAAGTACATTTCCTTCCCATCTTCCTTCTGTTACAACACTTTTCACACTATTTGTTCCCAAATTTGACTTTTCTTTGTAACAGTGGATTTAAGCATGAATGGTGCTATATCGATCTGCTTCTAAATCTCACCAATCTCCGGTCTTTTGTGAAGTGTCCTGACTTGCTTTTGAGCGCAAGACCCTGTCAAGCTCTGATGTACTGGAATTATGTACAAGAAATCAATATTAACAAATAACAACACGTATAACAATACTAATCACACTCTGTAAAATGCCAAACTCAACAAGGCAAAGTGAAATGAATTATGCTGGACAATAATAGTTAAGTGTAGACATAGTTCTGAAGTTTGCTACATATAAATGATGCCTCCCCTTCACCCACACCACTCTTTTAACTTTCCTCACTTAGCTGAAGTGATGCATATAGGCTATAATGGTACTTGGCAGTAAGGGCAAGTTATCACTTCTATACATTTCAAAACAGCCTGTGATTTCACTACTTTTTCTCAGAAACAATAGTGTGGATGGATCACTGATACTGCATGTTTCAAAAACATAACTTTACTTCAGTACTTCTTTCTCAGAAACAGTCACTCCATGAATACTGTGGGCCAGGACCAAGAATTCTGAGCGACTGACACAGGAAAATGGCACTTTGAGGAACAATGCATATGATATATTTACACATTGTTTATATGGATGATTTACAGGGACCAGAAAAAATCAATGGCACATACAGGAAAACAATGAATGGGGGAATGATGGATGAAGGTTCCACTGTATATACAAGGTGGTTCAAATATGACCAGGACTGTTTAAAAAAAAACACATATTTTCCAACTTTCTGGAAGCATCCTGATGCCCCCCCAAAAAAGACTTGTGGTTGGCGGCGTATCCACTCCCGAACAGTCTGGATGACGGCGTCGTTGTCCACAAACCACATGCCTTGCAAGTCTGATTTGAGCCTTCCGAACAGGTAGAAAGCACTTGGGGCCAAATCGAGACTGTACAGCAGATGCGTCAGAAGGTTCCATTTCAATTTCCGAAGGGTTTCCATTGTTGTTTTGGACGTATGGGGGCGTGCA
>NW_019744106.1:4360266-4412960 GCF_002891405.2 Cryptotermes secundus
TGCATTGTCTTGAAGGAAGGCTACCTGCTTCCCACCTGTCTTCCGCTTGGATTGGATCTTTTCCTTCATGTCTGTTGCCAGGAGGTCTGAGTAATAAGCTGCATTGACTGTTCTGGCATCTGTCAGAAAGTCTACACGGATAACCCCCTGCCAGTCCCAGAAGAACGTTGCCATCACTTTTCCTGCTGAACGGCTCCTCCACGCTCTCTTGGGTTTGGGAGAACTGGTATGCCGCCACTCGCGTGATGACTGCTGGGACTTGGGAATGAAGTAGTGCACCCACATTTCATCGGTCACTACAGACTTCAAAAATGCATCACCTTCATCTTCAAACTGCTGTAGGAGATGACTGGCAGCTTGCATGTGCACCATTTTGTTCACGTTCGTCAAAGTGCATGGTACCCACCGTGCATTCACCTTGCAATAGTGCAGGTGGTATTTCACAATGTCTTCTACACTACCAACACTGATGGACAGCATTACTCCAAGTTCCTTGATAGTGATGCGCCTATTCTCACGAATAAGCACGTCTGCACGATCAATGTTCGGCTCGGTGATGGATGTTCACGGCCAATCATCATGCGGTTCATTCTCCACGCGCTCTCTGCCTTCTCTGAAGCACTTACACCACTCAAACACATGGGTCCATGAGAGACACCCTTCCCCATACTGTTGTTGGAGTCTGTGGTGAATTTCAGTGGACTGGATATTTTCTCCAACGAGGAATTTGATCACAATGCGTTGTTCCACGCTCCGCGGTACCTTCTGTTCTCTCATCACTCTAGCAACTCCCAGACAGGACTGAACAGGTTCTAACCCAAACAGGAGGGAGGGTGGAGGTTGTGGCTTCACTCTCTCAAGGTCGCACAGCTGCTGCGCGGTGCGGCTTGTGTACACACAAATTAGTCCCGGTCATATTTGAACCACCTAGTATATATAACATTTGCATGTAAAACATTAAACTTCATTGGAAACATTTCAAAACACAATACAATATTCAAGTTACAAGGCTCTGTATACTTGATAATCCATATTTCCTATCAGGTATGAATGGCAGTTTTCCTTTCATCAACACCAGAGCAATGTAAAAGTATACCACACTTCCAAAACTTTTGCTCATACTGACCCAAATCACAACTGAGTATAGGACATCATTAACATTATCCATGCTCTTATCTTCTGATGTCTGCTCATCTATTCTCAAGCACAGGGGGAAGGTAGCTCCATCCCTTGTCCGACCAGTGGCCTTCTGCTTCTTTACATCCTAAGACAAAAACATTTGTTTCAATAAAAGGCATAATGTTCAGTATGTCTGAATGTTCTGTGAGGAAATCAATAGAGCATAGTGCATTTACCTGCCTACAAAGCAATGTAGGATATAAGACACATATATAGTGAAAACTTTTATGGAAAAATAATTTTATTACCTGCCCAGACAAAATTCCTGCATGTAATTCTTCAGTATAAATATAACTTTTTACCAACTTCATCATTGCCCATTTTAGGTCTACAGAACGCTTTTCTGATAAACCCACGATTTGTTTACTGGCCTTCATCACTGCAAACTGTACCAAGAAATAATGCACTGCCAGACTGAAAATACAATTATTAGTTCCTACAACATACATTACAGCCACTGACTGAAACTCTGTATCACATTCTGTTTGCAAAACCATGGAATCTGCTTTCATGTCAACCCACATGACTGTCATGAGATTTATCATACTTTCTCGCATACCACACAACCCCTAAATAAACCACACACTGCAGTTTTTCAGTAATAAAAAATACAAATTTATGTGAATTAATTGAAGTTTTAAAGTATACATGTCAAACAGAAGTGTTTTATGTTTTATGCAATTCAATTACCTTAGTTAGAGCATCTTCACTGATAGGCAGTTTGATGGCAGGTATTAAGACAGCTATGTCTGCTTCTTCCAAATCATCTTCTTCATACTGGAAAATGACAGCTGTCTCGGAATCAGCTGATATGATGCATCCAGCTCGGTCCATAACAAGCTGTGCAATATTAAAATCAAAAATAAATCAAATTCTCTGTAACAGAAAACTGTGCATAATACAGACCTCCTTATAACAACACACAATACACAACATTCCTCCTTTCTTTCCTCTTCATTTTTAACAATAAGAGAGGAGGGGGAATACTCAGATTATTTTTCTAATAGACTCTTCACACTTCAAGAGCATTTCTCTATTATTTACAGAGTGGAGAACAAGGGCATGATATATTTCACACAGCTGTTGTGGACACTAACTTCACTGACGAGCGGCAGTCGCTCGGTCAGTATAGTTCGCTTGTGGACCAAAACCACAGAGTCCGTTTTTGTTTTTTGTTGTGGGAAAGCAAATATTATGCAAACATATACATCTGGGTATGGAGCATAGTAGTCATGGAGAAATGTACTGTAAATCATTGCATTTTTGATGTGAGAATTTATTTTGAAACTAAGTCTATTGTGCAGACAAAAAGACACTTTCAGAACAAGTTCTGTGTTCCAAGGAATGGCAGAATTCCTTCACATAATATTGTTTGAAAATGAGACAATTTCAATGTTCATGGTAGAATAGTGAATAATTTTGATAGCTGTGCACACTCCAGTTGCACACCACAGAACACTGGATGAGTGACAGTAGTAATGCAGCAGAGCCCAAGATGCTCAGCAACACAGTGCATGGTCACTGTACAGATGTGAAACAGGTCCCTATGAAAAATCATGTAACCCACAAACTGGATGAACAGGCTAAAGCTTCTTGTGTCAGCTTCTGTAGACAGTTCTTGGATGTTCTGGATAATGATGAAAGGGTTTTGGATGTTCTCATCATGACAAATGACGCTCATTTCTACTTCTCAAGTTACAAAAAAAAAAGGGTCAAGTTGACCCTGAGCTTAATTACCTATGCCATGAAGACATATGGAAGAATGGAGGTACAGCTCCATTTGTCTTGGCCTCAGCACCAGATGGAGGTGAGTGGTCACCTTACCACCAGGGAAAGAGCACCCTGTACCCATTGGATAGGAGGCTGGGTAGGCCCCAGAGTTGGTCTGGACGCTGTGGAGAAGAGAACAATTTTGCACTGCCAGGAATCGAACCCAGGCAGTCCAGTTCATAGCCTGTAGCCCACTGCTATACTGACTGAGCTATCCTGACTCCCCTAGTTACATAAACAAACAGAATTTCAAGTTTGGAGTGCCAGCAATCCTATGCAGATCTACAGTGAAAATGTAACCCTCTGCTGTGGTGTTTCCATGTTTGGTATGATCTGGCCTTGTTTCTTTGAAGAAAACAACCAGGCCATTATTATGGATTCTGAGTGCTATTGGAACTATGAAGGAAGATACAAAGGGCAAGAAATGTGTGGTTTCAACAGGCTGGTGCAAATGGCCAAGCAAAGCATGGCTTTTCTTGGGGAAATAGTTCCAGGGTGCTTAATTTCACAATTTGCTGGCATTCCTTGTCAATCATATTCCCCAGACTTAAAGTGTCCCAGACCTTTCCCTGTGGGGGTATCTAAAGCATAACGTGAATGCTACTCACCCCCACTCCACTCAACAACTAAAGGACTGCATTACAGAGGGCATTTGAATTAATGGTGGTTTATTGCAGGGAGTTATGCAGAACTTCAAACAGTGATTATAAAAATGTATCAAATGTGATGGAAGTCTGTTTCTAAAAACGGGTGGAGACATGTGAAAGGGGTACACTACACAAGTAAATATGGTAAATCATAATCTCCATTTAAATCATTCCTAGAGAAAATCTAAAAACTTATTTCCCTGAATTCTGCTATATGGAGATCTGTGTAAACTTAAAATATATAAATATTATGATACTGAATGATGTTTTCCTTTACTTTCCTTTTGACTGCACACTTCAGTGAAGTAGGTAACACTCCTGCTTTATATCTAGAAGGTTACCAGTTCAAAATTTCAGCCCCATCTGTCTATCCTGACTGAGGTTATTCATGGTTCTTGAGTGCCTTCAGGAAAACAATAAAACAATACCGCAAACTAGGCCATGACCACTTCCTCCTGAATCCTTTCTAATTCATTATTCATTTATCAGCCTACTAGTCAATGAAATACAGTCTGAGATACTGACAGCATTGTTAAATAAACCATAAATAAATAAAACGACAAACAACATTAGTATCTTACTTAAATTCATAAAGCTGCATAAACAATGAAGAGTGACACTACAGTACTTCATTCTAAGGATAACCAACTTATCTTTGTTCTACTGTATGTATACCTGAGCCACTCTTCGCTGCACAGGCTCAGCTACTGCTAGACACCTCCCTTCTGTCTCTAACTTCCGCAGCCAAAGTGAGACGGGCACAATTTTCTCATCCTTTGTTATCATTTCCACCTGTGAAACAACCATGAAAGATAAACTATAAAGAAACAATACTGTAACATTATAGATATAATTGTGTTTCCTATCCCTGAGACAACTGGTTTTCAAGCAAAAATTGGCTGTAGCTCCTGTAATGGCTACCTCAGAAACAGCTGACATTATACAACCAGCTATGTACAACATTAACCTGTCCATGACCTCTGTCAGAATGATGCCAACACTCTAATTTCCCCAAAAAGGTCCACTGTCAACCCTTAACTTATGATTTTAATGCCATATTATGATCAAATATTGAGTGTTACATCTCTTCTCCTTATATTCTTTGATATTTCATTTAGTTGGTTCACATATAGGAACAAGAGATGGAAGAAGTTCCATATTCTCATGTACCAGTGTATTCTTTCTTCCAGATTTTTGAGCAAATTAATTTGTATCTCATGGAAGAGAGGTTTGGAACAAAATGGTTAGTAAAGGATTATAAAAAATAAAATAAATAAAAAATCATGCAGATCCCACATAATTGCAGTGTGCCCAAACAACCCAGGCATATTGCCAACACACCACACACAACAATGTACAAAATTCTGCAGACACATTTGAAATTTAGAAGATACAGGTATAATACCAACTGTTGTAACATATAACTTCCTGAATCAAAGAAATTTACTACACATTTTCTGGTGACTTCCCTTCAAGACTTGAAGACAAACTTTTTACAGACAAAACTGTCTTTAGTGATCAAGCCACATTCCATTTGTCAGGCAATATTAATCAACATAACCTGAGAATCTGAGGGAACAATTATCATGAAGTAACTGAACATCTGGGAGACAGTCCAAGGTAACATGCATAACAACATCTGGACTAAAACTGATTGCAGATATAGCATCTGCTGGACCACTTACAGCGCCCTCACTGAGCATGTGTAAAATGTAGGTCACAAAAACATGATCACATACTAGTACTTTACTCAGATGTGTTTAATTTTCATTTCTGTACCTTTTAGTATATGAGCAATATCACAGTAAAACGGTATACATTTCAACTGTACACCTTGTGCATTTGATTCTTTTGAATATATGAGTAAGCTAATGTTTTCACTGAGCAGGGACCTTCACGAGAAAGTAATACAATATGTATTTTGCAGTAAGAAACTCAGGTGAAAGGATAAGAGATTAGAATATGGAATCATTATAAGAAAATATGGCTAAGTTTGTGGAGACATTGGTGACTATGGGTGGACTGCTGATAGAAGGTTGAAGGTTCAGAATTATGGGAGATCAGTTTTCAATAAGAGATTGGTATTTACAGATTGAAGAGATTGATTGGCTTTCAATCAGTAACCTTCTAGATGTGTCTGTCTCAGAAACAAGTGTGCAAGGAATGGTTTATTTAGTAGTGACTAAATACAAAGTTACAGCTGGAAAATTTAAGGAATACTTGTCAGTGATTAGTAGATATGATGCAGACAATAATGCAAGACTGGTCAATGTTTAAATAAGGGCTAGGTAAGTGACATGGTTCAAGTAAAATGGACAGAGTAAGTATGACTGAGGCATTCAAGGAAAAGTAAGAGAGTGAGAAAGTCAGAGGCCATCAAAAAAACCCTCACAGTTCCTATTCATGACTGTCAAATTACAACTGATAGAATGTATTAAGTTTCAAGAAGCTGTCATGAGATCGAATGGAACAAATCAGACACTTGACTGTGGTGCGAACACCAGAAGCATACAAAGTCAAAAAGTATTAAGAATTATTTACACTAACTGAACATAATTTAAACAAACAATGAAATAAGGAAAAGTAGCATCACTAATAATCAGTTTCAATAAGGTACCTTAAATTCTGAGTGGTCTTCTCGAGGTGTTAAGCATTAAACTGAACCTGCAGTGGGCCCTCCTTTTTGCCAGGTAAACAGGTACTGAGTCCGAAGAAAGTCTAGATTATTACAACTTGAAGAAGAATAAGTCATGGTTTGATGAAGGATGCTCAAAATTATTAGATCAAAGGAAACAAGCCAAACTAAAGTAGTTACAAGATCCAAGCAAAATACACATAAATGGGGATCATTTGGACAATATAAGACATGAAACCTTAAGGCATTTCATGAATAAAAACAGGGAATATCTGAAGGACAAAATTAATGAGCTTGTAACAAATAGTGAGAACAAGAACATTAGAGACATGTATAAAGGAATAAATTAATTTAAGAGGGGTTAAAACTTGCAAACCACTGGACTTAATACATTAAAAAACATGATATCTGTAATTACAGCATGATTATTTTAACAGAAGATATAATAAAATTGCCTTAAATTTTGTACTTACAAGCAATCTGCCATGCTAACAAATAAACACGTAATTATGACTGATACTGACCACTTTTCCACTGAGAACAACCATGTTTCCTTCCTTGGTATCAAGTTGCTCTTCAGACAGGGCAGTGAGCTGTGTCTTGTGCTGGCCACTCAGTAGCTGGTGCAGCTTCATTTGACACAGCTCCTCTGGTGTGAAACCCAGCAGACTGCATGCCATACCATTAACCACGAGGATCTGTAATTAACACAGCATACAATTCTATAAGAAAGGACACTAAGCCAGGAATGTTTTCCCTGCTTCACCTTCTTCATTCCTGAGAGCTGCTTTTGTAGATGCAAGTGCAGGGGATTAATCAGGACTTGTGGCTTGTGAATACCTGAAGGGATCTGCGTTTAATGTGCACAGATTGATTAATACTGTGACGTATAGCCCGTTTCTAATCAAGGGCTAGGTAAACACTGCCTAAAAAGTCAGAATAGTAACAAACAAACGGATGAATTGATGACACAAAACTAATGTTCTGGACATTAGAAACTTAAGTTTAATGAATCCAAAAATCAGTAGTTTCTCTGCTACCATCACAGCAAAATATCCATGTAAAGAAGGTGCAGAGGATGGTGAAGAGGTGCTTTTTAGTCTCTTGCTATCCTCTGTCAGATGGCTTCCAACATCATAATTTTCTCATACAGGTCCTCTGTCAACAACCTTTCACCACCACCTTTACAAATTGAGGACGTGTCATGATCACATGCTGCATGCTGAATCTGTCCTTTACACTCTCTTACATCCATTCTAGTAGTCTGTGCACAGGTACAACAGATAGCAAGAATTTCCCAATACCAAATCAATTTCTAGCCAGTAGGAGTTTGGTTAGAAATAAAAAATAATGGAAAAAATTAAATCACGTTTCCTTTGAATGACTGTGATATTTGACCTACACATGACCTATCAGAACAAAGTGACATATCAGTTCTACAAATCAAGTGAAACACTACAGAGGAATTTTTCTATCTTATTCTACCACCAATTACTTACTTACTCATGGAGCTGAGCCCTTCTTGAGGAGCCGGCAATTCTGCAGCTACTCAAGAATTGCCCAGCATTTTATGGAACCCAAAGGGTCATCACTGTGTTCACAAGAGCCCTCCACTGTTCCATATCCTGAGCCAGATCAATCTAATTCATACCATACCATCCTATCTCTCTAAGATCCATCTTAATATTGTCCACCCACCTACACTTTGGTCTTTCCAGTGGTCTCTTTCCTTCTGGCTTTCCCACTAATATCCTACATGCATTCTTCTTCTCCCCCATTCGTGCTACATGACCTGCCACCTCAGCCTCCTCCACTTGATCATTCTAATTATACGTGGAGAATGGACAAACCATATATTCTTTTTTTACGTGTTTCATATCACTGCGCCATCAGGTGTTCATCTTTGTTATATTCACCTGTATTCATCTGCCAGTATTTCTACATTTCCAAAATTTCACACACACATGATATCAAGATATAATATTTCTAACTACAGAGGAAGTGAAGACAGGGCTCATAGTGCATCAGGTGACGGTTTCTAACCCTGCTGTGAATCAAACTGCTGCATGTCATATCAGCATAGGTTCAGCATTCGTGTTTATGGATGAACTATAGAACACTATTTAACGGGATGCTGTGGTTGACTGTTAGCACTGTTTTGTATTGCTTTGCATTTGAGAGGTCCTGAACTAAAAAACTTTTTCCTGAAACCAGCTATCCAGATTCAAGTTTTTCATGTTTTTACTTGGTCATTCCCATTCAAGAGCATTAAACAGCTACAGGAAAGAATTCCACGTATTGATTACAGGCAGGGTTATAAACACTTCAGTGATTTAAAAGGAGGGCAAATTTACACTTTCAAAATGCCGCATTTCTGAAATTAACAGATGCAAATTTCATATTTATCACTTACTTAACAAAGAGAACTCCTTCAGTTTCATTAGATTCTGAGACTGTCATGAGCTGACAATAAATGACCTATCTATAGAATATATAGAAGGCCTAGGTAAGCAAAATGGGGTGAAGACAGGTGGCTACAGATATCATGGAACAACAGGCCTGTGGAATTAACAGTAGGAAAATCAAGAATACACTGCAAAGAAAATTCCAAGTATCATACAGAAAATAATTTGGTTAATCAGAGAAGAATAAGACCACCAACTGCCTAAAGAACCATAAATTTGTTAATTTCTTTCTTCAGATTAACTTGTAAAGCTTTAAATTAATCAAAATATTTAAGAATTCATTTCCTGCTTCACAGGAAAAGCACTGCATGTCCATTACAAATACCAATTTGTTAATAAGCAGCCAGGATAGTTCAGTCAGTACACTGACTAGATGTGAGCTTCACCTGGAAACTGGGGTTTGATTCCCGGCAAAGACAAAAATTTTTCCCTTCTTCACAGAATTCAGATATTCTGTAGGATACACCCAGCCTCCTGTCCAATGGGTACTGGGAGCTTATCCCCACGGATAAGGTGGCTGGGGCATGAAGCTGAGCACTGACCTCCATCTACAGCTGAGGTTAAGAATGTATGATGATATACCTCCACCCCCTCATAGAGCTCCATGGCATGGTATTTAATCAAGCACAGATACAATTTTATGTTCTTGCTTTTTGCCATAATTGGTTAATGATGTTTAGGGAAATAATTGCTTAGGATTACTTGGTTTCCGAACTTTGTCCATCATTTGGTATTCCAAACAGAACAATATCTTTTGGAAACTGGATCTGGAGAGTGATTCATATTCATTCTGACAGACTGAACTGAACATGTGCCTCCTCACCTATTCACCTGCGGATGAAAAACAAGTCCAGATCTTGAATATCAGACAGTAAAGAGACCCAGTAATTTTGAGTCCAAATCCTTTATAATTTTAATACAGTGATACAGCTTTGTTGTCGGGCAAATGAAGCCTCTCAACCACACTTGTGACTAGAAAACAAAAATAAACTGCATGCTGGCATGGAAACAGCAATAAACAATATTAATTTATCGGCAAGTTTACCAGCTACAAGGAGCATTCCGTATATAATGCCTCCTATTTTTTTTTTAATGAAAACTACAACAGATACAGAAAGCATAATAATGCAGTTAAATAGAGCAAGATTTCAGCTACTTAGTTATTTTTCCACATAATCACCACCATTCGTTACGCACTCTCGCCAGCAATGAACAAGAGCCTGTATGCCATGCCCATAAAAGTCTGCGCCAGCAGAGGCTAGCCACTTTCTTACAGCTGCAATGACAGCATCGTTGCTGGAAAATGTTGCCCATGTAGTCTATCTTTCATAGGCCCAAAGAGATGGAAGTCTGAAGGTGCTAAATCGGGGCTATAAGGTGGATGTGGTAGGACAGTCCAGCCAAACTTTGCAATGTGCATGGTGGTCGCCAAACTGGTATGGGGTTCAGCGTTATCATGTTGCAAGCGAAAGGTTGTCTGCTTCTCTGGCCTGACTCGGAAAATGCAGGCTTTCAGCTTAGTCAGCGTTGTCTTGTAGCATTCAGAATTGACAGTTTCACCAGGCTCCAGGAAATCCAACAAAATCACACCCCACCTACCACCTATCCCAAAAGACCGTGCACATCACTTTCCCTGGTGATGGCTGTGTCTTGAACTTCTTTTTTCTTGGGAATCCGGATGTTGCCACTCCATGGACTGTCTTTTGGATTCTGGCTCGTAGTGGCGACACCACGTCTCATCTCCGGTGACGATGTTGTCCAGAAACTTGTCACCTTCAGCCTCAAACTGGTGCAACAGTCCTGACAGACTTCCATTCGATGAGTTTTGTGGTCCTGTGTAAGCATCCTTGGGACCCACCTCGAACAAATTTTGCGATAATCCAGCTTCACCAACATTGTTTCCAATGCATTACAGCCGATATTAAGCCGTGCACACAGTTCCCTGGTTGTTATCCACCAATCTNACACTTCTATGTCAGACGCCATTCTGGTAGACTGCTCTGCTGTTGCTATCTGTCACACGACAACTAAACTAACAGTACATTGGCGAGAAGGTTCAACCTTTACTACAACACCACCAACATCCAGCTTAGATGTTACATATTAACACAAGAAAATAGGAGGCATTATATATGGAACGCCCTTCATACAAAGGCGATAAGGTGTACACTAAAATGTACGCATCAAGAACACAGATGATTCTGTATGTCAAAACAAGGTGTGTGTATAGAATGGAAAAGTGGGATATGCACATTGGTAGGGATCTGCTTCTTCCCACCTCCCCACATGTTGTATATGTACATCTCTGCCTTCTTATGAACATAAATCGTTTGTTGTAGCAGAAATGAAGTTCATGAATTGAAAAACAGGTGCAAATGACACATATTTCATCGTAATGAAAATTCATAAATTCAGTGTCTGTAAAACAAGGGATATCTCTCATTATTATTTATTATAAGACTCCAAGAAACACATAAAAACCATTGTAAGTAAATGCAGTTCCTTAATGTTAAAGCAGACGATATGCATCATTCATTGTATACATTACCTTGGATGACTTCTTGTCAATGGTAAAAATAGCTTTGTTGGGGTTCATGGCTGCTGTTGGGAAACAACTGCTAGCTCCACCAACAGCACTGACAAAGCTACTGCTGAAGGACCAAGCAGAATCACTGGCCCCTTGCAAAGATCTGATGTTAGAGCCGAGATCATTGGATGACTGGATTGGTTTCATGCTTCCAAGATCCGTGAAATAATTTGTTGAAAATGAACCTCGAGTGCGACCAGAAGAGAAGCTGCATGTATTTAACCCATCTCCTATAACAAAACAACAGAAACAGAAGTCATCTTTGTAAATTTCATCTCTCTTCATTCTTAATGTTCATTTGCTGCACACAAGAGGTATATTTGTTTCTTCTGTCATACCCACTTTGTGCTTGGTTCTTCTGGCAGAAATTAAGGCTAAAATTTTGCAACATAGGAGAACAAAGAAGCTTACTGATGACAAACTACTTAGAAATATATATATTGTAATGTGTTTGGAATCCAGAAGAGTTACTTCCATGGAAACGCTAGAACAGGCCGTTGCCTCCGAAACGAAAAAAGGGAAACGGCCCATATGGGAAGAACCAGTAATAGAAGTACCGGCCCTCCCCAGAGAGAACGAATGCGGGACGAATGAAAGCGAAGAATGAATGTGAGACAAGGCTACCAACAAATTCTCGGCTACGGGAGTGCTCGGGGCAAGCACCACTGAAGAGAGGGGCGGATGCGGTTGGATGAACAGCGCAGAAAGATGCCAGCAGAACACCGTGGAAATGGAAGAGAGGAAGAATCTTTAGGCTGTTCGGGACGAACAACCTTTAGAAGGGAGCAATGTAACGTGTTTGGAATCCAGAAGAGTTACTTCCGTGGAAACGCTAGAACAGGCCGTTGCCTAGGAAGTAACAATAGCGATACAGTAATTCTAACAGTGAGCATTGCATAGAGATGAGTTTCCACGGTTACAACAAAGGTTCGTTTGCATAGCAGAGGCCGAGGTTATAAAACGGGGTTGAATGCATTCAAACAGCGAGTCTGCCAATAACCGCTGAAGAAGACAGTTTGGTATTAGCCTCCATAGAAGAAGCAAGTCTGGAATTAACCGCCGAGGAGGACAGTGGATAATAATTGTACTCGTGATTGTATAAGTGAAGTGTCCAATAAAGGCTCTACTGAATTTGAGACCTACGTGGATTTACTTGTTGCGGGACACACAGAAAGCACGTAACAATATTTTCACCTTTACTTGTATTCTGTTAAACATCTCAGACTCCACATTTTCGTGTCTATACACAGAATCTTCATACTTGTTAACTGCTAATACAGAAGTACCACAAAAATACTAGCCATGAACAGATAGATACATTAATTTCCCTCATATTTCTGTAATCCCTTCTGACTTAAGTCATTATTAATAGGTAATTTTCCTGAGATTTATTATTATGTAATTTTGAGATGATATAAAAATATGAAAACTGTATTTTGTGTTCATGCTGGACTGTACTCTTTGGCTTAAATGAGAGCCAATAATCACTAATATTAAGAAATTTAACAGACTTTTGCCACCAAAACTAATCAAAAATATATTTCCTTTGTATGTCATTAAATGTTACAGGCTAGATAACAGTAGGAAAATCAAAGCAGAAGAGACAACTTAGGATCATGGGAGGATAATATTAATTAGACCTTCAGTTCAGTATTGAGGGGGTGGGTTTCCCCATGCACCGCGACCGATAGTCTATTGTACGTCCCCCTTTTTTTTTAATTTCTACTGTCTCCATCCCCTACTGGTACTGGTGCTCGCTATTAGCCCCTTTCTGCCAGCGAGGTTTCTACCCTCTACTTAGCAGTGGTATCTAATAGTTAGTCCCTTTCTGTCAGCGAGGTCATCCCTCCTCTGGCAGTGGTACCCAATACTTCCCCATCTACCAGAGGCATTGGAAACTACTTTGGGCGGGAAACTTTTTGGCCTAATTTAGCTCAGAGGTCTCCTAGAGACATGAGGTTCTTTTATGTGCCATAAATCTACCACACGGGACCCACAGCTTAAAGTCCCTCCCGGAGGACTTGTTCCCTGAATTTTTCCACCCTTAAAAATTCCACGACCTCCGCCGGGTTTTTGAACCTGCGTACCTTGAGTCATGAGGTGGGAATGTTACCCCTAGACTACAGAGGCCACTAAACTAGACTTTAAAACTAGATGTAAGAATATGGACCAGATTCAGCTGGCTCAGTATATGGATCAGTGGCAGGCTCTTACAATGACAATAATTGACCTCTTCACCAGCTGAGTGATTAGCTTCTCAAGAAGAACTTTACTTCTTGAGTTAGTCAGTTGGACATCAGAACAGGTACATTCTTAGAGACCGACAGTTTCCAAATTTCAAATATAGATGTCCCACTATGCACTTTATGCATAAAAACTCTGCACCAACATTATTCAATATATTTTATTTACATAAATTATACAATTTGGGATAACTCTGTCAGCATAGCGGCTACAGGCTGACCAACCACAATTCAATAACAATATAAAAGGTAAAGCTATCCCTGTAACAGGTCACGGATGCCCGCAGGGTTGTGAAACATCCAGGCTCCCACATTTTCTAGACAATCGGCTCACATGTGGCAATGAGATTGTCAGCCGTACGAACAAGCCACCCTTTACCCCCAGGAAGATTCCTGGTACTCATGTCTGTTACACGCTGAGTCCACCCCTGGGCCATAGTGCAGTTGGAAGGATTTGGTCAATTGAAAAATCCAATGACCTTATCAGAAATTGAACCTGTGACCTACTGGCTTGTAACATAATGCCTCAACCAACTATGCTACACCATGCCCCCTCAATAACAATATATGTATTCATAAAACCACCTGATGATGATTTTGTTAGATCGAAACCTGTAGTTGGATGAAAATAAAATAACCTTAAAATTACACATTTTAGTATTAGTTCATAATCAACTGTTGTGTTGGTGGCCCTTAAGAACACCTTTGATCAATCACAGTTCGATTCCCGGCAGCGGCAGGGACTTTCCTCACATTACTGTCTATAATTAACTGATGTCTGTAGATGAATCAAGGGCACACTGACACACAGATTGCTAGTATCAATGCATAGGATGCAGCATCTTCCATAAAACTTAAAAGAAAAAAGGTTATGTTAAATTCATATACTTTGCATACATATAACATTATGATCTTCTGGAATGTGATGCTATGTTGTTTTGTAGATAGGTACTTATCACCTCCATCTTCAGGGTAGACCATGCCATGAAAATGAAGACAGCAGGTGTCTCTGAAATCTTGGTACCTATCTACCAAACTACAAGACCATAACCTGAATGCTAAACACCATGAAAATGTTAACTGTCACCTACTAGAAACAATTAAAATTACAGCAAAATTTGGCAGGGTGTAGACAAACACTACACTAGAATAAAAAATTAGTATCAAATATAAACTCACCTGGTGTTGGCAAGGCACAAAAAATAAAAGAAAGAAACTAAGAACCAATGCAAATAAGAGACACAGAACAAAATGAATTTCAGTTAAGGAAAAAAGTAACAATCCAATGCCATAAGTAAAAAGTAAAGCTATCCCTGTAACAGGCCGTCAATGCCCATAGGGTTGTGAGACGTTGAGGGTCTCACATTATCTAGACAATCGGCTCAAAGATGGCGGTAAGGTTGTCAGCCTTACACGCCAGCCGTGCTTTACTCCCCAGGAAAATTATTTTATTAATTCCTGGTACTCATTTCTGTTAGAGGGTGAGTCGACCCCAGGGCCATAGTGCGTCCAGAAGGATTAGGTCAATTGAAAAAAAAATCCAATAACATCATCGGGACTTGAACCTGCGACCTTCTGGCTTGTAGCATAGTGCCTCAACCAACTACGCCACCGCGTGCCCCCAATCCAATGCCGATAAGGTCTAAATTAACCAGTTTCAGTCCCTCCACAAATTTATTAAATTATATATGTACACAGAACAAAAAAGTGTTCATTAAAAATCATGGAAACTGCATGCATGACTAATAATAGGAATGCGAAATTAAACATGCACAAGAAATAAAGGCCTTTATAATACTCCTTTCTGGTTGAGAAATCAGCCATCCTGGCTTCTCAGTGTGTCCAGACCAATGACAAGACAGAATCTCCTTCTACATAGTTTGCAATTCATTATTCACCAATTATCATCCCGTTAGATGCTATACAGATGACAAACTGAGAATTTCATAAAAAAACAAAATAAATAAATATTCTTTCAATTTAGACTATTGTTATGATAGACTAACATAATATGGCCACTGCAGCTTCAAAAGTAACTGACATCTTTCTTTCCAACTGACAAAATTCAATGAAATTTGGATGCTACCTTAATTTCATATTCCTTAATTTCCTACCATCAAAAATCCACCATGGTAGCCATGCAAAATCCTGAGGATGGCATTACACCAGGGTCCTGGAATTTCCATTCAGGTTATATTTTATAGTACATAAAGCACTGCCATGGTGGTGACACAAAATGTACAATATATTTAGCTTTCAACATGTGACAATTGCTAATGAACCATTTTAGCTAAGAATGTGATATTTGCCCTTGTTAGGTGGGTCCCTTGTCACCACAGCATGGTGCGTCCTCAGGTTGAGGATGGATGAGACAAGCTCCAGATATGGAGGGTAGCTGCGAATATACTGAATAAGAAGTCGAGGACAGCAGACAAGGGGTGGTCCACCAGCTTTGGGGTTGGGTGTGGGGATAACAGAAATGTTTTGAAAATGTGGTACAGTTCAGATATTTGGGAACAACTATAACAAATCAAAACCTGATTCTGGAGGAAATGAAGAGGAGATTGAACCTGGGTAATGCTTGCTACTTTTCAGTCCACAACCTTTTGTCTTCTTGTCTGCTGTCTAAAAACATAAAAATTAGAATATACATAATTATAATTTTGCCTGTGGTTCTGTATAGGTGTGAAACTTAGTCTCTGACATTAAGGGAGGAACACAGACTGAGGGTGTTTGAGAACAGAGTGCTGAGGAGAATATTTGCACCGAAGAGAGATGACGTGACAGGAGGTTGAAGAGAACTGCATGATGAGGAGCTTCACAAATTGTACTCTTCTCCAAGTATAATTAGAATGATCAAGTCAAGGAGGATGAGATTGGCAGGGCATGCAGCAGGATTTGGAAGAGGACTGCATATAGAATATTGGTGGGAAAGCCAGAAGAAAAAAGACCTCTGCTAAGACCAAGACGTGGCCGTGCCATAGCTCAAGCGGTCAGTCGCTGGCTTCCCATCGTGGCGGCCCGGGTTCGATCCCGAGTCTGGTCAAGTGGGATTTGTGGTGGACAAAGTGACATTGGGGCGGGTTTTCTTCAAGTACTTTGATTTCCCTTGTCAAGCTTCATTCCACCAAATTCTCCATCATCATAATCACCCGGGGCAGACTACAATAGGCCAATCAGTGGCCGCTGTACTGAGTGGACCCAGTTGGACTCCACCCCCACTAAGCGAAAAAAGACCAAGACATTGGTGGGTGGTCGCTATTAAAATGGATCTTAGATAGACAGGATGCGATTGATCTGGCTCAGGACAGGGATCAGTAGAGGGCTGTTGTGAACATGGTAATGAACCTTCAGGTTCCATAAAATGCAGGGAAATTCTTGAGTAGACGCACAACTGGCAGCTTCTCAAGAAGGGCTCAGCTCCACAAGTGAGTGTGTACGAGTAATGTGATATTTGCAATGAGGGTAAGTAATAAACTTACTTACAAACTCCAAACATGGTGACAAGTCCTGCCTGAGAACTTTCCTGTAGAGGGAACTGGTACTAGTCAATTTGTCACTAAGGTGAAAGATTATTTAAAAATTTTCCTGGCTTCTCTATAAACGTGGAAATATTTAAAGAATGTGGCTTCATAATTTAATTCAGAATGTCTTGTTACAGAAGTCCTGAAGTAACAGCTGGTTCCTAAAGAACAAATTGCTTGGGTACATTCACGAGTGTCTTTCAGAGCTGAGTACATGATGAGAAGAGTTATATCTGTTCTGAGGTTTCCATTTGAGGCAAGAGGTTTCATCTGAATAGGGAAGGTAGGAAGCCGGTGGTATTGTGGTAGGATCCTGGACTGAGTTCAATCCCTCAGTCATATCTGTGTGAAAATTTATCTGCTCGCAGACTGATGCTTTCACTTCTATCAAAGACAAATTTTTGGGAATGTGAACCTCCCCCAATGATGTGGATACCCTTCAGAAATGGATATATGTGCTTGCTTAGGTGGATAGAGGCCAAAATTATAGACATGGGTTATATATTTCAATTATCTTAGTCACTGAAGTATATCATGTATCAAATCAAGGATCTCTGGAATGAGATGAAGCACTTGACAAACAACACATAAATGTGGAAAAAGTGTAATTTCCAAAAATTCAGCATAAATTCAAAGTCTCAGCTTCTGTGATAAAAATTTCAGTTTTCTTCCAACCATGTCTTCAGTTACAATGACATGACAGTTTTGCTAATAGAGAGGTAATCTGCCAGCTTTCAACCCATACACACATATATACACACACACACACGGATTGGCCTAACTGCTGGTAAACGACGACTCAACGAGTCGTTGTTTACATTCCCTACAGTGCGGTCAATACTTTGTAAGATGAGGCACCGACTAAACAATTAATATTAACATCTACATCACGAGCCTCCTATACAATCTTATATACAAAAGAAAAAATATAGAATATTCCAATTGGTCCATGGGAACATATGAAATTACAAAACCAACGACTGATTCGATGTTATAAAACAATAATTACAATTTTATTCTTGTTTTACAATATAACTTCTGTTTTATATAATCTGATTATTTGTATTTTTTACATCAAGCGTTTTATATAATTAATAGTATTGTACCCAGTTTAATAGTACTGAAGTTCAGTGGTGTATATATGTTTAACCATGTATTTGCCTGATGATGGCTGTTGATAGCCAAAACATGTAGCAGAGCCGTAGCTGGGCACTGACCTTGATATTTGTTGCGTTGTGACAGTTAATAAAGAGGTTGAATATTGTAACACAACAGGATGCATGAAATGAAAATTTCACAACAGTGACTAAGAAGGATGCTGTCTCTTGGAACACAGCACTGTGCAGTCTGGTAAAAATTTCTGGATTCTTCAAAGGAAAGTACACTTCTCCAGCTTAGGATTTGGACAGTAGACCAAACAAGCAAATAGCAGAGAATAATCTGCTGCTTCCTTGCTTCATTTACCCTTTGACTCTGAAGATGGAGGCAGTACATTCCTCCAAAACATCTGTAAACCTTGACCTAAGTACATGGTGTGACACCTCAAAAAACAACACTCTTCTCCATTTTCAGGGGTTTACTGTCCTGAAATTATCTCTGTGGCACACACAATACCTTGTGATTTTCTCACTGCTGTCATATGTTTTGCAGAATGTAGCTTCTGCAAGCAGAAATAAGGTGCGAAAATCTAACTTCAACAAGAATGTGTGAATAAATGCAGAATGGAGAGTTTTATTATTTCAATATGTTATAAATATTGTTGAGAGGAAATCTATTCAGATACCTGTTACCCTTCACCACATACCACTTAAACATCACTTATGGGAAAACACCGCACGGCAATTTTATACAGATTAAAGAGAAAATACTAATTTTACAAGTCACATAAGAGAAAAGATATTAAAAACATTTCGAAAGAGAATAAGAAACCTCAAGAGACTCAAAGTACAGATAAAAACCTTCCACGGAATGTAATAATTCTGAGAAAATTTACCTACCCCGAATTTTTTCCATAGTCATTTGCGGCGGTGGGGTATCTGGATCAACCTCGTCTCTACGCAGCTTCAACCGCGAGGAACGAGGAAAACTTTGGTTTCCTTCAAAAGAAGATTTTCTCCAGCCAGTCCATCCTAGAGCTTCTGCACGCTTGTGCTTACCACATTGGATTCTATCAATAGGTGAAGGATAACTTGGAGTGTTACATTTCAGAACCTGTTTTCTTGCTGTATTTTCAACGTTTTGATCCAAAGAAAATGAGTTCTGAAAAGAGAGATGGTTACGGAATACTAGAAAGGTGCCTCCAATTATGCTTATGGGATAACATTCTAAACCAGCTGCAAGCTGTTTAACACACATCAGAATGCTCTTACTTCTTATCAGATGGTAATTAATTTTCTGGAATGCTGGAATGTTGCAAGTATACTTATCAGAAAACTGCTTTAAGAATCTATACTGCTTTTAGCTGAAAGAAAAATATACTATCCAAACAGAACACCTCTCACTTTCCATGCCAGTGCCTGCAAAAACAAGTAGCCAACAAAAGGACACTCACAGACAGCAAAAAAAAGCTGGTTTTAAACCCAAGTGTGACAAATTAAATTCTGCCTATCAGAAAATAAGATATCAGAATAACATCAGTCTCACATAAGCATCCTGTCCTCTTGGCCAGTAGTCTCAAATTCTATTACAGCAAAATGTTTACACTCAGCCAACTAGAACAAGGATAATTCCACATCCAACTACATATAAAGAATGTGCCAGAAACACCTGATGATTTTTTAATTGAAATAACTTTTCACAGCAATGTGAAACAATTTATTATCACAGGCAGCTACATTTTCATTTACACTGAGACTGTTTTAAGCATTGCTGTTTGAATATAACACCTTCAAGGTGACTCCTTCAGTTGAGATGGCATGTATGATGTAACACATCATAAGATTTCACTAGGGATTCCTTGAATGTGCTCCAAAATTCACTGTTTCAAATCATCAACATTGGTAGGACATATCTGATAGACACTGCTTTTGACATAGCCCCAAAGAAAGTAATCTGGTGCCAGAAGACAAGAAAAGTGGGCAGACACGTTGATGTTAACAAAACAAGAAATCAGTCTGCCTGGAAACATCTCCCTGAAAACTGCCATGGAAATCTATACCCAGTGAGCAGCTGCTCCATCTTGTTAGTACCAAGATCATGAGCATATTGATGCTAATAATAATGCAATAGCTCAGTAACCCATTAGGATAAAATGCTGGAAAAAAATATATGGACTAAACTTCATTATTTATCTAAAGTTGCAGTATTTTTAAAAAATTACATGACTTTTAACATAACTTTGAAAGTTTCCAGCATATAAGAAAGTACATACATGTATATGATGACATAATAATCCATTTTGCTTATATGACAGTGAAATTATATAAATTGTGATGGCTTAACCATGTGGACAGCCCCTCTGTATGGCCTGTAATACTTCATAATAGCCTGACATAGGGTATGTGAACTGATGTGCTGCATTTTGTTGGTGCAGAATGTATACCACACAGTTAATATACACTGGCATGCCAGCCAGTACAAATCTAAATTATTTTAATAGTATCTGACTGTATCTTCCATATACAGAATGTCCCAGGAGGAATGGACCAAACTTCGGGAGGGTGTTCCTTATGTTAAAGTATGCCGATATAACCCAAAACACCTATGTCCAAAGTTGAATGGTTACGAAGATAATGGTCAGAGAAGTGTCAAACTTTGACCGGCGTAGCACACTTGTTGATTACAAAATACATATTAAAACTGGCAGGAATATNCATTCTGCTGCATTTATTTCAACTGAATATAGTATGAGGGTAGACGACCTCAATGGGTATATTTAAAAACCTCCCCCAAAAAATGTTCTGCTTATAGCTCAAGAACCATTCATCCTAACATACTGAGGTTTTTTTTGCATCATGCAGTGCATAAGAAAACAAAAAGTGTTATGCTTACTCTGTGTGTCTGTTATAGTTTCTGAAATATCAAATTTTCAAATTTCCAAAAATAAATAATAATTTTCAAGAATTTGCAAAAAGGTGAGGATTTGGAATTAATTGATTAATTTCCCCAAAATGCTATTATTTTATATCCATAACATTAAGATCAACATCATAACATTTGAAGAGTAATATTTTCTGGGATATAATGCCATGTAGTATGCTGAAAGTCAACTGATGTTTCAGAAGAATATGTCACCTCCATTTTCAAGGTCAAAGAATATACAAGCATGAAATCAGAGTGAAAGAAGGTGGCAAGCAGAGCTCACTTTTCTTCACTACTTTGTTCAAGACAGTTCTTACTCTGATGAACATATAATGAGTTATGCTCATGGTATGCGCAGAAACATATGTAGGTCTTCATGTAGAGAGATCATTCTCATTTTACTCAGAACTGAATTTGTTGACAAACTATAGTAACACTCTCCAGTGTCAGATTTCATGGAAATCTGCTTACTGGTTCTCAAATTATTCTTTGCATATACACAGATGGACAAAAATGCAAATCAATTTTAATGTGATCTATAGAATTGTGAAAGCACTTAAAACATTTCCAACTCATGTTTGCTCACAAGGCTAAAGCCATGTGAACCAAACAAAAATCACATTTTCTTGCCTTTGGCACTAGTTGGAGATGAGTGATCAGCTTAGCGCCCCGGCCGCTTTACCCCTGGGAAAGAGCCCCCGGTACCCATTCAGTTCAGTTATTCAGTATTAGAGGGGGTGAGTTTCCCCATGCAGCATGACAGTTTCCCCATGCAGCGTGACTAGCCTATTGTACGTCCCCATTTAATCTCTACTGTCGCCTTACCCTACTGGTACTGGTGCCTGCTATCAGCCCCGCTCAGCCAGCGAGTTCGGCCCCTCTACTGGCAAATGGTACCCAATACTTTCCCCATCTACCGGAGGCATTGAAAACTACTTGGGCGCAAAACTTTTTACCTAATTTTGCTCAGAGGTCTCCTAGAGACATGCGGATCTTTTATGTGCCGTAAATCTACGACACAGGACCCACGGCTTAAGGTCCCTCCCGGAGGACTTGTTCCCTGAATTTTTCCGCCCTTAAAAATTCCATGACCTCCAACGGGTTTGAACCCGCGTACCTTGAGTCATGAGGTGGGAATGTTACCCCTAGACTACGGAGGCCACTTCCCAGTACCCATTGGATAGGAGGTTGGGTGAACCCCAGAGCCGGACTGGACAACGTGGAGAAGAGAAAATTCTTGACCCTAACAGGGTCCAGTCACTATACTGACTGTACTGACGGCTCCCACAATTCACCAAAATGTGACGTTAATACTGGAAGCCTGCAAAATATCTGAACAAGAAGCAGTGAGCATCACCTGTTTACATACCAATGCTGCCTCTCAATGACTTACAATCCACCTCAGACAATTGCTTTTTTCATTGACTGCAGTGAATATCAAGGGCCTACCAATTTATGAAATACACTAGACGGTGCATTCACTGATAATACAATTTAAAACATCAACTTCAAACAGTGCATTCTAAGACAGGGGTGAGTCAGTAACTATTATAAAGACAAACAAAGAATTCACTGAATCATTACTTGAGAAAATGTTACTTCTATTTGGTCATTCAGTCACTGCAAAACACCAAGGCATGTTGCTCAGAGAACTTAAATGTAACCTACAAGCAGGTGAACCTGTGGTTTTGTGTGACTCTGCAGACAACTATTCTTTCACTTCACAAGACAAAGCATAGGGTTGGTACTGGAACAATGCACAAACCACCATCCATTCATTTGTAAATTATTTCAGCTAAATCAGACGCTTTAAATACAGAGCATGAGAATCATGACATCAGATTGTTTGAAACATGATTCCACTTGGACACATATTTATGCAAGTTAGGAAAGCTACACTTAACATAAAAATTTATTCTGCTTCTCCTACTTAACATAAAAATTTATTCTGCTTCTCCTAACTATACAGAGAACTGTGTGATTAATGTTCTACAAGATGTGACTCAATTAAAAAACTGCTAAAGGATGTGTGAAATGTATGCATGACAATCACTGGTAGTTAGGAAGTCTACTGTCAGAGAGAAATCAAAGGACATGAAAAGTTTTCCTCATCCTCAAAAACTCTCTGCATCATCTACGTACATCCAGTTACACCAGATATTCTGTGGCTTCCTCACTCAGATATTCTAGCACTGCAGCAGGAAGTACATACACTTTTACTGGAGAGAAAAACAAATTAAGAGCGGATAGAAATAGAACATCCACCTCTAACTTCCACTAACCATAAAGAAAGAACCTTACATTTCTTATGTAAGTTATGTAAGTCATCATCCTCAACTGTTTGGAAGATTTTACTGACAGTTTCTATTAGCTTTAATACAAGCACATTTCCTACAAGATGGTATCTTTCTGTATAAATTTCAATACTTCTCAATACCTGAAAATAGTTAATTTATGATAACTTAAATTAATAAATGTAAATAATTTAAGAGAGTAATTCAGGATGACTGTGTTTTTTTGACATCGTCCAGTATTCTAAAGAACACAAAATACCACAACATTTTGGAAACCAGACCTGTTTCTGTCCTAAGGTAAGGGAGTAGCAGATACCTACTCTGTCGGGTCTGTTATGATAGCAAGAGCCAACCTCAACCACTGCACCCCCTCACATGAGTACAGAAACAGGTGAAGTTTCTGAAATGTTTAGTTCTTTAGAATACCACAGATAATGTCCCAAAACCCACTACTCCCAACTGTTATACACCATCATCAGAACCCTTCATAATCTAAGAGAAACATGTCTCTTTAATTTGCTTTATTAGTGTAGGTGAAGTCAATCTCTATAGTGAGAAGCTTCATAAAATGCAATCCCACTGTAGTCCCAACCTGATATTTGCAGATGTTTTAAATAATAGTTACATGCATTCAATATAGGTATTCTTTTCTAAAATTAAAATACCAAATTTTGAGGAATGGTCAAAGGTCAAGTTTGAAGACCTTCAAACTATGACTGTGCTGAATATACTGGTGTAACAGACAACTGGGAATGGCATTTTGTTACCTCTGAAATGAACCTAAGGTGAGTTCAGTGTCTCAGTTAAGACAGAAATTATGCCACTTCCTCTAAAATAATTTGTGCCCAAAAACAAGTTCCTTTGACAACTTTGCATATCTGCTCTCCAAAATCAAGTAGCCATTAAGCAGTAATATTTTGCCAGGAATATGTATCTCCATTGGTTCTGCAATCTCACAAAACATCATTCAATTCTACATGGGATTAATTTGGAACTACCTCTTCTCTGTGCTGATTTTGTGTCAGATGACACCTGTGTGTTCTGTTGAGAATGACCAGATCTAAAAACACCAATATTATGTGAATTTGTGACACTTTGGTTCATTTAATTATTTTCACCAGTGGATATATCAGAAAACTGTTCTACATACAGTTCCACCATTACTAACTTTGGCTATTTTCTGCACCTTAAACCATGTTTCCTATTGCAGAAAACCACAGTGTGTGAGAGAGTTGATAATCTTTTATACTATTACTAGTGACAGACCAGAATGAACTAAGTCAAACATGTGATACATTCCTGCATATGTTGTCTTGAAAATAATAAATTATTAATTCTTTTAACAAAAGTTAACATTTTTATTACTTTTTATCCTAGAAAGATGAAATAAGTGGGGAATAGAAGATATAACACAGTAAGAAACTTTGTTATTTATACAATTCACTTGTATTACCATGATAGGTAAACCAATGGATTGACTGAAAGGATAAAATAAAGCACTCATGCAGAACTGCAGAGGAGAAATGCCTTGAATAGCATCCATCTTAAAGATAAAGGCCCTGGGAGGATAGTATGTGAGATGGATCACAGGAAAATGGGCTGTGATAATGAAAATGGTTTGAAGTGATTCTGCAGCATTCCCAACAAATATCAGCACTGAATTTTTGAGATCTATTAAATGAAGCTTGCATTAAAGTAGGGGCTGTTGGCATATTCTGCAACAAAATAAATTGCAGCCATCAAATGTGACCTAAAATTACAACATGGGAAACTTACTTTATTTATGACACCGACCCTCCAGAGGCATTTGGGTGTAACTGACACATCCAGTGGTGGGATTCTGGAAGAAAAGAATACAAATAATTTCAATATCCTGTAAGAACATATCTAATCAGCTATGCTACAGTTATCAATAATCACAATCATTCTACTGCACCTTGTTTTATATTACTACATCCATTAAGAGTACACTTATGAAGCCGGAATATTTGTTAAGGCAAATTGTCAGCTGTTGAAATTGTTACGTAAAAATAAAGAGAGGAAAAATAATCGGCAACTATTTCGTACGTTTTACAATTTTACATTTTAATAGTGCTTTGCACGAAATGTGTCCTTGCTGACATTACATACATGGTATTCAGGGTAAGAGCAGACTGTACTTCCCAATCAATACCCAAACTTCGCGACCGCGCATAACACAACTCTCACTCATGGCTTGCAGAAAATAAAACTTTATTTAGAATCGCTGAACTTATTTCTGTATCGTGCAATGTGATTTTAAAAATACCAAATGCGTTAAAAATTGTGTAATAATATTTATCGGAGACTAGTAATCCTATTTTATTACTTTCACCGTTACCTGTTTGAAGTTTCCGCCATCTTTCCAAAATTCATATATGAATTCTAGTTCTAGTCCCAGTCGCCAGGGTCGCAAAGTCGCGGAGTGTTACCAACCAAAAGCACAGACGGCTCAGATTATCCCCCATGTATTAAGTTTTCTGGCTTGACTCCTTGTAGCCTTGTATATTAAGTTCCATATTTTACAGGATAGTTTATAGACATCAAAATAAGTAAGAAACTTAATTTGAATATCTACCCCGTGGATCTTCTTTAAAATAATTTACAAATCAGCTGCTAACATCACAGTATGAAGAGCAGACGACCGGAGAGCATTTTGTTCGTGTCTCATGGTGGTCATAGAAGTCAGTGAATGTCGATGAATTTGCAATGTAAAAAGACATTTTTATGTTTGTCAGTGGGTCCCCCTGTTCGACGAGGGGATGGACCTGACCTGGCGGACCTTAGTACTTGTGGTCACCAACCTCTACTGGGTGGTCATTCGAGTAGGCGCTCACTCACTGCCTCTTTTCACCGCACGCACACGCACACACACACAAAGTGTATGTATATATGTATATATATACTGTCAGGAGGGATGTTTGAAAACTGACTGCTGAATTGCTGTTGGATTCGCCAGCACAGTAACCTTGGGATTCAGTCTAATGGTTGTGGGTGCTCTCAGAACTTCTGTTTTGGAGCTAACCCTGTTTAAATACCAGGTGACTGACTGAATGCTAAGTTGCTGCTGCCCCTTACCAGCTTAGTGATTCTTGGCCCCAAGTCCCATGGTAATTATGACCATATTTTTCTGACAGCTCTGGAAACCTTCAGACCCTTTCCTGTTTTAAAACTGATTGACAGACTTTTCTATAAACTGGAATACCCTGGCATACGATTCTCTAGCATTCTGTGGCTTCCAAATGCAAGTTCTCGCTTGCAGATATCATGTAGCAACTGCGACCGTGGTCACCTGCAACTCTTCAATATGATATTTGCTTCTGTGAAATGGAGTAGCCCAAGTAAAATACGTTTGTCGGAATAGAATTATTATGACCATTATAAAATCATTTCATGTTTATGCAAGCTTAAGTTTCAACTTTCTCTTCCCATATGTAATAAATGTTTTTAAAAAGAGCTCTCTTTTTTTGTAACGAACATAAGTGAGCGCCAATACCCTACATTCCCCTACCTCATACAGAATTCTGTTCCATGGCTTCCCCTTCTCTTGCCTCTAATATAGACGAGATTGAAAGGTGCAATCTGTAATGGACTGAATGCAGTTTCCTATCGTGAAGAAAAATCTTCCCTCTCAGGAGCAATCCAAACAGTGATATAAACAGAGTTCAAGTTGTGAACCCAATGGATATGCCAATGCTGCAGGTTTAAGTTGAAAATGACATTTCCATTTCTGAATTTTCAGGGATGTTATTTCCAATAATGGACTCTCAAATATGGCCCACAGACACTCCAGCATTCATACAAACTAGAATTAACTAGCCCTTTACGAATAGATATAATTCAGCACAGCTGCACAACAAATAATCAAAAAGAAACAAAATAGACACTACTGTGTCAACATTTGTTTTTATTCATTGTTGGTGGTATCTTAAATAACATAAAACAGGATGCATACCATAAAGGTTGTAACAAGCCCTTATTAACCATGGTACAACAAAAAAGATTAGTGTAGCAGTGACATGAGATATGCATTCAGAGGATACATGGTTTGAATCTTGGCCAGCTTGCTGAATTCCATGACAGACTCTATTTATGGTTTTCCTCAATCTTTCTGGGTAAATGCTTGATAAGTATATTCAAATAGCCTCTCAAACACTTGCCTACTCACCATCAAATCTGTCTTCCCACCTAACTCAATATAAAACACTGTCATTATATTTCAGTAATCTAAAAATCAAGCAATGAGTAAGGTGAAACTATCATTAAATGACTGATGGATTCATAGCATAATTAACTCTTCTTAATGTTCACATTATGAGAAGAACTTAAGACTGACCACTGAGGAACCAGTTGTTAGCTCCTGCAAATGCAGTACTGAACTTTAAGTTTCTCAGGGACTCTCTGATCACTGAATGGGTGTAGCTAGTTACAATATTATGAGTTGTCTTCTAAGTTTTCATTTTTAACATCTTACAGGGAATCTGTCAGGTACAGAATTTGAATCAAAATGTCACAAGCCGGATTTGAGCATGGGTTTCAGGTATTTATGAAATGATTCATTAACAGTGTCCTGATTCAAAGGACTCTTGGAAGCTGCTGCAAACAGTCTATCATACACCTGTCCATCCCAAGAACCAAGAGTTGATGCAATAATGTCATCATGGAAATCAAAACCGTCCACAATTCCAACAGCATTGGGTCTCAGCTCAGACAGCAGTGTCTCCATACGGTTCTGCAGATTACAGTAGTCCAATGGAGTCATCTCTGTGTACTGTTGAACACAAGCAAACAGAACATGATTCAGAGAAACACTTTTCATTCCTTTTGGGAGGCTCTTCCTGCATTCTTCAGATGCAAGTCATTACTGCCCATAAATGATGTCACTTCCCACAGGCTGCATCACAAAAAAAAACTTTATGATCTTCCTTTAAACTTCAGGAAGAACACACAGAAGCTATACTGTGAAACTCCGCCTCTTAGCTCACAGAGCCATATGATGCGGAGTTTTGTATGAATAAAATCTGTGCAACAACGCACTGCTGTCACAATACATCCCTGAAGGTATCCATAACCCAATGCTTCCTCACCTTCCACCTACAGACAAGGAGTTTCTGCTGTATATGTACAACCTTGTATGGCCAGAGAACTGGATGCCTTCAGAGCAGCAATTCTGCTTTCTTTATTGAAACCAGGTTAGGACTGCTCCCTCACAGCTAGTTATCAACTATCAATTTGACCAGTTGTGTTTCTAAGATAATGGAGTGAATGGTAAACTGTCAACTTGTTTACACTTATAAGTTGTTATCTGATGGCTCAACTGGTTGTGCCTTTGTCTACGAAGACGAAACATGTGCGTGTACACACGTGCCCACTCATACATGCATGCATACACATAGACACAGAAACACAAAATATATGCTAGGTTATATCTATGCTGCATACAATCATTAAATCATAAATATTTCCACACTTCTTAAACTTATTTATTTGGTGTCATGTGAAATCAACTGAAAAATTACACAGAATATTTAGCATGAGCTTTATCTGAAGTTGTTTTGATAAGATTTACTTTTTTTATAAAGGCAAAAACCTATGACATATTTTGGGAAATGGAAGGACACTCATGTGAGCTGAAGAAATAGAAATGGACACAATGCCATGAGTTGAACAGCCCTCGATTAATGTATAAACATAAGTAGGAAAACTAAAAATATTGTGGTTATAACTGTGGTCTTTATTTCAGAACATTTAACTGGACTCATGGTGTTTGCAGCAAGACTCTCAATACAATGCTATTTTATTTACAAAACACCCTCTGATTTTGAAGTTCACAAAACATATTACTAATATCTGCCTCATTCCATCTCATTCATTTTTTCACAGCTAACTCTGACACTGTGAAATGGCTGCCACCTGAATAACATACTAGCCTCACGCTTGTAGACATGAGCAATTCAGAAGATAAGTCAGGTTGACTTCAGCCTTATTTCTTGTACTCTGTCCCATGAGTTCATTTAAGTACTTTAATACTTTATTGTGGCACATCAAAAGGATCACAAACAACACCACCGTGGATCTCTGGTTCTGACTGCAGTGCCTATGAAGCGTATGATCTTTTGGGTTGCAGTGCCATCTGCATGGTTCTAAAGATGGAAGTATTACATCTTCTGAACAGTTGGTGGACTTTTACTGAACTAACTAATTAACTACATGGAGCTGAGACCTTCTTGAGAAGCTGCCAATTGTGCAGCTACTCAAGAACTTTGCAGTATTTTATGTTACAGTGTTCACAAGAGGCCTCCACTTGTCCCTATCCTGAGCCAGATCAATCCAGTGCATACCAACCCATGTTATCTCTTTAACATCCATTTTAGTATTGTCTGCCCAACTATGTCTCAGTCTTCCTAGTGGTCTCTTTCCTTCTGGCTTTCCCACCAATATCCTATATGCATTCCTCTTCACCCCATTCATGCTACATGCCCTGCTCATCCCATACTCCTTGACTTGATCATTCTAATTATATTTGGTGAAGAGTATTAAGTTATGAAGCTCTTCATTCTGCAGTTTACTCCAATATCCTGCCACTTCATCTCTCTTTGTCACCCTGTTTCTCAGACACCCTCAGTCTACATTACTCCCTTAATGTCAGAGACCAAGTTTCACACCCATACAGAACCACATGCAAAATTATAGTTCTGTATATTCTAATTTTTATGTTTTTACACAGTTTACTGAACTACACTGTAATAAATGTAAAGTTGTCCCTGTGCTTAATTAAAGGGCAGCTGGGCCGCACAGCCAATCTGGAATTTGTACATAGGAGAAAAATCTCTTGACCCTGCTGGCAACTGCCTGACTGAACTATTCTGGCTCCATACTACACAGTGTTACACCCCAAAGAACCCTATTCTTCACAAACAACACTAGTTCATGCTGCCATGATACTGTTATTCAGCCAGGTTGGTCAACCTATAAATCGAATTCTTAAACCAGTAGTGCCAACAGTATTGGACATTATAGAATTCCTGTTAAACCCTGCAATATCTCAGTCATACTACAATAATCATGTGGTTCCTAAGAAGACGATCTGTACGTTGACAATATATTATCATCGCACACTGAAGAAAGAGTCTTTTATGTTGTAATGATATCTGTAGGGAGTCAAGTAGGTCTAGTATGTGGACTTTCTAAACCATCTAATGGTGAGACAGAAAAGAGCCCGAAAAATGTAAATATTTATGGACATTGAATCAAAGTAATGTATATCAACACTATGTTCTTTATAAGCGATTTCTTGACCAGTACAATATTCCATTGGTTCACCACCCGCTTTGATCATTGGAATGTATTTCCCACACACTGCAGAGTACAAAAGAGAGAGAGATTTCTCAAAATATTAAAGATCACCCAAAGCACATTACAAGAATTCAGTCACATTCCAGATCAAGAGTATTAGATGTGTTTCAACAAATGACAGGGTTGCAGTAATAATTATTTTCAGTCAGAAAGAGATTAAAATGATACGGTTAATTTTAGTAGCCAATTCTACATTCAGTTTTACAAAGAAAAATCCAGCTCAAAATTTTATTACCATTCGTGTCTGTAAAGGGTCTCATGAAAGACTTATTAAGGAGTTCTATAGCCATTTCAATTTCCTCTAACCACATACAATAGTGATACTTTGAATATGACACAAGTGTTATCATCAATGCGTAACAAAGAGATATCTTACCATAAGGAAGTCTCCTGAGTTGCGGAGGAGGGTGTAGATGGTATACAGGTCCCTTAGCTGGGCCAGTACAGTCTTCAGAGCAACAGAAACATTCAGCTCTGCCACAGCGGCAACAAATCTCTCCACAAGAATGGCACGGCCATGAGCCTGCATAATTGAGGAGGGCCTCAGAATATTGGAATTATTAAAGTGGTTTAGCAATGTGGCATTTACTGTTTTTCACATTTATTTTACTTCTCGCTGAAATTGTTGTCATTATCATTAAACAAAAGAAAGAACAAGAACAAAACAAATTTTATACACTGTAATTTACGTTTATTTTACTTCTATTAGGAATTATTATCATTGCTGAATAGTGACAACAATGATCACCACCAACACCACAGCAACAGCAGCACCAACAACAACAACCACCACTATGACAAAGAAATTTGATTTGTTTCATTCTGGTCCGTCACTAACAATATTATATAAAGTTAAACAGTTCCATCCAGTGTGACTGGTGAAGATTTTTCTTATTTCAATTCATCATGCCCTTACATGTTTCAGTCTTTAGAGACCATCATCAGAGGGACATCAATACAGTTGGAAGCTACTATTACAATATACGTTCTAAGCGTTAAAATATACATATAATGTTAATAATATACAATTGATTATAAAATATAAAGTTTTTACAACTACAGCAGCTGTCTTAATATATTAAAATTGTTGTAATTGGTTTGTTAAGATTTTGTTAGAAATTATAAGCCAAGTAGGTTAATGTCCTCTTTCTTATTACTTCTCTTGACAGGGCCAAACGTGTGCTGCCTTGTCATTCTTGAGAAGAGGGTGCTTTGATGTCGTCCTGTGGGTGTTCATGGTGCACCACGATTTTATATCCAATCGTATATTATTAACATTATATGTATGAGTATATTTTTTAACACTCAGAACATATTGTCACGTGTTGGGTGTATAACACACAACAAATAATTTCACACCGTAATGAATATAGCGAATTTATTCCACTCGCTCTTACAATCACACGATTTACAATCTCACAATTACTGCCATCGGCAGTATCACAATTACTTCCACTGTTTCCATTCACTCCAGCGAATGCTAGACTTGCAACTGTCTTTGGTGGCTGCTATATTTAACTAACTGGTTATTCTCTCCCCAGTAACTGGTTCACTAAACACTATTGAATAGTGTTCGCTGCTCCTTATTTAGCCTTGGCATGGACAAGACAGAAAACAGTTATGTGATAGGTACCGCTGTTGCCTGACGCCATGTTTACCGGTGCTGCTAGCAACGCTGTCGAGAGTTGTCTCCTGCTGCGTAGCAACCGCGGTATCCCTAGGTAACAACACAGCCGCTCCTCTGCCACGTCACCGCGGGGGAGGGGGGCGCCCACCGAGCGTTGCGTACTGGTGGAAGGAGTGGGAGTATGTGACGTCACTTGTGAGACCACAGAGTTCATACGACCACCACTTCCCGCCACGCCATCCATGTCACAATATATTGTAATAGTAGCTTACAACTGTACTGATGTCCCTCTGATGATGGTCTCTAAAGACCGAAACATGTAAGGGAATGAAGAATTGAAATAAGAAAAATCTTCACCAGTCACACTGTTTAACTTTTTAAAACAAAGAAATGTTACATTCTTATGCAGAGGACGTTTTTTAGATTTTATTCACTTGAGGATGAAGGCAGCATATTCCCTACAAACATTAGTACCTACCTACTAGATTACAATGCATTAAATTTGAGAATACCACAACAAAACAGAGCATTAGAGAGAGCAACTCAGAATGGCAAAACATGTCAACTAATAATATCTTCAGAAAGGAAAGTTTGACCATTACACTTGTTTAATATACAGAACAGTATAAATCCATGAAATGTAACTAATTTAATAATTATATAATGAAATGTTTTTGTTCATTTAATTAAATTCCAACAATGCCAGTTCTAAGCCTGGATGTGAATGGATGAAGGTTTGGGATTAAAAGAATATCAACCCTGCAAAATATATTCAGTCACTAAACAAAAACACGGCAGTATAACCGTTATATCTAATACTGAGGTGTGTTCAGCCAGCACAGAAGCTCTGATGGCATGCCGATCATTGCTAGACAGCAGCCTGTTGAAAGGATAACTAATATGCATTCAAGATTTGTAAGAAGGTTGGCCAGAAGAAATAAACTTTTTTTTTTTATTGCTAGTGGGGTGGGACTAAGTCCCTTGTACTGCAGCCACTTCTGACCTATTGTACCAGCCCCAGATGAGGGTGAGGATGACTGTGGAGCAATTGGTGGAATGAAGATTGGCAGGGGAAACCGAAGTACTCAGAGAAAACCTGCCCCAGCGCCACTTTGTCCACCACAAATCCCACTTGATCAGACCCAGGATCGAACCCGGGCTACCGCGGTGGGAAGCCAGCAACTAACCGCTTGAGCTATGGTGCGGCCTGAACAAACTCATAGCAACCACAGCAAGAGAAATATAATGAATGGAAGAACAACATAATTAATTTTTGTGCATAAAGTCTTGTTTACAAACGTGGACAGCTAGAAGACATTTTGAGAAAATAAAAATTTCAGTAGCACTTATTATGAAAACAAAACGGAATTTAAAGAGCTCAAAACGAATTAAGACATATTCAGTTTTATGGTGGGTTAGGAAAGGGAAGTAAGCAAAGGTAAAGGCTGGAATAACGATTGTGATAAACAAGCATCTTTCATCTGGAATGGAGAGGTAATATAGTTGCAAATGTCCCAAGGATACATGACAAAAATATGGGTTTATGTCCAGGTTGAAGGAGAAGATTCTATACAACATTGACACTCCACATATGATTTAAGGCCATTGCTGATGTTAAAATTGAACGAAACACAGAAAGACATGGGGGACAAATCTGTAAGAGAAGTGTCTTTAAACAGTATGGCCTTCATAATGAATTGAAAACAATGAACATGTCTGAACATAAGGACAGCCATAAATATACATGGATGGCCTGGAATCGGAGATATACCTTATTATGTAATATGCAACAAGAAGCTAGCTAATATTGTTTTAGACACTAAGAGTATTCCTTGGCCCAGAAATAGAATGGGATCATTTTCACTAACAGGACAAATCTGCAAGAAACCAACATACCACAAAAATAAATAAGAACCCCACAACACAGATACCTCTTTCAAGGTAAATCTACATATATAGATATATATAGAGATCCCAATATAACATGGCTATACACACTCACACTTAACATCCTGGTTCAAAGGACACAAATAGGTGAAAACATTGAGGAAAAACAGAAACTCCTGCAGAACCTATTGTCACAGGTTAGTGACCAGACACAGGGCACACTTCAATAACTAAATTTATAATTTATTGGATGTTTATCACTCTTAACTACAGAAAATTACAACATTCTTACTGTTCTTCACAATCTACAAACAACTACAACACGTTCCAAGTCTTTCCTGTCTGCTGTTATGCTCATGCATTAGTTGCTTTGTTATGGCTTCCAATAATGGGGACTCTCCCTGTTGTGTCTGTGTTCGACAAGCTTCATTTTTGGGTCTTGCTGGTTCTCTTTCTCCCACCCAAGGAGGCCTCCCTTTCATGTCTATTGTTGCCATCATTAATAGCACCACATCGCCATATTGTCCCAGATCTTATTCTTCCGTTTTGGACACTGCCCAATCTTCATTCACTGTGGATTTGGTCCCAAGCTGCTGATGTTGAAATGCTCCCATCTCATGGCACTAAGTCCTCCCTGACATGGCTCGCTATGGGGTGCACCTCTGTTACTCTGCTTCAGCCACCAGCGGTCTCAAGCCATCCCTAAGGGAAGTCCCTTAGCGGTTGAACCCTCCTCAACCTACATACTCCAGCTCGGTGGGTGGTACTGGAACCCGGTCCCACTAGGCTAACCACAGCTTCCATTAGGCTTTCCACCACTTGCTGTCACTAAGACAGCTTAGGATCTAAAGATCCTAACTGTTACCTCTCTGTACATCTTTGAGGTATTGTGCTACTTTCAGAAATTTAATCTGTATACTACTAGAAATTCAGATTTATATGAATATAATACTAGAAGAAAAGAGGACTTCCATGTACTAAGCTGTAGCACATCTACCTCTAAAAAAAGTGTCATAAATATGGGTATTAAAGCTTACAATAGATTGCCTTTGAAAATAAGAAAATTAAATGGATTCAAAGATTTTAAATATAAATTAAAATTATTTTTACTTGATAACCCATTTTATACAATGAAGGAGTTTCTCTTTGAGGGACTGCAGGATGAATAGAGAAACTCTGCTCAAAATCCTTAATGATGATTTGATGATGTGTTTTTATCCTTGATGAGTATGGTTGTGATGGTTACTTTAGTAACTTGATTTTAAAGTAGTATTTTTAAAGTTGGTCGATTAAGCATAAAGGTAAATAAACTTGAAATTAACTTATTTATATTTAAAATAAATCCAAAATTTGTGTACTTGTATTCTGTATTGTAGTTTTAATTAGAGTATGTCTCTGTTGACATAGGAACCCTTTAGGCCGTGGGCAAAGGATTCCTGAATGATTGTACCACATGTTTTGACTTGTCCATGTGTTACTTTGTAACAGTTACGGATGTTAATAAAGATGATGATGATGATGATGACTACTGTTCCATGCCAAATCGCCACTACTTCGCCAGTTCTCGCCATATGGGGGAATAAATGTGATTGTGCCATGGGTCACCATAATGGCATGTCTTCATTGCCCAGTTGTAGTATATGACACCTCAAATCCATGAATGCATTGTGGGCATGCAAGACAACCAGTCCCAGGATGAAGTTGTTTGTAATTTTGTTGATGAACACCTAAGTTGCCAGTGGGCACCCCTTCCCCAGAATCAACTCTACTAACGCTTCCTTCAAGACAGGGTGGGTCTCCACTGACGCCATTTGCTGGACGTATGGTCTGGTCAGTTCCCTCTTGGGCAGTCCTGCAGTGATGTCTAGCCTGGCTATTGTTATTGGTGCTCCAGTGCCAATGGTCACAAGATACGACTTGCCTCCTACCCATCCTTCAGCATTCAGGCTGTCATTATCCTTCCTTGAGGACATATAGGGTGTATAACGACGGGTTGATACTCAAAGCAAGCACCTTCTTCATTGTATCCTCTACACATTTCTTGGGTCTCAGTCAAACTCCTTCCAGGAAGTCATTCTGGAGGTATCCTTGTTGGCAGTGTCCTACGACAGCCAACGCTCCATCACTGCCAGTAGATGGGATGACTAGTCCTGGTGCTCTCTGTCCCTCTCAACTGTGGGCTCATGGCTGCTCCAGTCCTGTTCACGCACAGCCTTTCTGGTGGCCCGGCTGCCTCCTTCACAGCCTCTAACCTCAGGACCTAGCTGAATGCCTCATGCAGTATCTTCTTGCAGCCCACACACCTTGCCTGGGCTTCGTCTTCTGCCAGTTGCGTTTTGAACTCCCACCTTGTCCCTTGTGTTTCATCGCCACATTCCTAGCGCTGGTACTGGACAGACTTTGGCCCTCACGCTGGCAATCAGGTTTGCTTGGCCGGTCATAATTTCTCCTTGTTTCGCCTATATCTCTTGAATTTCGGCTAACAGATATTGTAGGTTGTCCCCCACAATTAGCTATCACATCTGTCACAATCCACTATCAAACAAGCCAATCCATCAACCCAAAATTAAATCCAATTCAGCACTTCTTACATGAGTTGTCACATATTAGTGTCTAGACACAGGGTTTGAATCAATAATTGAATTAATTGGATTCTTATTCCTGAATGGATGAATCTACAATGCCTCTCTGACACCAAATTCTGACTTTCAGGCATCATGTAACAATAATGAAACGCATTGCCTTAGACAGTCTAGGCCTGAAGCAGAAATGGGACGCAAAGAAATGAATACATTTATCTTAACAATGTTCCACAAGAGAACTTACCTCTGCACACTGTACAAGCTCTACAGATGTCATATTCCATGCATCTTCAGGTGAAACACCCTCTTGGATCCTCTGACCCATAATGTCTGCACTATGCTTTACTTTTCTGAAATATTTTACAGCACAGCCATATTAATGCACATAGATATTTGTTCTCATTTTTCCATTATTCTGACACAGTAGTTCCATGTTTCCATGTTCACATTAATGTCTGAGATTCATTTCAGACTGTACAGTAAAACAAATCCCAGAAATTAGTGGTAACATAAATACAATTTCTTAAATCATTATTAGGCTCCACAACATTAGGACCACCCAAGAAATTCTTGCTTCAGGTAAAACTAAAATTTACAGATACAGCTGAAGAAATATAAACAAGAAAATCTTTGGTGTGGGGCAGTGGAGAGAGCCATGCACAATTGCTTTTCTGTTACCGTTGCAGGTGATGATCAGATTTGGCAAAAGTAAAGTGATTTGAATTCTAAAACTTCACAATGATGATGATATCCTCACTGGTATAATGAAAGTCATTTCAGCTTACATTAACACAATATGCTTTTCTGTGTTACTTCTTTAGTATAATCTATGTATTTTCATAATTCTAGCACATGTTTTCCCCTCCAAGAAAGAGTTCTTTCTTACCTTGCTGCCACCTGCTGGAAAGCACTGACTATGCATGCTGTTGAGCCCTCCCAGCATGGTGTACCATTACTTCCAGAGACTGCCTGCTTGAGGTATGCCACAGTAGGGGTCATAGCCATGCCTCCTACAGCCTGTTGCCATGCCTTCATGAGATATCGGGCAGTTTGAAGAAGCAGAACCGTGTTCTCTCCCTCATACGTGCATGCTGCTGTGATGAGCCCATAGAGGGAAGGCAGGTTGCTGCACATCATATAACCATGTCCACCACAAGCCAGGCGACATGTTTCCGCGCCTTGTGCAGCTTCAGTGGTGCAGACAGCCTTCAAGCAGCACGACAAGGCATGCAGCTGCAAATATAATACATTATTAATGTCATGTAGACATGCCTCTGCAGCACTTGGCTCCCTCCTGGCTTCTGAACTTTCCCTCTCCCCTACCGATCACCTTCTAGACCCCTTTCTAACGGCACAGCACGCGCTTCCAGCTAGAAGGTTCCAGGCTAACTATGCCTGAATAAAAATGTATGGAATGTGTAAGTTGAGTCAGTCTGAGCTAGAAACTGCTGGAAGTGTTAGTGTCTATTGACGCAGTGTGCAATGTGAAACACAAGTTCAAAAATAAAAGAAAACAGTGCAGTGGGTTCAGTGAACTACTAGCACTTAAAATAACCTGACATCAATACCACAAGTCTTTACTGTAACCACACCATGCAGGAACCTCAGCAATGTTGTTAATTTACATTCTTAATTACAATGTACTACATGTAAACGAACTGTATTACTGTTAACAAAAGATGATACACAACTGACCCCAGCACCAGCAGGCGCCAAGGACGACATCTGGTCTTTCTGAGGGACAAGTGTGCTGGAGGTCATTTGAAAACCCAGAATGGAGCAGGAAGTATCCCGCTGTATTTTCTGGGAATTTCAATGCTTAACATCGGCGGTACAAGTCTTTGAAAATTTGAGACTTGACAGATACAAGTTGCAATAATTTTCAGAGGGACGTACTAAGCGATCATTAGTGCCCCTTCATTTATTTGAGAGCTGTCAGAAGGACCGTCTTGTACTTAGGCCCAAAATAGAATGGATCTTGTTAGGGACTGGCCGAATGTAAATGAGAGAAACACCCAAATTTTAGGTTCAGCCAATCAGCAAAATTTCAGAGAGGAAACTGGGCGTTACCGGAACCATCAAGACTTCTGGCTCTCCAGAGTAGTCAGTCATCAAAAGGGAGTAACAGGAGTGAGTCGTCTTAGTGAGTAACAGGAGTCAGTCTTCTAAAGGGAGTAACTGGAATCAGTCATCTTACAGAGTGACAGGGGTCAGTCGTTTAAAGTGAGTAACAGGAGTCAGTCGTCTAAAGTGAGTAAAAGGAGTGAGTTGTCTTAGAGAGTGACACGGGTCAGTCATCTAATGGGAGTAACAGGAGTAACCTCCCGGACGTTAAATTTGTGTTGGCCAAGTCCGGTACACAAATTCAAAAGTGCTACAGCCTTGTAATATGTAATTCTAGTTCACATCTACAATAAAGAGCAACAGTGTTGGTGAAGTGTGTGTTTTAAGTGTTTTCTATTTCCTTGTGTGAGCAAGGCCCAGAAGTCGCCCTGAGACAGAATCTTGTCCTACCGTCTGAGCAGTCGAAACTCCAAACGCCCACCTATCTACATCCCCCCCCCCTTTGTTTTCCCCGTTCCAAATTCGTGGATTTCACCCAAGTCCACTGGCGCCCATACAAATTCAAATTCAGAGTAATACCACACCCTACCCTGAACCAGACGACAAGGAAGCGGTGGATGAAAGTGGAGACCAACTTGTGGGGCTTGAAGCCTCACTGAGTGGGTCAGTTATAAGTGGCGACCAACCTGTGGGGCTTGAAGCCTCATTGAGTAGGTCAGTTATATTATTGATAAACAACTGCTCCCAAACACAATAAATGTTACAACTGGTCAAAGTATAATGTGGCTTCTACACAACTATCTGTTAATAAATTAGTAAAGTCAAACAGAAACTAATATAAGCTCAATATGAACTTTTATTGTTGCTATTATTTACCACTACATCTTTCAATTGTATATACGGTTTCTCTTATGCATATGATTCACTACACATTTTCCATTCACTAGTTTGTGTGTGTGTGTGTGTGTGTGTGTGTGTGCGCGCACGTGCGTGTCGGGGGGGGGGGCATGTAGGCGTGTAAGTAAATGAATTGTAAATGGGGTGGATGAAAGCAGCGTCTTACACAAACAATGGTAAGCGATGGAAGGAATCATTAGTCAAGTGAAGGTAATCGTCCAAGTGTAGGCATAACCAATGTCACTTACTCAAATATGAGTGATGAGTGAAGATCATCACCCTTCAGTTCTAGGTTGTGATCGAAATAGCTTAGCCCAGTGTTTCTCCACTGCCAGGCCTTGGCATCAATTATAAAGGGCCCTCATCATATAAAAAAAGAATTTAGTGGGCTGCGGTCTCACAAAGGTTGAGAAGCACTGGTTTAACCCATCTCAGATGGAGAGTAAAGGTTGTGATCCTCCAGTCAGCCCATCACCAATGTTGCACAGTGTGACTCCGAAGATTATAAGTTCAGTAAAGACTCAGTTATATAGTATCCAGGCATCTGGAATTCTCATGAAACTGGCACATATTTAAACTACCCACTTTTATGCAGTTTTTACAGAAACAATGTATGTCCACTCATCATGCAGTAGTTCTCCAAGATGCCAGTAGCAGCACTATCATCCACCCTCATACAGCTGCCATTAAGGTTGTGAAGTGTGATTACACAGGGGCTAGTTGAATATGTAATCATATAACAGGATGTCCAAATTATTTAACCCAAATCTGCTGTGTCAGCTAAGAAGACCCCCATGCAAGTACTGAAGTAAGAACTTCTTGTGACTTTGAAACAGAAAAATACATAATAAAAGGCTTGAAAATGCTGAAATCATGTGGACACTGGTTTCTGTAAGTTTTCCTTGTGCAACTGGCAGATTCATTAAACTTCCACACCACATTTCCCATATATGCCAGAAAACTGATAGCTTACTGTAGTATTATTTGTAAAACTGATAGCTTACTGTAGTATTATTTATGTCAGTCTACAGTTTTATCATCAATACATATCCTGTTGAACTTCTGATGATAAATTATGTTATGATGGCTTGTGAGTATTTACTATTGGTGAGGTAATTTCATTAATCTAACTTATTTGTAAACAGATGCTGGTACACTGCTCATTCAAAGAAATGACATTAACATCGCAAACAACTACACAGACAATACTCAATGTCTGACTCAGCTGGTTGGCTTAATATTGAAATTTTGTGAAGGCACCTCACAGTTCTTCTTATCTCCTGTTTTGTCAGTTCATTACGTTAATGACATTAGAATATTTACTGGTAATAAACTTCTAGTTTCTAGCATATTATTATACTGACACACATAAACAAACTAACCAATTGAAGTGAGCAGAATCCATCTTGAGATGCCAAAAGCCTCTCTCAAGATATTCCCTGCTTCTAAGTGTTAAGCTTTATTACTGTGCTCAAAAAAAAGACTACCACTGTTGCGTATCTTGATTTGAATCTAAACTTCTTTAAGATATACTTTAATACTATTGCCCCACCTATCCCTAGGTATTCCAAGAAGTCCCTTCTAACAAAAATTTTATGAGCATTTCTCAGCCCTCCCATGCATACCCAAAACTCCTTCACAATGAAATTCTATGTATAAAATTCTTTGTGACAGAATCTTTAAACAATAAACCAAGCATAAAAGTGGTTAAGTCAGTAAATTAACTAAACTGTACATAACGTGAGTCAGAATTTCCAGTTCCTCTTCCCATACAATTTTATTATTTCTTTTTATTTGGTTTCAGAATTTTGTTATATCTCTTGCATATAAGATGTATCCACAGCACATTTTCTTGCATGCTGTTAAAACAGCTTACACTTAATGTTGTTTAGAATATGCTTTATTTCACTTCACTGTACTCTTTACTAGGACTAAGGATGTAATTTGGGTTCATTGTCCAAATTAAATCCAACCAATAGTCTCCTCCTGTCACTAAATAATGTTATGTAAATTTTCATTTCATGCATCCTGTTGTGCTGCAGAGCCAAACTAGGCACTGACCTTAATATAGTTGTGTTGTGAAGGTTTTAATAAAGAAATTGAATGTTATGAAAACACTAACATAAAGTTCATCAAAATTTTAATAGGAAGTTATTAAAAAGGAACTTCATCAGAAATACTGAACCTCAGCAATTATAGAAGTTCTGAAAAGACAGCTAGATTTATATTAACATACTGAACTTGACAGAATAACCACCTACATTAAATGGTGCTGATATCTAGAAGAATTCTTTTTGACATTTTATGAACAGACTCCATTATGTACAGAGTCAAGCATACTGTCTACTGACATCTTCTGCTCATAATCATAAAATTACTTGTCAGTACACATAATGACACAATTTTATATATAAGGCTATATGTCAACAGGCCAGTATAAGTGTGCCTCATCCATATAACCTCTAATCTGACAATTTGGTTAATACACGTTTATATTAATCTACAGAGAGTGAATACATCGACAGCAGAATAACTGTACCTCTGGCAATCTCTCCAGCTTTCCTTCCTCAAGTTCCGAAAATACTTCAGTGCATATATTCAACAACCACTTCCCTGTAAACTTCAGAGCAAACGAAGCTGCCAGGTAAGGAAACAGCTTGTACTGTTGTGTCCTGTAATCAAGAATCTGTGGCTCTGGTTCCCTGAAACAGTTACACAGTAACACACTGAGGATACATATCACTTGCTGCAATTAGTGTGTCCTGCTGTCATCACATTAACATACATGCCTTCTACCAGAGCACCAGCCAGCTGTCATATGTAAAATAACTGGAAACAAGATTACCTGTCTTCTAGGGAGTGACGCCATGTACTGTGTACACAGGTAGCTATCTACCAGACCCCAGAAGACTGTAATCATAATACCACCATGAGAACCTCAAACCTCAAATTATACTAGAGTGCTGCACTAAGAAGTTAAGTACAACATTATACGAGGGGGGACCCAAAAATAACCGGAAACGACCTGTTGCGTGCACATGCTTTGTAGTTACAAGTTGTGCTGCTAGGTGGTGTTAGCTGGGGGTCTCCTGCGACTGTTAGTGAGCTGGCGTCAGTCTGAGTTAAGTGGTTTGTCTGTGATGCTCTGTTCTGTGCGTTCCTGTTTCAACCCTTTGGCGATCAGTGAGATGGCCGACCAGAAGGAACAATTCTTTTAAGAAATTCTGGATCGTTCTGCACTTCACTCTTCAAGTCGCGGCAAACATTCACGCGGTTTTCTCTTTGGTCATCTCTGAGCAAGCGAGGAACAAATTTTGCAGACACCTGTCTCATGTGCAAACCTTCGGTTAAAATTCGCTGGACCGTGCTCCATGAGATGTTCATTTCCTCAGAAAGTTGGTCAATGGTCTTTCGACGATGTTCATCAATTGCACGTTTGATTTTGGCAATGTTTTCGTCATTTCTTCCTGTTGACGGACGCCCGGGGCGTGGCATGTCTTCTGTTGACATGTTTCCAGATTTGAAACGGGAAAAACGGGAAAACTACTCGTAGACCTGTGATTTCCCCAAAGCATCATCATCATTAAAGGCTTGCCGAAGCATCCCAATAGTCTCGGCTGCAGTTTTCCCTAACAGAAAGCAAAATTTCACGCACACTCTTTGTTCCTTCTGGTCAGCCATCTCACTAATAGCCAAAGGGTTGAAACAGGAACACACACAACAGAGCACCACAGACAAACCACTTAACTCAGACTGACGCCAGCTCACTAACAGTCGCGGGAGACCCCCAGCTAACACCACCTAGCAGCACAACTCATAATTACAAAGCATGAGCGTGCAACAGGTCGTTTCCGGTTATTTTTTGGTCCCCCTTCGTACATAATTCTGTTGTTAGTTTTAACAACATAATCAAACTTTTGTTATACATAATTTACTTTTTAAGTAATCACCCTGGTTATGAGTATATGCTACGCCCACTCCCAATTTTCTGAATCCGTCAGACAAAAATGATTTCTTGATTCTTGAGCCAATTTTTCCATATCTGGTGAGCATTTCAGGTGCAATTTCATCCTTGCTAATTCTTTGGTTGGCATAACTGACTAATATAGTCCTTAGCCTCAATATGTCACAGTCAATAGCTACTCAGACCACTCACAGTTCAAGCTCTTTCACTCATTTCTCTGTGACTCAGAGAATTACAGCTATACAATACTGTCAATCTTCTTATAATGCATGAGTCTTTACACCATCTGATTCCCTCTCCCCAGAAAAAAAGACAGAGAGAAAGAGAAAAGATTAGACCACACTTCGTTGTTCTTTACTTGATGGATTCTCTCAATGGAAGTCCATGTTAAAATATGTCACAATATTGTTACTAATCAGATGATATTCTGAATCAGCTATGTGAAAATAAGGGAAGGTTCATATTCTTTTTAAGTGCAGCCATTATCAGTGCTACCAAAAGCAGCTTTCAGGTAAACTAAAATTGTTTTTATCCGATAATTTCACCCCTATAAACCTCTACTATTAACAAAAATTCTTAAGAAATGCAATTCAGTATATATAAGATTCAAAATATTCCACAGAAAATGTCTACCTTCTGTGACTAAAGAAATTTGTGAGCAAAGCCCATCTGCTCTATGAACCAGGGTACATGTAGGAAACATTACAGATGGAAAGTTCCGTCTAAGTACATTTAAATTTTCACTGAACTGTGAATACTGGAAATACATTGGAAAATGAATCAAGTAACTTTCTAATGGTGATATAACAGTCTACATCACTGACAACGATGCAAGCCTTCATATGGATATCCACAAATTTCACCTACTCTTCTCTACAAGATTATCACAGTTAGGCTAGGCTTTCAAATGTCTTGTGCAAGATGGGTTCTAAGAATGCTTATGGCTGAGCACAAAATGCAGAGAATGGCTTCAGCTCTGACTTTGAATTTCTGAAGTGATACCACAAAGATGGCAATGAATTTCTCAGGCACATCATAACAGGTGATGAAACCTGGGTTTCATTTGTAAACATTTTGAAACTATAGGGCTGTCAAAGCAGTGGAAGTATACATGGTCACCAAAAAAGCCAAAAAAGTTTAAACAAACATCGTCTGCCTGCCAGAAAGCTGATGACAACTGTTTTCTGGGACAGGAAGAGTGGTGATGGTGGAATCCAAGCAACACAGGACCACAGTAACATCAGAAGTGTATTGTGAAACACTAAAAAATCTGCACAAGTCTGGCCATTCAGAAGAAAAGGCACGGAATGCTGCCTTTGCAGTGCTCCTCCATGACAACGCATGTCCATATACAGCGGCTCGCACTTGAGAACTGCTGGAGCATTTCAACTGGGAGTTGTCTGACCACCCTCCTTACAGCCCTGATCTCACTCCAAGCAACTACCATCTTTTTACCTACCTGTAGAACTGGTTGCGATCGCATCACTCCAACACTAATGAGAAGTTGATGGAAGACGTAAAAACGTGGCTGAGCTCACAAGTGGCAGACTTCTTTGACACAGGAATGCAGAAACTTATTCACTGATATGACAAGAACCTCACTTCCGGCAGTGACTACGTTGAGCAGTAGCTTAAGTATATACATATTTCTTGTATATAACAAAAATGTTTTTCTCATTGCTTGTTCTGTTAACAGCTCACCAGAGATTACTTTCTGAATAGCCCTCTCAAAAACATGGTGAATGTACAAGGACATGAGACATGGGGTGACAATTTATGATCCTGAAATGATGAATGGTAAGATCTCTTTAAAAAGTACACAGTTTCTCTTAATGTAATTATCTTGTAGAACACTCTGGAGGCTGTGCAAACACTTTCTTTACGTACTGGCTGATGTTGATAACAAATAAAACACTGGAGCTAGGCGTGTGAAATCTGGTACAGAGAGATGATAAACATGTCTACACATTATGTATAAAATATTGTTTATAATTCAACAATTTTAAACATGACAATTAATGTGAGGTTATAAAAAACAAAAGTAAAAAAGTAAAGCTATCCCTGTAACAGGCCATGAAGGCCCATTGGGTTGTGAGACGTTGAGGGGCCTACATTATCTAGACAATCGGCTCAAAGATGGCGGTAAGGTTGTCAGCCTTATGCGCTGGCCGCACTTTACTCCCCAGGAAAATTATTTAATTAATTCCTGGTACTCATTTCTGTTAGAGGCTGAGTGAACCCCAGGGCCATAGTGCGGCCGGAAGGATTAGGTCAATTGAAAAAATCCAAAGACCTCATCAGTATTTGAACCTGTGACCTTCCAACTTGTAGTTACCGTGTGCCCCAATGTGAGGTTATACCCAACAAATTTAACAAGAATAGAATTTGTTCTTCACAAAAATAAAATAAAATATAAATGATAACATTAATGGATCCATAGGACTAGAGATCTGTCCAACATGAAAATAGGTCTGATCAGAGCACCTTGTTACTTATTACTGCCACTCCAAAATACATTAACTGTGACAGTTTTTAAGAGATTTACTGTTTTTTTTTAATTAGAGCAACAGTAGGTGTTAGTGGTTGAACGATAATGTTCCTAGCTATTTTGCAGAAGAGAGATACTGGCTGTTTTGAATTCTAACTTGATGGTTTGTAATTATTCTTGAATACTAAGTAACTTTTTCACTGGTGAAATGGGTCAAGAGTGATCTATAACTGAAATTTCAGGCACATCAGGAAGTGGAGTTAAAGATCATACTATAACACTCACCCTGGTTTCATTTCAGATTGTCTCCGCACAGCACTGTAACGTATTGCTATGGTGCATGCTTTTGCCAGCAGAGTAGATACAACCTTCAAAATTGACACTCGTACAAAGGTCATACCCCCATATGCCAGCTTCTCATTTGTAGATTTGATGTAGGATCCATCCTGAAATGCAGGAAAATAAGTAAACTACAAATCTATTGACTGAGGAACAATCTATGCAAAATACTTTTTGCTTCTGGAAAATTTCACCAAATCATCACTGCATAATGTCAAGCAATGCCACCATGCTTCATTTCATGGCAGCTGCATTCACTTATGAATCTACTGCTGTAACAATTACTAGATCATGGAAAGTCATTTACGCCTTCAGTCACAGTGAGTACTCTTTTTCTTATTGTGACAAGTTGCTCAAAGCATTCAGATACGGAACCAGGAAAATCTTAGTAATGCGGTTAACAATAGAACCTCAGTTACTTAGTAGCAAAGGTCTTAATAATTACAACAAAAGAGGAACTACTGAAGACGATTCATAGGCAATGCGTACAGAAACAGGTTTCCGTTACAACAGCTAGTTAAACACTGTTCTCACAGCAATGGAAAGGACATTTTCATGACGACACAGAAATCAACTATTTGATTCAGTGTCCTCTATTCAGTATGCCAATAGCTACCTCAACAGGACTACTAGAAGATTACTAGAGATTGCTGGAGATGAGAATGAGATGACAAACAGAAATCAGAAGTCAGAAGTGAAATCTTTATTTCATGTGATGTAGTCACAGTAACGTTTAGAGTGTTATCATTGTTCGTAGTTATGAAGTGTTATAGTTACAGTAAAACTGTGTTACAACTAACTGTAGTTCCACCTGGTGAATTTTCAATAAACTGATTAATCTAATACAGAACCTATTAATTACTTGTCATGTTACCAGGATACATGACAATATTTTCCTGTAACTTTCAAATGGGGGCCATGAGGCTATCTTGTGTGGGCCAGAGTTAAAGAAATTCTTACAACAAGTTGGAGAAGTGAAAAATCTCTCCTTGTATTACATTCTGTAAAACACAATTACAAATTACGACACTTGTTCAGATTAAGAACTGGAACTTACTAATGTTATGTAACACCAATTTCAAATTTCTAATAAAGGCACTTAAAAAAAGATCAGGACTGAAGTGAACCTGTTGTTAATAAACTGAAGTGACACCAATGATTCCACAGTAAAGTGTGTTGTCCCTGGTGTAATGCACTAGAATTCTAAAATGCACCATGAGAGCAGAGAGTGATTTTAACATATATTTGAAACTGAAACTGAAAAAGGAAGTTATCCTGAGATGGCAGCCAAGATTGTATTACGTACCTCCAGCACCTTGGAATATTTCATCAACATATGCTCACGAGGAATGTGAACATTCTCAAATCCAAGGAAACCATTATTAACATTATTCATACCCAGTTTTGTACCAATTTCCCCAATTTTAATACCTGAAAATACAAGAATATAGAATATCCTGTGTTAACTTTACACCAGTGACAATAATCAACATACATTATACAAAATTCTTCAAGAGGAATAATTGTAAACCTAAATCATGACCAAGATACTGTACATCAACACTCCAAATGTATGTGTCATTTCTGTTTGACTAATCTTGTTTTATTTTAGGGTACACAGGTTCTTAAAATTGTAAATTTGTATAAAAACATAAGATATATACACTTTCATATCAAATATATTTACATTAAATGGTGTTAAATACTCATCAGAGTATCCACTCTGATGTGGATATTCTGAGTGTCGTAATCACAGGGGCACTTCTATTACAATTAACGAAAATGCAGGAACAGTTTTTACAGTTCATAACTATTATTCAACAAAACCACATCAACATCTAAAGGCATTAGAAGTTATTACACTTTAATATCAAGTGCACAAAGTGAACGAACATATTTATGGATGACTATGCATCTCTGAAATTACTCGATAGATATAGCTGATATTTTATTTAGGGTAATCTATATTAAAAGCTGCTGAACAAACTTAATTTTGGCCCATATGGATATAGTATAATCCTAATGAAAATCAAATCAACTTTATCAATTTTCCCAAAAAATCCACACCATGCAAACAGTTAGTACATGGCATAACATTAATTTTATAAGATATGCATATCATTAAGGTTTATAAGTATCATTTAAAACAATTTTTATATGGCGAAACAAAAATAAAACAAAGAAAATTAATTTCCAGTTCAACTTACTTACTTACTCACTAACTTACTCATGGAGCTGAGCCCTTCTGGAGGAGCCGCCAATTCTGCAGCTACTCAAGAATTTCCCAGCATTTTATGGAACCTGAAAGTTCTTTACTGTGTTCACAAGAGCCCTCCACTGGTCCATATCCTGAGCCAGATCAATCCAATCCATAACATCCCATCCTATCTCTCTAAAATCCATTTTAATATTGTCTACCCACCTACGCCTTGGTCTTCCAAATGGTCTCTTTCCTTTTGGCTTTCCCACCAATATCCTACACGCATTCCTCGTCTCCCCCATTCGTGCTACATGCTCTGCCCACCTCATCCTCCTTCACTTGATCATTCTAATTATACCTGGAGAAGAGTACAAGTTATGACGCACCTCACTGTGCAGTTTTCTCCAACCTCCTGTCACTTCTATCTTCGGTCCAAATATTCTTAACACCCTCAATCTACATTCCTCCCTTAATGTCAGAGACAAAGTTTCACACCCATACAGAACCACAGGCAATATTATAGTTTTGTATATTCTAATTTTTATGTTCTTGGACAGCAGCTGAGAAGACAAAAGGTTCTGGACTGAATGGTAGCAAGCATTATCCGAGTTCAATTTTATTGAACACTTACAGATCGTAACTACATGTAACTACTGTGCTACCACTAATTCACACACACAGCAGTTAACTACAGCACATACTAAGTCTTCTCAGTCTGCTGTGTCTTTGCCAGATGCCGTCTGGTAATGGCTTCAAAGATTATAGATCCCTCATCTTCCAAGTTCATGTCCTTACTGGCCAATGACTATCTCACAACTAATTAAACTCTACACTTGACCTGCTTATAAAACCTCGGCATGGGCCACACAGAAAACATCTCTCCCAACAGATCTACTGTTGCATCACATATCTTCTGCATGGACAGCATAGAGAACACCACTTCCAAACTGGTCCATTGGTGTGAGTTATGAATCTGTTGCAGCCATTACCTAGCAATGGCTGTTGTTTACAGAGTCATTATTTAGCAACAGGTCTACATGCTGTACATGTATAATATTAGAAATAGGAGGAACAAAGTTTCTGTGGAGTATCAAGAAATTAACAAGGGTTAAAATCCAAAACCAGGACATCAGGGAATCTGAAAGCAGAAACACTGTAAGAAAACTTTGTGAAATCAAGGATGTAGTGTTCTGGACATTTGGGTGGAATGCATATGAAAGTGAGTAGGGTAAGGTTTAGTATGATAGAGGAGGAGCACTTATGGCAGGACAGAGAAGAGCAAAGAAAGCTTCCTAATAGGATGATATACTGTGGTTGTAACAGCAATCGTTAATGGTGGTGATTCAGTTCAAATATTTTGAAAATCTGGATTTCATACAAAGTTCTACATCATAGCTTTCACAGCAGTACAATCTGTTGCTTTTATGGCAATATTTTACAGGTAACTTTTCTTACTTTCTTATGAGTTAGGTACAGTGAAGGTCTTTATATCAAGAAAGATGAACTGTATTTCAATATGGCCAAACACAGTGAGATGTCCTGTGTGTAGTAAATTTGAATCTCCTTATCGGTTGAACACTGTGAATAAATTTACTTTGACATGAATTAGGCCATTGGGCAGAGTGTAGCATGAAGAGTTCTTCATATTCATGTGAACATCTAATGATCCGTGGTTTGTATGCAAAGAACAAATCAATTGCAGATTTTCTCACCCACTTTTAGGTTCCTTCATATCTAACAAAAACTGGAGGTGTTCCTTTACCAATCATCATCATCATCATTATCATTATTCCATCACTTGTGATAACACAGTATAGTGCTTTTTTATTTTAATTTTACAGCAACGTCAATATCTACTCTATATAGCACTGAAGGGTGGGAGGATTGATGAATAATGAATTGGAAAGATTTGGAAGAAGTCAGCCATGGCCTAATCACGGTACTATCCCTGCATTTGCATGAAGGGACCAAGCAATATCATGGTAAACCTCAGTCTGGACAACCAGTGTCCCAGGCAACACTGGACCCAAGAACTTCTAGAATTCAAGTCCAAAGTGTTGCTGCTAGACCATCCACCTCAATTTAGTGTAGTGTAGTGCAGTCTGCTCCGTATTTCAGAAGGGAACCCTTCCAGTATTGCTAAGGCATGCAGAGATCAGAGAAGTCAAAATTATCATATGTGAACCATTAGGCACATCATTCATTTTCATGGTGTGAAACATAGCAATTAGTTTTTCGGCAGTACGGCCCATGAAAATACATTTTTTTCAGTTCTTGGAGACAACATCCTCAGACACCATTCAACCTGCTGATATATATGCAGAGTAGATACTTGGATGCAACATTTTCTAATTCACTCACATTACTTTTTAATATTTTACACGATTTGCATCACTCAGAGATCTACACAAGTGAAGATCAGGTACCTTACATTTTTCTACTATGCATTTAAGTACATGTATGAACGCTCATTTAAGAAACTGTACCCTGTCAGGATGCAGTATTAAAACTCCTGTATTCCTTTGTACCTGGCAAAGGTTCATGTGTCTCTTCATTTCTGAGCTGAACCATGAAGAGATGAATACCACGGTAGACTCCTTGTGTATAAAGTTGTGCCACCACAATAGCATAGTTTGTGGTTTGCCCCACTGCAACAAGAAAGAATACCAGAGTCTTTTAATTTCAGTAAATAACTGGAAAACATAAATGAAAATAAAATAGCCAGAATATAAGATGGAAGACTGGTGTTTGAATCATCACATGGGTAGACATGTTTATCATCATCATATTCCTACTACTATTACTACTACTACTACTACTACTGNTATACACATAAACACTAAACATCCATGCCCTGAGTGATTCGAACCCACAGTCCCGGCTTCCGAGCGGGCAAAGACAGTGCATGCCTTAGACCGCTTGGCTACTGTGACAGGCACAGTAATCTATAGTGTGTTACAATTCAGCACATAAGTTTTTATTGCAGCATCCACTAAACAGTGGAATTGAATTAGCTGTATTTGTTACAAACAGATGGCCATAACTCTTAAACCATAAGCGATGGACCAAAATGGGTTGCATTTTTGAGAAGCTTGCATATATTAACATATTTCACTTGCACTATAATGATGTCGGCCACCTGAAGAGAAGTTTTCTACTTCTTATGGCTTTAATTAATTGTGCATTTTGTCTGTTTGTGAGAATGGACTGAATAATATCTGTTATTCTTAACCTTTAACGTATGGACTTTTAAATTGCCAGGAGCCCTGTATGGCCGGAATTTAAATAACCCTACTTAATTATCACCGCAAAAAAAATGCATATTTTCCGTTATATACAACATAGAAATATGAACTAAAAAGAACCTGAAAGACAATAAAATTTTCTACATATATGTAAAAGAACAAGTTTTACAAATGAAAATTAACTGTGAATATTTTGTCATGAAATGCAAAACATACTCTTTATTATATATGTTATGAAGTACCAAAGGACTTACCCATTGTTTTTTCTTCAATCTTGAATCATGATGATATTGTAGATATGATCACACTAATACAGTAATATTTTGTTCAGACTGTACGCGAGTTTGAACTGCGTCACTTCACAGTTTAGGCTATCTCACACTCTGACGCGCATGTGCCATCTCTCGAAGCAGTCCTCCACACAGAGCGCAACATTACACTTTTTACAGCAGTAGGCTGTGGTTCTGCGCTTCTTATTCTGAGAACAAATATGACGTCTTTGTTTTCCTTTGGCTGGCCAGTGTTGTGAATGTTTCACCTCCAGTCGACTCAGTTGGGCCCCAGATGAACTTGGCCTCCCCCGAGAAACGCCACTGACTGATATTCGCCTCATGCGACTGAAGAATCAAATCCCGCACCAATATTTCATGGAACTTTTTGTGT
>NW_019744106.1:4413066-4442472 GCF_002891405.2 Cryptotermes secundus
CCTTGCGGCTGTTGACTCGGCACATTAATAATAAAGAATTGAATTGAATTGAATTGAATTGAATTGAATTATTATTATTATTATTATTATGACTGCCTATGGAGGCCATGCACTCTCCCATCCAAACTACAGCAAGACCTCTTCTGCCAGTGGTGAAGTGGCCAGGGCCAGAAGCTGATCACTTATTCCCATCATGCAACAGATTATGGAGGAAGGGGAGGGATGAGTCAGACCTGTACAATATCATAATACAATATAGTTTAAAGCGTCCTACATGGTAAAACACAACTAAATCTCATTTACAATTTAAAACCTTCAGAAATAAATATGGCTGATAACACAAACACTAGTGTTTTAATTGGAATGGGCAATGTTTAATGGGGGCAGGGGAAAACCTGCGTTCTTGCCTGAAGCCAGTTATACAATAATCTGAATGCATCAATGTGAAGTGAGACCTGTGACATGAAACAACAGTCCACATTTGGCAAAAATGTCTCACACCCATAAATGTCTCCAATTATGCCTGACATATTAATTTCCTTGTTATTCACAGATGACAAAGAGATGTAGCTTTTCTATATCATGTAGCTTACTTTTGGCAGTTGTATACTACTGATGCACTAACGTCCATGGTGCAGATTTAAAAGTGTACGTGTATTTGACTGCAACACGCCATTTAAAGGCCCCACAAGGGCACTTGGTCTCACTGTGGTAAATTTGTTTCATTCATGTCAGTGACAGCATAAATATCCATTCCTTTTCCACAAAGCATCACTTAGAAATATCGGAGAATACTCACATCCACCCGGCCACCACTTGTAAGAAGTTAAAGTTGGGCTGTTGAGAATGAACTCCTGTGTTGTAGGATCATAATGGGCTGTTGTCTCCAAACCTCTAATGAATGTGCCATGTCCAAGTTCAGTCTGAAAATGAACAAGACTTTATGGTCTGAGCAATTTATGACCCACAATAAGTACAAAAAGCAACAATACAATTAATAACATTGTACTTTGGCATCCTGTTACATTATTATTAATTTTCAGTGGATAAGTATTTACACCATTCAAATGCAACGTTTTTATTCTTGCAGTAGTGTTATGCTATTGGTATGACTATTATTCATAATATTGGACAGTGTAAACAATTATCCACTTAAGACCACAATTAATACCAGGAACCTAAGAGCCAACATAATATCCTACTGCTGGGGTTATTGCTCTTAAATCTGCAGCTGGCTGCAGTATATTTCCTTTGAGCAGGAATTCTTTGACTACCAGAATGAAAAGTGGCTAGCTTCACACTACATCTCCCCTTACCCTCTACCCTAAACTGGTAGAAAGTGTCACTTTCATCTCCCCAGGTTCTGCAGTTATATTTACGTGTACGTTGCTCCAAAGGTGATATTGGGTTGTCCAAGAATAAGCTCTTAGAAGATGAGTACCATGATAATATTAAATATGATGCAACAGGCTCGAATCTCTTCTTCCCACAACTAACTAGTAACAAATAAAAAGAAACTATAAAAAAATTAACATATGAGAAGCATGCTTGAAGAGCATACCCTCAAGAAGAAGCAAATTAACAGAACATGGAAGATGGCAGAGTACCACAGTAACACAGAATTACAATAACACTTCAGCAAATATGACAGCAGAATTAGTAACCTACAGTGTGTAAACAAACAGTATGCTCCATGGACGAATCAAAGAGAATGATAGTTTTTGGGAACTAACAGCAAGGGGTGGTGGTGGTGGGGGGGGGGAGATTGCTTCATAGGGGAGCTGCTACAACAAAATACAGAGCTATTGATCCAAAAAGTCGATCACAGTGGCCTCATGGTCTAAGGCATGAAACATCTTTGACAGCTTGAACACTGGGATCATGGGTTCGAATCCCACTCAAGGCATGGATGTCTGTGTTTATTCTCTGTTTGCGTTAGGTAGCGGCATTGTGATTGGCTGATCCCCCATCCAAGGAGTCCTACCGACTGTCTTAGCTTAAGAAACTGAAGTGAAACAAAGTGTCAATGTTAGGTGGGTCAATTGTCACCACAGAATGGCATGTCCTCAGGTTGCAGATGGAGGGGAGACCCTACATGTATGGAGGGTAGCTGCAAATATATTGAATAAGAAGTCGTGGACAGCCGACAAAGTGTGGTCCGCCAGTTGGGGATTGGGCGTGGGGCTTCAACTCACCGCAAAAAATAACCTTGTTACGAAAATGTTCATGAAGCCTAGAACCAGGGCAGATTCCTTGGATAAATGACCTAAGTGAAGAAAATGGATATGAGATTTGATACTTGGAATGTCAGATGTATGGGGCAGGTTCGCTTAGGGCAGTTGCAGAAGAAATTTTAAATTTAAGTTAGATTTAGCGGGAGTAGAGGAGATCGGATGGGATGGAGGTGGCACCGAATCAGCAGGCAAATATAAATTTTCTATGGAAAGGAGATTCAGAAGAATGAATTAGGTACAGGTTTTTTCATACCTAAGAGAATCATATCAGCAGTTATGATGGTAGAGTTCATTAGTGATTGGATATCATACATAATACTAAGAGGACGCTGGCATGATATGTTCATACCCCAACTGAAAATAAAATTGATGACATAAAGGACAGATTCCACAAAGAACTGGAACATGTATTTGATAAATTCTCCATTTGTTTTTTCTTTGGCACTACAGCCCCAGTGGGCCTAGGCCTACCTCCATGAACTCTGTTCACTTTGGTTTTTCTAGATCTTCCCAAAATACCATACGAAAATTTTGTGAGGAGATTTCAATGCCAAAGTATTTTGGGAAGACATTTTCAAACAAACGATTGGGAATGAGAGTTTGTACAAAATTAGTAATGATAAAGGAGTTAAGAGTAGTAAACTTTGCTACATCAACAAATCTTACCATCAAAAGTACAATATTCCTACATCATAACATCCATAAACTGACTTGGACATCTCCTGATGTGAAGATACACAATTAAATTGACCATATTTTGATAGACAGGAGATGGCATTCAAATATACCTGATGTTCAATCATTCAGGGCAGCAGACTGTGACACTGATCATTACCTGGTGTGGCAAAGGTTAGGGAAAGACTGGCAGTGAATAAACAAACAACACACAGAGTTTATGTGGAGAAATTCAATTTCAAGAAATTAAATGAAGTATGTTGTAGAAGGTAAGGAGCAGTATCATGCTGAAATTTGAAATAGGTTCAGACACAGAGGAGGATGTTGATATAGATCAGGAAACTATTAGAGAGAATATAAAAATTTCTACCAAACAGAGTCTACGTTATTATAAACTGAAGAAACATACGCCATGGTTCAATGAAGGATGCTCAAAATTATTAGACCAAAGGAAACAAACAAAACTGCAGTGGTTACAGGATCCAAGCAAAATAAATCACATTATTTCTGGTTTACATCACATTCAGGGCTTCAAAACATAATAAATATTAACCTCTATATTCTAATGTTATATTTTAGCGTCCTGTTGCACTGATTTAAGTCCATGATTTATTTTATCCGTCTTCTAGTGCATACATTTATTTATCCCCTCTTTTCACTCTCACTACATGTTTCGGCACCAATGTGCCATCTTCAGGTGCTGATCCAATCCACGACAAACTAATTCATTGCATGCCTTGTCTTTACATACTAAAATAACTAAAATATATATTTATCATATATACTGACAAATGTCAAGTGTTAAAATACTAAAACTGTACAGCATATTTCTTTCCTACGTCGTGTTTCATTACGCGAGTCACGTCTATCATCCTCTGTTGGAGCACTCTCTCTTTCACTATCGTGTATCTGTAACATGAATTTGTTATTCATTAATACCGCGTTCTGCAGCCTATCTATTACTTGTGGTATTATGATTTTAATGTTTAATACTCACTGTGCTCTGTGTTGCGTCTCGCTCCTGTGACTGCGTGTGTTATACTGCTGGACCTGCTGGGTATGTGTGTGTGTGCTGTCTTCGTTTTGAGTGAGTTATGATGTTGTGGGCGTAGTTGTGGTGGGGGTACTTACATGTAGTGAGAGTGAAAAGAGGGGATAAATAAATGTATGCACTAGAAGACGGATAAAATAAATCATGGACTCAATATTCTAATTTATTCTTCTCCAAGTTCTGTACTTGTCAGTATCTTCAATAACTGGAATATTCTGGGTGTGTTTCTAAAGTCACCTAATTTGGAGACTGGGATTAAATGCTATTATTCCATGCCACAGTTCTCTGACCGTTATATTTCTGGGGTATAAACTCACTGTGAAAGCATAAGCAGGCACCTGTGTAGCTCATAAGATTTAAGATAAGGCATAGGATGGTGTTCGGGACTACCATAACCTAGAAGACCACAATACAAAAATAGATCTGAGTTCTCAGAGGGGTGACCATTAAGAGTAGTATCTTGTAGGATGTAGCATCAGATAATCCAGCAGAAGTTCAATGATATTTTAGAGGTACTGCCTCCATCTCCAGGGTTGAAAAGTGAACCAAGGAAATGGACAAGACACAGGCAAAATTGCTGAAACATCACTGAATGTATGTAGTTTGTCATTATGTTTTTACAGCAGTTATCAACTTTATATGTTTCACTGTGTCTGTATTCACCTCTCTCTGTATGAAAGGACAAATTTTTGCCAGTTCACACAAATGATTAATTAATATCAAATGTTTTGTATTGCTACTGGAAATGGTCTGTCCTCCACTGAAATTAGCTTTTAAAATTTGAGAATGTGTAATTTTTTAAATTGTTCCACATGGAACAAAATGACAAACCGCAACAAATTCTATGCTGCCTACATCTGACATCCTGAGGGCAGAAGTATGAACATTAATATTCAGTAACTTTTACTGTTATTCAGACTGAAAATTTGCAAAGGTACAACACTGTGTCATGGCATTTCTTATAGCAAAGACCATCAGCTTCTGTCTGCAGTGTCCAAGAAGAATACCCTGTCATGATCCATCATGTGTTTGTATTTCTGGAAAGCATCATGTGTTTGTATTTCTGGAAAGGCTGGAAGTCCATGCTTGATGGTACAACATAATGTGGCATGTAGATCTGTTATTAGGCAACGATCACAAAATAAGCAACCATATAACAGATGTTTCTAAGTAACAGTTCTGCCAAAAGACATGAATGCTAGAACTCCATGGCAACAATTGCAGTGCAACAGAGGAGCAGTGTTTTCTATGCGGTCCATGCCAAGATGTTATAAGGAGGACAATTTAGTGGACAGAGTTAGTTAGGAGAGAGTTGGTGATCTTCTTGCAGCATAGGACAAGGTAAAGACAGACACGGGAAATATAAACGGCTTAAACGTGGCAGCTGTCAAGCTTTCATTCCACTTCAAATCTATGAATATCGTCTATCTGGTTGATGAGACACAGAAAGACCAAGAAGGTAGGAGACTTAACAATATTAGCGGCAGAACAGAAGATTTACCCAATCCAATAAGGGATGATGATGATAATTATTAACTTCTGAAAAAATCTTTGAAGCCAGAACAGCACAGTTGGTATAGCAACTGGCTATGGCCTGGATGACTAAGGGGTCAGAGTTCAAGTTCTGTAGGGGTAATATTTTTCTCTTCTCCATGTCTTCCAGACATGTTCTGAGACCCACTCAATGGGTACCAGAAGCTTTTACCCTGGGAGTAAAGCAGCCAGGGCCTGAAGATCACCATTCACCTCCAACTAGGACCTAGGTCAATAATATGTGGATCTATACATCCACTCCCCTATACGCCCTCATGGTGCAGTGTTTAATTAGTTAAGCACAGGGACAACTTTTCTTTTACCTTACTATAAATGTGTCAGTCATTGAGTGTAGCCGAGGTAACTGTTCCACCTTGGCTGCCAATTATGACTGCACTGCACTTGTGGACCACACAGTAAGAACAATTTTTTTTTCTTTGCCTTAGCGTTTATCGTGTCAAACATGTCACCTCTGTGTTGTCTCCTTTCTTTATTCCCTCTTGTATTTGTGTTCACACTCATAGCACACCTGAGTCCTCCTATGTAGTAGAAAGATTCAAGGTGGAGAGGGAACAATTGGGCACCATATATCCATAAGTTACACGTGGGTTAATTGGGATTATGGGGTTGCACTGATCGATGTTAACAGATGAACATGAGAAATCTGTTTCAGGGCCTAACAGGCCTTGTTTCAATGCAACAAGGTAACACTAAAACTCCTTCTTAGCCAATGAAATAATTAACTTTAATTCTTCATAGTTATAACTACACGCATTATACTTAAGTTCACTAATAGTCACTCTGAAGCATAATAGACCACTGTAGGTCATTGTGCAAGGGCCGAGAAGGCCTACCCTTCATACATACATTCATTCATTCAATAGTCACTCTTCTCCAATGTTAAGGATAAATCCTTAACTGGTTAGCAGAAGGCACTGATTTTTGCATCTAGATCACTCAAAGGTTTGTTGATGACTGTTTAGTAACTCAGTAACTTGTCACTTGAATTTAGCTTCTGTCAATTTCAAATGACGTATGTTTCCACTTTAACAGATTAGATTGGCTCATATTATTTCGGGGCCTGCAAAATTATTCATTATAACCAACAGGATTCATATATTTAATTTAAATATTGCTAGGTAGGAGCCAGGGTAGTGTAGTCAGTATAGCGACTGGCTTCAGGCTGGATGGCAGAGGGGTCAGAAATCGAGTCCCGGTAGGGTCAAGAATTTTCTCTTCTCCACGTTGTCCAGACCGGCTCTGGGGTCCACCCAACCTCCTATCCAATGGGTACTGAGGGCTCTTTCTTATGTAGTAAAGCAGCCGGGTCGTGAAGCTGACCACTCATATCCAACTACTGTCAAGGTCAAGAAAACGTAGATCTATATGTACACCCCCCATACAACTTCATGGCATAGTGTTTAATTCGTTAAGCACAGGGAAAACTCCACCTTTAACTAGAAATTCTGTAACATCTTTATCGGTATCATGGGACTGTTTCGGGTTACATGTGTCTTATATAAATATTCACTGCTAAAGATTCTCAGAACACTTTCTGTTGAGAACTGAGTATATGTCGCTCTTAATACAAAAATGGTATTATGTCCTAGAGTATCAGTATAATTTAAGATTATATAATTACTGGTAATATTCATGAATGGCATCAGGAGGTAATGATCAGTTACATCAACCCATAAATTCTTACCTGAGCATATGTTCCTATTATCTCATAGTTAATTGTTCTCTGCAACCACATGGCTTGTTGTCTAGGTGTTGCTTGCCCAATAATAACTGGTATCATCATAACATTATTTAAAGAAAATGGATCACCATCCTTCAAAATAGAATGAATGACAGAGGTAATGATGTTCTCTCTGCAATGCAACAGAAGAATCATGAATTCTAAGACAAAAAATGTAATCCATTAGATTATGTTCTTCTGGGATGTGACACAATGTACAGTAGTTTGGCAGCCATGTACCAACCATCTGCAGGATAGGAGATATCACCCTGCTCCTACCTATCAAACTACACAGTGTCACATCTGGGAAGACTGTAATGTGAATACTTACCAATGTGAGTATCTCAGATCTCATAACATTAACTCATTTAAATTCACTGCATCCGAATGGACCTTGACCAATTACTCTAAATATTCACTATGCACTCAATTTTAATACATGAAGCCGGTCTCTTTCATATATTTCAAACAATGACAAACACTTTAGAGCTATTTTCCATTTTGCAAATATTAAAATCATTATTTCAGGTTTTAGATGCATACCTAACGCAGTACTATTTTCTTCTTAATTTCTTAATTTGCATATTCTCTTAACAGGTGTGAAAATTAAAAAGCTACATATATGACAGAATAACAGAACAAATTCAAGCAAGTATATTCAGAGCTGGCCCAGCAGATAAGCATATGTCCATGGTTGGTCCTGAAAGGGTTAAGCATGGCAAAGGGATTAACTAACTGGCGATGTTCAGTCCAAACAGACAGTTTGTAATTATCATATGAGGATACCTGCTACAAACACTAACATTACACTGTAAAAACGAAAGAATATGTAATTAAATTCTCAACTAAATTATACAACTTAGTGGTTTTAGGCTTTCACTGTTGTTAATTCTTCGGTTGTTACACCATATGGTTGTGGGCGATGGTGCCGAAGTTGCAGAGGTTAATATTGTCTCTGTCTTCCAGCATGTAACATTATGTAGTTCAGTAGAAGTCCATGCTGCCTCCATCTTCAGGGTAAAACAGTATGCAGAAAAGAAGCATGTCGATTTCTACCAAATTGCACAGTGGTACAACCTAGAAAATTTGTTTTTTTTTTTTTATGTATGGATACTGTTTTATAACACCCGCATTAGGTCTGCCAGTTGCAATATTTGGAAAAATAATGGTGATGTATATCATCACTAATTCTTTGGAAAACCGACACTTGTTGAATGAATGAATACTGTCATGCATTAGTGACTAGACACTAAATCACAATTACAAGTAATTATAGCACTCTCACTATTTATGCACTCTACTTCTCACTAGAGCACTTCCGAGTCCTCTCATTTTGCTGTCTTCACCAGTCCTTGCCTGAGAACGGCTCCCAACAATGGACTCTGCTTCTGTGCTTACGTCCATACTGGCTGGCAATGGTCTCATTCCTAACCCATTGCTCCAACTTTCGACTCTCAACCGCAACTCAACACATTCAAGCCATGACTGTCTACACACTGGCTCTCAGAGTCAGAGACAGAGATACATTATGGATGGCTGGCAGTTTACATCCAATCAGTTCGTCTTGGTACCAAGACTCTTGTGGCTCTTGTTTTTGTTTTTCTTATTTTTGCAAGTGAACCTTTGTGGTCACAGTCCTTGTCTAACATCCTCTCTAATGAGAGAATTGCTTTTCTCTTATGAGTATGCTTGGCATTTGTCAAAGTGTACACATGACATGTGTAGCATGTTACTGAAAATTCTTCCTATTACAAAACATGCCAGTCCAGGCTTTGCAAAGAAAATTATGTCTATCTTAATTATCTTATGCTACAACGGCAGCTTAGTCACTTGAACGGTTGCAAACTCGACCACCACGAAGATCAAGCTTCTTATATTTTCTGTGTCTGGCTTTGACTTGTCCTATGCTATGACCATGGTCATTTTGATGATTTTGTATAACCTATGCTTGACGCTTGCACTCTTTTTATAATAATCATATACATACAGAAGATTGAATACCATGTGCAAATGGTGGACTGGCGTGCACCTTGGAAAATTTACAATGGTGCGCAGAACCTTATTTCAGAGGCGCTGTGATTTTAAGAGGTGGGTGTCTGCCACAAATTCCCAGGCAGGGTCATTACTGACTTATCAGTGCTTTATGGAGAGTTTAATATTAGCACTTAAATGCTCACATTTGAATAGGTAGTAGATTGTAATGAATGTTCTGAAGGCTTTGGCTTCAATCAATTCTATGTGCAGTCTCCATGTAATCCTCTTACCAAAGACTACACCGAGATAATTTACATGAATCACGAATAGGATGTTCTGTCCATTCAATGCAAGATAAACCTCAGGGGGCCTGAGTCTTACCTTCATTGATTTTTATGCTCCAGAGCTCACACCACATCTCCATAGCACTGAGACCTCACTGCAGCTTTCTGAGAACATAACCCTGTCTGTGGTCTATCGCATATATACAGGTGTCACCAGCAAAGAGACCTAGATAGACACCAGGTGTTTGGGGTGTATCATTTATATATATACTGTACAATGTGGGGGACAGGACAGAACCTTGTGGCACCCCTGCTTGTATATCCCTTGGCATAGACATTTCACCTTCAACAGAAACTCTAAATTTTATCTGAGAAAAGAAATAACCAATAAGATTAATAAGAGTGATCAAAAATTGTAATGTAGATAATTTATATAGCAAGCCAAGGTGCGATGTTGTATCAAAGGCTTTTTCAATATCCAAGAATAAAGCAGCCATAAACATATTATTATTGAACTTTAAGGTTACGTGGTCCATAAGTTTCATACATTGAAGTCTTGTGCTGTGATGGGCAGGGAAATCAAAGTAGCTTGCATTAAGCATTGTCCCTTGTCTTTCTGGTCTGGTTATACTCGTATAGCATCAGCACTGACCTCAAAGAAAACATTGCATCATAGTCGTTTATCTTTCAGTTATTATGTCACAACACTTTTTTAAGTCTGTTACTGTTCATTCTTTGGAATGCCAAAGTTTGACTACCTGACTCTACACGTATGCTCTGCCATTTCACTTATGTAACACTCCACATCTTTCATACAATGAACAACGACATCTCTATTATATATACTCTAATAGTGTCCATCCTTATTATTTGTAACCTGATTTATTTTCTGTGTCACTATAATGCTTACTTATCGTCTCACATTTCTCTAAATATTTCATCATATATACCCCTATAGTCTTCCGCCACTCTTTATTTTTGTATTTTATCCTAATACATATTTGTTCATGAATTTTCCTACATATACCCAAGCCTGTCTGCCCACCCGCCCTGCTGAAATAACTCACACATAATCTTCTCTGAAACAATAGTTTGGTCAGGGGACAAAGTTGCTCGTGTCCATGACATTCTCTAAGTCATACGTGTTCCCTGGGCAGTGCAAAATGAGCAACAAACCTGGCAAAGCTTCCCAAAAGAAAAAGTAGCAAAATGGGTTAAATGATCCAAATGCAGCCATTGGAAACCAACCAATCAACCAACAACAGTTTGGTCAACCTCTCATGCTGACTTTACTGAAAGTTTAGTTACTATCAAGCATTACAACAACTACACCAACACTGATGTTGGGATGCGATGTTAATTCATTCATCAATATTCTTCTGTTACTCCCTCTGAGCTCATTAATCCATGAGGCTGACACAATTTTATGTAATGTATATTATACCTGCTTATGTCGATGCTGCCTGTGCCCTTTCGCATTTCTTTAAGTTTCTTGTATACAACACATGCTTTACGCACAGTCTCTTCATATTTTTCCTTGTGGCTCAAGAAATCCATTGGAACAGGGTCATTAAGCTCTGGATCAGAAAGGAAGTACTTTTCTGAGAAAGTAAAAATACATGTTATTAAGCATTAAGGTTACTGGTTCTGAACTACATTCAATTATAATTCAAAAACTACCACATAGAGAAGAGCTACAAAGAAGAAAATACAATTAAATTTCCCATTAAAATGAGCTGCTCTGAAAGTTCAGCATCCTTTCCCTCAAGAGGCCTACTGATATCCATTACAGAAATTACACCACTGATCTGTACAAAATGGAAATGATGCTAGGAGAAGAAGATGGCAGATATTACAGAACAGAATACTTCAGTCATTTCAAACGCCTTGCAGAAATTCCTTTTTCCATTCGGTTGATATTCTAAAATTTTTGTTTTTGTTCTTTAATCTGTCAAAGCTCATCCTGACATGTTCATTCTAGTTTCCTCTGTACTCCATAAATTCTGCTATTTGTGAGATTTGCAGTTCTATCACAATTTCTTCAGTTTGTAATGGTCTGAAAGGCTATGTCCTGCAGTCCCTCCCCATGAAGGGCATTTTTGCAGGAAAATAAAACAAACTGAAAATTTAGGAGAAGCAGGTCTTAAGAAAGCATGGATAATTTTTTAACAAAAGAGACAGTTTGATTTAAGCTTTTTTTAATTTTGCATTTCCATTTATATAAGTTTTTTTAATGCTAGTCGGGTGGGACTAAGTCCCTTGTATTGCAGCCACTTCTGGCCTATTGTACCAGCCCCAGATGATAGGTGAGGGTGATTGTGGAGCAATTGGTGGAATGAAGATTGGCAGGGGAAACCAAAGTACTCGGAGAAAACCTGCCCCAGCGCCACTTTGTCCACCACAAATCCCACTTCACCAGACCCAGGATCGAACCCAGGCTGCCGCGGTGGGAAGCCAGCAACTAACTGCTTGAGCTGTGGTGCGGCCTTTATATAAGATTGCTGCCTCCTCATGTAACATTGCATGCAGTAAACAAACTGCAATTTCTGGACCATAAGTCACCAAATATGTAAGAATGCTGCTATGACTAGATGGATTGAATTTTGAGCATTATCAAATTCCACATTCAAAATAACAAAGGGCACATTTTTAGCATAAATCTCTCATATTTGAACACAAATAAAAATGGAATATAAATTTACTGTTCTTAAGCTCACAGAAGACATTAAATGTGATATAAGATTATCTTAATTTTAAAACATTTCTGACAAGGATCTGTTGGAGTCATTCTAATAGACACTTTATGTAACATTCACTTTTTTAGCAGTATGAGCCAGTCCTCAAGAAAATAAAAACATAGAATTTTCTTCCACTTATAAAAGTGCTGTCATAATTTGTTTTGTGGTATTAGAATATAGGCATCTTTCTCAAATACAATGCAGCAAACTTCCTGCATCAGACACATTACAGAAAAATTCTTGTCTCTGAACCCATTATACTTAGTTCACAAAGAATTAACTTAAAAGGCCTACTTTCCTTCTAAAGCCAGTAAGTCACATTAATTAATAATTATACTGACCCATTTCTCTTCATAACTTCTGGTAGAAGAGATTCAGACTGTGTTACATCATTGCCATGTGTGTGTTGTTTACATACAAAGGAAAATACAAAATTTGTAAATATGATGGTTCATGATTTGTTTCATTCTGGTCCGTCACACTAACAATATCATGAAAAGTTAAACAGTTCCATCTAGTGTGACTGGTGAAATAAGAAAAATCTTCACCAGTCGCACTAGATGGAAATATTTAACTTTTCATGACGATTGTTCTTCTTACTATAAAATTTCACATAAAGGTTAATTGGTTATCATGATCAAATGAAAAGAAAAATATAAGATTTCTTACAGCTACCCAAAGTGCATTAATTTACATTTATTTTTCAACATTACAGATTAGAGCATGCTGGTATCTCTTACTTAATATGTGGGAGATTCTTGGTGAAAACCTCAGCATACACACCTTATACTGCGACTGAGCTTTCTCGTAATGATTCTCAATCACTCCAGGAAAATTATGAGATAATACCTTAAAATAAGTCAATACCACTTTCTCCGACATGCTTCAAATTCATCAGTTAAATACTATACAGCTAATGAAGTTATGAAAGTGTTATCAGATTTAATAGAAAAATCTTATGTGCAGAGATGCACTGGTTTTCTTCTAATTTGAATGTTGTTTATATGATATCTTCATCTTGTTCTCATTTCAAATGTTCTGTTCCATAATTATAAATTGGAGCATTACAGAATATCTACAACATTTTGCTGGCCATAAATTCCCAAACTCCATTTGACCAAGTTGATAATAATCTCAAATTCTCAGATTCTGGGATATATAATAATAATAATTAAAAAATTCTTATTTCCTCAGTGGTTTTCCTGTTCTTAGAAACTTTCTCTAAAAAAGATCAGTTTTAAAACAATTTAAGAAATATGTATCTCCTCATCATTGTATAAATTTCTTTACTACTGGTAATTAATTAAATTTACTGTCAAGGCCATGCAACCCCTAGCCAGTTAAATACATGCACACTGTATTTTACTGTATTGGCATGTGGAGGGCAACTTACAGTTTCCACAAACACATAAACCACTACTGGGTCCATAGCACATGAACAGCTATATACTGTTACTTATTATTAAGTGCATTATCTTTTGATCAGTCTAATGTAGTTTGTACCTGCAGCTAGTAGAATTATCACAGCGTTACAACCCTAAGAACAACAAGCATAGGCCTGTGTTGTACATTTAGTCTTTACTGTCAAGCAGATAACTGAACAGTGTCAAGATGATAAAAGTAGTTCTCCTAATAATCAACTGTAAACAATTACAAATTACAGTAATATTAAATAAAGTCAGGTGATTGGAATTCTGCAGTCCTGTTGAACTTTAACATCTGAGTTTGCGCTTTGCTTTTATGCCATCTATGTGCAATGTCGGTTACTATTCACTTGTTTTCCTTTATTGACACTACATGTTTCGGCCTAACTGGCCATCTTCAGGTGTACAGGTTGTTGTGATTAGAGAGCCTGCTGCTCACTGTAATGCCGTTTTATTTCTCTTATGTAGAGGTCTTGGATTACATCTGGTTATGCGTGCTAACCAACTGTTTTATTTAGGTGACCTACAACAAATGACTGGGATGGCCGACCACCACACAACAAACTACCACCCCAGCAAAAGAACACTGGAGACAGCCACAGCCAACAAACCAAACAAGAACATAAGGCAAGCACATGCAGCTCAATGACACCTAAATAAAACAGATGGTTAACGCATATAACCAGATGTAATTCGAGGCCTCTACCTAAGGGAAACAGATGTGGGGACATCCCACATAGCATGCTGTTTCCACCAGTCTTTTAGGCAACACTCACTCCTTTGTGAATATCGCACTGCCGGACATCTCATTCATATTTATACCAGCATGCGCTGCAAATTTCTGCTCCTCATTCTTAGCCAATCAGCGCCCTGCAAATTCTTCCTCCTCAATTTCAAGTTTCGCTCCGCCCACCGAGCAGTGTATAAAAAGGAGCAGCCGCAAACCGGCAGCATCAGTCTGACTTCAGTGTATGATCAAGCCACTCTCAAGCAACATCAGCCAGCAGGCTTTGTCACCAGCGCTCGGTCTTCGGAGGCATCGGCAGGCTGCGCCAGGCACGACTGCCTCGGCCCTCTGGCTCTCACACCCAATGCACTGGGGCACCTCACCTGGACTCGCCGGTGGTCGTGACCCTGTCCGACCCACTGGGCATCTGGCGCAGCCACTGCCTCATCACTCCTGCGACTGTGCTGCGCGACCACACAACTTCAACTCACCTGCCGCACGGCGATCAAGCAACCTCCAGCAACAGCCGCGCTGTGGCCAGTCAAACCACCGCAACTAACTTCTCTCTCTACCGGCGCGCACTGCGCTACCTCACCTGTCAAGCATCTCAGCAACCACGGTCCTTTTCAGGACCAACAAACTGTTCCGAAGAAGTGGGTTGTCATTGAAGTAACGACAGGAGACAGACACAGAAAACCCCACACAGAAGAGCATTTCAGTGAGCAGCAGATTCCTTCATCACAACAACCTGTACACCTGAAGATGGCCATTTTGGTCAATTAAGGAAAATGACAAGTGAATGATGTTGCACCTAGACGGCACAAAAGCAAAATCTGAAGTCTAATCTATGCAGTGCAACTGGATGCTGAAATATAACATTATTTCAACATCATGTCACTCCATCTGAGTGGGATAATTGACAACACTGGCCAATGCCAGTTAAATCCACTTGCTAGATCACTCACAGGGAGTGAACCTCAGTGTCTCAGAACACACTGATCATTTTGGAATTGGAAGAAGTACCGTATTTACGCATGTATAGGCCGCACATTTTTTGCCAAAAATTCAAGAGGAAAACTGGGGTGCGGCTTATATTCGAAATCACACTTCATTTAAAAAAAAATTATATTCATAATTAGTAATACAGGGTGTTCTACTCGTGAAATAATATTCCAAGAAAATTATTTTTTCTATAATTTCTGTCTGAAAATTGTGCTGCGGCCTATACACGCACGCGGCCTATACATGCGTAAATACGGTAATTCCTCTTAGATTCTGATTGTAAGAAATTGGTGTAAATGGAGAAGTATAACACTATGGTGCCCATCCAATGCTGATTATTTGGCTGGGTACTGTACATTATTTAATTCACTGCAAGGCAGCAGAATTAAAACTAAAAATCAATGGGCTGAAAGGAATGCCATAGGAAGAAGTATGAGATATAAATCATACTGATGTACTTCGTGAATTTACAGTCCAGGTGCAATTTGATGATCGTTTCCATTAACGCTCGGCACTGTTGGCTTAAAAACGTCATTAGCTCACGACCGTGTATTCTCCAGTAGTATTTCTAGTTCCGCTATAGTACGAAGTTCGAGGCATGGCCCCTGACATGATATTAGCCAGTGAGAAACGTGACGTGTTGCCGAGTTAAGTCCCGTGCTGGAAGTTTCAAAATCAAATGCCATGTGCGCTCAGAAAATCTTATCGTGAACTCAAAAGAAACACGTACTTATGTGAACGGCCACGTTTTAATGTTGAAAACGTTATTATGCGAGGGTGCAAATGGATGTAGCCGTGACACTGAGCGTAACACTTGTGCAACTTCTTACGTAACCGCTGATAACTCAAGATTATGGAATATCTTATATTAGGAGTTATATGTAAATGAAAGAATAAAGACTGATCTATCAAAAAAATATGCTTATTTTTTTCCCACAATAAAACTGTACATTGTTTATACAATTACCCAAAACATAATTTTTCTAATCTTACAGACTTTCAACCGCCTGCCACGGCTAAAGCACAATCCTATATATTAGTTTTAAACAAAGTAAAATTCAATGTATATTTTTTTTTTCTTTAGTTATCTGCTTGATGTATATACAGAGTTCACCACCCCCCCACGTCATGTAACTGAATCTCGCCTTTGTATGGTACTTCTTGAAGCTCCCGAAAATGCACAGTCCCGTGTCACATACCTTGCACTTCAGTTGCTTTTAAATTTCTTCATCTTGAAAACAATGTAGCATTGCATTTATGATGATATGAAACTACAATATTCGAATTCACCATGAACTCACAGAAAACTGAATGCACTCTGTATCTCAGCTACGATGCATGTGTTTACGTCTTTAGGTGTTTAGAAAGGGCAATATTCTATCTCAACTTCAATAGAAGGGCGTGGCACGGAAGAAGGGAACAAAGACCCTGTAACTTTTCTTCAACTGCAATGCTTTCACTTTTCTGTCCTTTAGTCAGAAGACTCAAATATCTGAAGAGTGCAACAAAGATATGAAGCTTGCCAGCAGAGAACCAAATGATTTTATTGCTTCCAGCTGGTTTATGCCACCAGAGAATGCGAAAATTTTCAAGTTCTGGAAGCTGGAGTGACTTTATAATGCAGAACTGCTCTATGAAGAAGCAGGAAACAATTTTTACGGTGTGCATCAAAATTACAAAAAAAAAAATATATATATATATATAATAAATAAATAAATATAGAGTATAACTTCTCTGTCTTCTCTTGAAGGGGGCCGAATGTGTGTCGCCTTGTAATTCTGTTGTTTTTGAGAAGAGGATCTTTTATGTCGTCCTGTAGGTGTTCGCGGCGGTGCACATTTGGCCTGCTTCAAGAGAAGAAATAATAATAATAATAATAATAATAATAATAATAATAAAGGACACCAACGAACTTGGTTTACGATTTCCAACAAAAATTTTAACTAACTAATTGTGAATATTTTAACATATTAAGACAACCGCTGTAGTTGTTAAAACATTAGATTTTATACCCATTTTACTTTGTCAGCATTGTATGTATATATCTTGGCATTCAAATACATATTGCAATAGTGGCTTCCGATCGTAATGATGTCCCTCTGAGTATTGTCTGTAAAGACCGAAACATGTAAGGGATGAAGGATTGAAATAAGAAAAATCTTTACTAGTCACACTGGACGAAACTGTTTAATCTCTTATGATACTGTTAGTGTGAGGGACCAGAATGAAACAAATTAGTTCCATTCAATTGTCCAAATGATACAGTTCTATGTTGCGGCTTGGTGTTCGTTACGTTGCTTCTGTTCGTAAGCCCCTTGTTTGTGTTATCGTCTGTAATATGTAAGCACTCACATTGCTACTTTTTGATTTACTCTCTACAGTGTTATGTTATATAAAACGTATAAAAAGTAAAGCTATCCCTGTACCGGGCCGTGAAGGCCCATTGGGTTGTGAGACGTTGAGGGTCCCACATTATCTAGACAATCGGCTCAAAGATGGCGATAAGGTTGTCAGCCTTACGCGCCGGCCGCGCTTTACTCCCCAGGAAAATGATTTAATTAATTCCTGGTACTCATTTCTGTTAGAGGCTGAGTGAACCCCCAGGGCCATAGTGCGGCTTGAAAGCTTAGGTCAATTGAGAAAAATCCAATCACCTCATCGGGACTTGAACCCGCAACCTTCCGGCTTGTAGCATGGCCTCACAACCAGCTACGCTGCAGTTATCGTTATACTCTCTTGTTCCTATTTGCGTGTTGTTGCCTGCCCTTGCGTATGATGACGATGTTAACTCTTGTGTACCTATGTTTCAATGTTTGTGTGCTGTCTTCCATGTTTATATACTATGAGGCGGAGGGGAGAATAAAGAGTAAATTTCTTCCATTTCTTCAAAATTCAGCATTTCTTTACGCAAATATTCTGATTTGACTATCAGCCAGTCAGGCACAGCACTGCTATTACTCACCTATGTCTCTCCTTTCCTTAGTTTTTTTGCGGCCACCATCGAGGAAGACAGTTAATTCCAGCGGGTTAAATGTACATGTTCTTCTTTCTTTCTTTAGATCCGAATTTTCTGGCGTCCTTGAACCCATACTGTTGTCAGAAATGAAAAGTGGACAGCGGACAGGACTCCTTGCCTCTAATCACGTTCGCGCTTGTATGAACTACCAGTTTTTGCGAAGTCACCGTGGTAGCAGGTTAGTAAACAAATTAAGACCGGTTCATACTACCAAGGTCAGGTTAGCACGTGATTTGAGTGGAAAGAGTAGAACTGCTGATATGGCTGATAAGTAGAGCGACGTGGGTCGTCTTTTAAAATTCAAATGGAGTTACATAACCTCAATGTAAAGTGCGATGTGATGCGTAACATGGGGAGCAACAGTCTTTGAGAAGCTGCCAGTTGCCCAGCCATGAACGAAAGAACGTTCCATGATTTTATGGAACCCTAAGGTACATTACAGTGTTCACAAGAGTTTGCCACTTTCCTGAGCCAGATTAATCCACTCCATGCCACCCTATCCTATTTGCCTACGATTCATTCTAATAGTATCTCTTTCCTTCTAGCTTTCTCACCAAATCCCCTGTACACAATTCTCTTTTCCCATGCATGCCCATCCTGCCTATCTCACCCCCTTTACTCAATCAGTCTAATTATGCTTGGCAAAAATAAAAGTCATGAAGCTCCTAATCATGCCATTTTTTCCAGCCTCCTTTTATTTCATCTCTCCCTTCAGTCCAAATTTCTCCTCAGCACCCTGTTCACAAAACCCTTGTCTGTGTTCTTCCCTTAATGTCAAGGGACCAAGTTTCACAGCCATACGAAACTACAGATAAAATTATGGTTTTGTATATTTTAATTTTTACGTTTTTAGACAGCAGCCAGAAGCTGGTTGTGTCCCATTCAGTTTTGTGACAAACAACATAATTTAAATGTTTTGAATTTATTCAACTTTGTTAGTAACTTGAATGAGTGAATGATAGTTAATAATGAACTAGAAAGAATGTTAAAAGTAGTAGTCTTGTCCTGCTTTAATGTGCTATCCCTCGAATTTATTGCAGGGACTGAAAAAATCACAGAAAATCTGTCAGAATAGTCACCATCCCAGCTGAGATTTGTGCCTGGCACTTTCTGAATACAAATCAAAAGGGTTCCTGCTTGAGCCACTGTTCTAACATAACATCATACAAGTTTGGAAACCAGATTGTGGCACCATACAGCCCCATAACATGCTGCCTCAATCTTCTGGATCCTAGTTTCCATTTACAGCACTAGTGAAAATCTTGGGTTATACCTTTGGGTGTATCTATAAAACTCACACAATGTGATCAAAATTCAGACATATGAATCTGAATGTGGTGATGATGGTTCAAATCATGTCAGTTCTTCCCACTGCTATAAACACAGAATGATGGCCACGTTATGGAACCTTCAGCCTACACACAAGAAGTGACATATTTCCATTCATCCTGGAAACTCCTGTGTCAGTCCTGAATTATCTTTTATAATTTCAAAATACACAGGCATGTGCAAATCTAAAATCAGGCATTATAATTGCATCTTTTCTGAGAGACAAAAGTGACACTTGGTGATCTCTACCTGAAATTCTGCCAGTATCAAAGACCTTGTGGCACAGAGACAATGGGAAACGCTGGAACACTATCATATTCTCCTGATACAAGCCATTGCAATTTCAGTCTCTTCTTGAAGATGAAGGAACCTCTCTGACAGAAGCGGTTTCACCACAGAAAAAGTGTTGAGCATACAACTAGGGGGCATATAGCAAAGATGAAGGAAACTCAATCTGGAGATGGCATCGACCACCCTTCATGGGTGTGGAAACATATTAAGACATAGGCAAGGACATATATTCTCATGAAGACTAATAAAGAAATTATTAATACAGCGCCTGTGTTGCCACTATTTTATTTCCAAACTTCATATAAAAACCTACAGTTGACATGACATTTATCATAAAAATAAACATAAAATGAAAAAAAAAATGTCTTTGAAGTTCCTGGTTACCACACAGAAATATACATGTATGGATTTTTGGTGGATGAAGTGGCACTGGGGTGGGATTTCTCCGAGTACTTCTATTTCCCCTGCCAATTTTCAAACCATAAACTACTCCAAAATCATTAATTATATGATCATTGATGTTATGTAGCCTCAATACCTAGTGTTGTTTAATAATCAACTAAAAAATTCCTTGGAAATGGCAATGCAGATATACCATTATTGATTCAAGTACATCCACAAAATTCACTGCAGCAAATCATGCTTTAAGTTTTCATGAATTTTGAATAATTACATTTAATACTGGATTTTACCTAAGGATATGTTTCAAGGTGAGATAATACCTGCATTAACTTTTGCCCCAATTTTATGAAGACCATAAAGGTTCGTGTAAACTACAGCCATATACAAAATATGAGTTTATCATAGATGTCACTTTATGCTCCATTTTATAAGCTATTGCTCGTACTTTCACTCTCAGACATTTCAGATACTATTGAAATACATGAACAAGCATTTTTCTGACTGCATTCAACTGTTAAACAAAAGAATGAATGATAAGGTTCAATTGAAATGTTAAACCTTTAATGCATAATGCATATTGTCTGCAATGTTGTAATGGCATATGAGTCATGTATTTCAAAGAATTTAAGTTACTTCGAAAGGGACAAGAAAATTGCCACTGCCATTTTGATGCCTGGAAAGCAGGAAAGAAACCCATACCATACCACAAAAATAACCACAATTGTAATTTAAATAAATATGTTTCCTAATCTGTGGAAAATATGAAACAAGGTTTCACAAAACTGAGTTTCCAGTTTAAATAAATCCATCAAAGACCAAAATAATAAATATTTTAAAACGAAAACATTTCATCAAAATATAAAGAGGTGACCACAGTTTTAACTTCTTACACATGGCCGAATGATTGCATTAAGATTACAACTACACAGCAGGTGTACACTGCAAGCCATTATTATGACAACAGAAAGTTAAGTGTAAAAACATAACAATTTGAATGCACATTTAGAAGAAATGGTGCCACAGCTGCCTCCATACTCAGTAACACTTACCTACAGAAGTGAGATATAAAAATTTCAACCTGAGAAATGGCAGAACAGCACTGTTTTCAGAACTCAAGCAGTACATGAAACTGGAAACAAACAGTACTTCACTGGAAAATTTGTGATAGTCAAATGAAATTGATTTCTTGAGTTGCAACACTACATAAATGGTTCAACCCATCAGCGGTAGGCTTTCTTCACGTTAGAGTCAACATGAAATGGATTATATAATATCAAACAACATGGCTCTGTGAACCTAAACATCTTTTATGATACACCCACTTTCTATATCACTGATNTCTTTGAAACTTGTTATTGTTTGATTCATTGTACTATCTAGTCGTGTAATTTATGCATGTATCCTGTTTTATATTTAGTTCTGTGACATGTTCTATATCCTTTTTTGGATTTCTTGAACAAATATAAATACAAATACAAATACAAATACAAATTCATGATGTACAATAACTGAAACTAACTAAACTCAACGCCCCTTTCAGAAGGACCCACTGAAGTATATGGAAGGCAACATACCAAAGGGTAACTTTCAGTTGGTCAAAAATACAAGAACCATCTATCATCTTATTAAGAACATTGCTTCTTATTGTGGGCAGTTAACATTGTTACTCTAACCCCTGATGACGCATTCATGTATCTTCAGAAGCAGAAATAACAAAACTCACCCTACTTCAACTTTACAACGTGTTCTTATAGCGTTATTACTCCCTTTTTGTGTGTGAGTGGGAATTCTTAGTCTGAAATTTATAGAACATGACTGGTCAGCTCATGACATATTCAAATGGTAGGGTTCATTTGACCAATCCCAAAGATCAGTTCATATCTCTTTTATCTAAAGTTCAAAATTTCAGAAGGATGTGTCCTGGAGCCTCCATGAGTGATCACATATTTCACGTGGGGAGACCACATATGACACATAGTGAATATATTGGAATAATTCACAACACAAATTTGCTGAAACTTCTTAAAATGTACACTGAACTTTTACATAGTCAAATATCCACCTCTCTTTTGATAATGAAAACATGATTACTGAAAATGTTTACACGCCTTTGATAGTGGCAGAATTTGACTTTTTTTATCATTCTAGTGAATATATATTTGAACTTCCATGTGATTTAGCAGCATGTGCATAGCTATGAAAATGCATGACTTTTAATTGTTGCGACTTTCAAGAACTATTTAACCATTGATTCCAGTGTTTAATAAAGTCAATCTTTACGTATCACATTCAACTCATACACTATCTTTAACTTATTCATTATAATGAATAAGTTAAAGATAGTGTATGAGTTGAATGAGAAAGGAACAGGAATAACAATAATTTGTTATTCCTGTTCCTTTCTCATTCAGTCCATTATTACTCCTGTTAAAAGGATTTGGGGATAAGTTTCTGAATACTGACATCGAAAACATATTCTGAGCTAGCTGAATCATAAATTAATTCAATCAAGAATGAAAGTACACGAAAGATACCAAAGCGGCTGGTGTAACAACTTTTACGCATGTTCTGTTTTGTACTCATTACCATCAACATTGAAACTGAAGTAATTATGACAATTATGACAAATCATTTTTGGTCTTATTAAAGAAACAGATTTTGAAATGCAGTACACACCATACAAAATTAATAAAACTATTTCAACCTCACTATCTTATAATCTCAACAAAACAGCAAAATGTCACTTATTTGAAAACTATTACTACAGACAATTTATAAATTTCATACCATTCATACTGTCTGTAAATACTGTATAATCTCAAGAATTTTTACGACAAATGATTTATAAATATACTGTATTTTACAATCTGAATAGTATACAGTTTATATAGACACACAAAAATATACTGCATATGTTCAGACATCACTACTTACAGGTTATGTAAAACTTAACTTAAAATTATGTGAGTTACAAAATAAGAACACTGTAATCAGTGTAAGAAGTGTGTGCATGTGCATGTACACACACACAATGAAAACATTCTCACAGTGGCCCAACGAAGTGAAGTCTTCTTGAAGGACTATGCAGTCAAAATGGAATAAAATAGTGATGTTTTGGAGACATTCCGTCTGCACCATCAGGGACCAGTGAAATGAGTAACAAGTCAGTCACATGGGAAGACTTCAGTGTAAAAATGTATATCTGTAGAAACTAGAAATTACTGCTCGAATGCAATAAAGAACTTCAAATATTCTGATACAGTTAAAACTATAATTATGTATCATTAGTAACACTGAAATTAACATTATTAATATATTTTCAAGTTTAGTGGTTATGTGCTGAGCTTTGTTAAAATCTCGCCTGACAATGCAGGGTTTACACTTTGCTATTCAAATTAGTAATTCATAAGAACCTGAAATTCATTTGCACTGACCAACATAAATAAAATTTGTAATATGCAAGATCAGATTATCTCATATCTCTGTTCTGTCTACTTCAGCTGCCTTATATGTATAACCTACGGTTTCCTCAGTCCTTTAGCCCTTTCAGCACCAGAATCTTATGAGCTCTTTGAATGTATATAAAATCTGTTCCTAAGTAATGAGTTCTTCATAAAAAAACATAATAAAAGAACAGTAATATTAACAACAGATTTGTAGAACTATGTAACGGGAAAGTAAGCTTTATGAGTCTTCTTGGAATGTCTTGTTAAAATTCTGAAGTGGAATATTTAAAATTTGGGATGTACAAACTGTGCACAACTACATAGAACTCCGAGGAGTGCCTAAATGTTCCTCAATCAATCCATAAAAACTGAAAAATACCAGATGGATTTCCATTAAGTTTAATACTGGAGAATTTTATGACACTGTCAAGCTATTTCAACTTCAGTTTTGACTCAACATATTTAATGATGACTTCACATGCATTTACTTGCATTTCTGCATGTATCTTGCTAAACATCAAGAGAAAAATGTTTAGAATGAATGTTGTTGAGAAGAATAAAACACCATTCTATATGCTATAAACTTTCTTCATACGTCTTGCACTTTTAGAGATAATTAACCTTTACACTGCTGAGCTCTTGATACTACAGACATGGCTCAATGTGGCATCCTTGCTGCACCTGTATTCTCAAAGGTGAGAGCTGTATAAACATGTATCATCCAAAATAACTTTCCAATTATTATTATTACTGTTGTTGTTGTTGTTGTTGTTATAATACAAAAAGAGGGCAGGCTCCTCTGCCCATCCAGCCTTCAAATCTTACAAGAGTTGCCTTCCTAGCCAACAGATGGATTTGCTCTCTTTAGTCTTATGTTCTGTATTTGTACAATCTTTAGACTTTGAATTAGTATTAACAAGTTCTGACACCTTTATAATTTACTTATTTACTACTTAGGCTTATCCATTATATCCATGAGGTTAATCAGTTATTCTGCTTACTATATGTTTACATATATTTTGGAATGTCATTTTTTTAATTTTCTGAATGTGTTCAAATTTGCCAGGCATATACTTCATGTATTGTGAACATAATGAACTACAAGGCACACCTCTAGCTATGTGTGTATGCCACACATAAAGGGATTTAGAAACTACAGCTTCTAGCAGTGGGAGTATCGTACTCTACATGTCACCTGACCTTGGCTAAGGGATTAGTAAAGATACATCTAGATCAACCAAAACCATCATGTAAGATAAGATTAGTATGCATGTACTGTTAAGATTTCTACTTGATTTCCTTTTATTTTAAAAAATAAGTATTACAAAAGTAATTTAGCACAGGGGTGTTACACTAGGCTTTATTTACTCAGCAGTGAAAAGGTTGAAGAAAAAGGACACCTCTTGCTATGTGTGTGCACCACACATAAATGGATTTAGAAACTACATCTTCTAGCAGTGGGAGTATCCTACTCCACGCGTCACCTGACCTTGGCTATCTGAGGGATTAGTAAAGATACATCTAGATCAACCAAAACCATCATGTAAGCTAAGATTAGTATGCATCTTTTACATAATATGAAGGTTGATTACCACGTTCACAACAGCCCATCACTAGCCCCTATCCTGAGCAAGATGAATCCAATCCACACCATAACACACTCTTTCTTTAATATCCAATGCATTAGTATCTGCCAATCTAGGCCCAGGTCTTTCAGTTGTTTTTTTTTAACCTCCAGATTTTCTAATTTTGGTAACCTTTTTCTGAAGGAAGATGGACTGTCAGTTTTTGCAGTCTATTTCAAAGTTTCTAGCTGTGAAATGACTTGAACTTGCTATGCTGTGTTCACTAACATTGTGTCAGCACAGCAACTACAGACTCTTAAAGGGAACAAGTTGCTTTAAAGCCTACCCATGCTTACTGCATTAGAAGTTAAATGACTGTTACAACAGCCAACAGAAAGAGAGGACATTAAACTGATTGGTCAGGAAAAGAAAAACTTACACCATAATTTTGTTCTCATTTCAGCTGTAAATTTTGAACCACACAACATGCATACAGCATTCAGTGTGAACACTGAAGAGAAATGTGTGACAAGCCTCTAGCTGTCCAGCAGAAATCTTGTACCAAGTATCTATAAAATATTTTTTAAAAATAAATGACTTGCAAATAAATTATACTGAGTAATGTTATGTCACCACATGATCTAAGTACTATTTTCTCATAAGTTCATTGTGTTAATACTTTCATATATTTAGCTTCCCTTACCGGTTTTATTGGTAATACACTAATTCTTTAGTGAAACAAAATTTGGAAAGGCACTCAGCATTACTCTAGGTTCCAAACAAAATTGTCTAAGAAACTAATCTCTTAGAGACTGGCCTTCAAAAAGGGCTTTAGGTACTTGTGGAAGGATACATTGACAGGCTCCTTATTCAGGGGGCTCTTGGAGGCTTCTTCAAACAAACGCTCATAGACCCTTCCATCATATGAGCCAAGTGCTGATGACAAAATCTCATCACAGATATCAAAACCATCAACAATTCCAACCGCATTTGGTCGAATCTCAGATAGTAGAACCTCCATCCATTTCTGGAGACTGGCAATGTCTTGTGCTGTTACGTCTGAAAACTGTTGGCATCAGAACACAAATTTTAAGTTCACTGCTCAAGCAGAGGTTTCATTAAACCTTTGTAACATGTGAATTAACTGCTTCACTTGCAAATAGATGAATATAAAATAGTACTAAATTATATTAAATTATAAAAGGAATATTATGAAACAGATATCTCAAAACAATGGAAAAGAAGATGATATGAACAGTTCAGTCTTCTGGGGTAAAATGCCATGTAGCCTGTTGAAAGTCAACCAACATTTCAAAGGAACATATTGCCTCCATCTTCCTCTATATTCCTCTGAAATGTCGGTTGACTTTCAACAGACTACACAGCACTATATCCCAGAAGACAGAACTCTTCATAACCACCACTCTAAGAACCTCTAATCATAGAAAGAGGATATATTTTAAGCTGATACTAACATTTAACACTAAAACATGGGCCCTTAGAAAGAGAATCAAAACCAAAATGCAAGCCATGTAGATACAATTTCTGAGAAGTTCTGAGGGAGAAAACATGAAGGAATAGAATTAAAGATGAAATTAATAGAGAAGATGTGAACTGAAAATGTGTTAATTGAGATAGAAGAGAAAGAAAAATGGTTTCGCCATGTGAATAGAATGGACAGAACAAGGATGCCAAGAAGGGCATAAGAATTAAAACTTAACAGAAAGAGACCCAGTTCAAGACAGTTCAGCCACGTACTGGAAGACAGAAGGAAGAAAGGAAAGAGCCAACTTACTTATGGAGCTGAACCCTTCTTGAGAAGCCAAATCTGCAGCTACTCAAGAATTTCCCAGCATTTTATGGAACCCAATGGTTCATTACCGTGTTCACAAGAGCCCTCCACTGGTCCCTATCCTGAGCCAGATCAATCCAATCCATACCATCCCATCCTATCTCTATGATCCATTTTAATACTGTCCACCCACCTACACCTTGGTCTTCCCAGTGGTCTCTTTCCTTCTATGTTTCCCATCAATATCCTACACCCATTCCTCTTCTCCCCCATTTGTGCCACATGCCCTGCCCACCTCGTCGTCCTTGACAGGAAAGAGCCAACAGGATATTAAAAGGAAAGAATGCAGGAAGACAGAAGAGACTTGAGACTTTTCATCCATTGACCCATAGAAAACAGAAACAGTGCTACAGGATGGTGGAGGACTGCGAATAGAATGTGATGCCTTTGTTACAAGCCTTTTCCTGATGTTTGTCAGCTGATTAAAAAATTGTAGCAATGATATTACTTCCAATATGTCACAAAGCATAACACTAAACATTTTTAGCAGTATGTGCAACTGAATACAGTAAACTGTTACAATATGACAGTCCCAGTCATGAGCATGTCAAATATACAGCATATCAGCTTTCTTTATATGCCACAGTTCATTTTTATTACCAAATTTAACTTCATGAAAATTTATGAAACTGAACAAAAATTGAGTGAATTTTAGCTTCAGAAAATTAAATAAAAATATCTTTAATCATCGTCTCTTATGAAATCACAAAGTTTCCATGACTTCTTCCTTTTCACATTTCCTTTCTTCAAATCTTAGTTCCTTCCACTACCAAACCTGCCCTAAACATAATACATATCACGTTTTGGAACAGTCAATGTCAGATCGCCTGTAGCCAATTAAGAGCTTGATGTCAGTTTGGTCTAGTCCACCACTGCACTATTCTCTCCATGCATCCTGTCAAGTTCCTGCCAGCACTCAACTAACTTATCACATCACCCCACCATACACACTTTCTCCATGCACAAATGCCGTACATCACCTGTAAGCTCATGATGTGACTCAACTCAACTCAGCTCAACTCAACTCAACTTAATTGTTGTGGTAATTCTCAGATCTTCTCAAAGGTACAAGAACAGGAAAGGGGAAAACTATGAGAGGGAAGCATGTTCCAGTCAAGCTGTCCCCCCCCTCCAATCCCCTCCTGTTCAGTCCCACAACAATATTGATTCCCGCATCTTCGCATTAGTTCTTTCAACGAGTCATTCATTAAATAATTAGCACTCATGGTGGAAGGCACTTTCTGCTTCTGTGGCTCTTGCACTAGCCAGTCAGAGTGATGAAAATTAACTTTTATGCCATACAAATTTTTAAAGCTTGTAGTTTAATTATTAAGATGTCAATAGATTATGGCTCTACAGAAAGCTGACATATCAGGCATTATGACAAACAAGAAATTATTTTAGCTTCTAAGACAGCAACAGAAGTAATGGAAATTTAAACTAAAGATGCTTCAACCTTCTAAGCATGACGGTTTTTACAAAAGAATGTTTCTCTATACAAAACAATGCATTTCACATGATATCTCTTTCACGCTGTATGATATATGTTGAAAGATGAGTACCTACAATATTCACAAAATCTGCCAGATAAAATGTGAGTTATATCTGTGAAAAGAATACACAATGCAGCGTGTTGCTGATGTAAGTATGCAGGCATCAAGCCACTGTCTTACCATAAGAAAGTCTCCAGATTTCTGAAGAAGCCAGTAGACAGCATAAAGTTCACTCAGTTGGGTCAGCACTGTCTTGAGAGCAGGGGATACATTCAGCTCCAACACACTCTCAACAAACTTGTCCACCATAATGGCACGGGCATGAGCCTACACAAACACAGTGTCACTGTAACTTCTGTAATCGTTAATCACTTAATGTTTATTGTCAGTCTTACACACACTATTTTCTATGTTCTGATGACTGTATGGCTATTGCATCAGTCACATTCTCATTTACTATTTCACTACTATCCCTAGCAATGACCTTACAAGGCCAAAACAGATTAATAGTGAAACATTAATTGAAAGTTTTCATTTCATGCATCCTGTTGTGTTGTAATACACAGTTTCTTTATTAAAACCATCACAACACAACTATATTAAGGTCAGTGCCAAGTTTGGCTCTGCTA
>NW_019744106.1:4442976-4451240 GCF_002891405.2 Cryptotermes secundus
TTAGACGACATAGACCCTTCTTTCGTTCAAGTAAACACGCACCCACTGAAAGGACAGTTCCTTTCAACACGTTTCACAAACAACCGCTGGCGCTGTTTGTTCTTAGCTTTCCTAACCACTAAACCATATCATGTGTTTGGAATGTGTAAATTATAGTCAGCGTTGATACCACTGTGAGTCACGAGTTTATTTTTAGACTTCCTGGCATAGGAGGTGCAGTTGCATGCGTACATTCAGCGACTGCGTTCTCTCCATAACAGGGGAGTCCAAACTGCATAATTCTAGCGTGATCCTTTCAATTCTTATGCCATTTCGAAACTTAGCTTACAGCTTAACGTACACAGTACGTGAAACCACAGACAGGGGCATTTAAATACCACGGTACGACAAACGTCAAACCACCGTAAAGGGTTAATATTACTACATCTACATCACGTGCCTCCAAAACAGTTTATTATATACACAAAACATAGAATACTCCAATTTGTCCGTGGGAACACAACAAAATCACCAAAACCAATGACTGACTCGATAATATAAAGCATCACTTGAAGAATTTTATTCCTCTTTTATACTATACCTTTTGTTTTATATAGTCTAATTTATTGTATTTTTATGCCAATTATTTTAATATAATTAATATTACTGTATCCAGTTTTACTAGTACTGCAGTTCAGTGGTGTATATATGTTAGCCATGTATTTGCCTGATGATGGCTCTTAATGTCCAAAACATGCAGCAGAGCCAACCTTGGCACTGACCTTAGTATAGTTGTGTTGTGACAGTTTTAATAAAGAAATAGTAAATGAAAGTGTGACAATGTGGCAACAGCCATGTCATTGTCAACACATGATCAAAGGTGCATTACTAAGACTGAGAATAAACACTGAGCGATCCATCCACTCACCCATTCATACATACCTCACATACATACATACAAACATACCCAAAAATTTCACTGCCTTCTAGATGCATTTAAAGAAGAAAACAGCAATTACCTGAATCACACCAGATGATGTGGTTTGCATTATCATTTCTGTGTCTTGCAATGTGTGTGCAGAGCAAATGTATTATGACAAGAATTGAGGGCCCAATGTTCAATGCAGAGGATGAAGAAATGTTATGTGGCTGGGAAATATGTCATTTTCTATCAAGTCACTGAAAACCACAGTTAAATAGGCAGCATTCCTCCTCCATTTCAGGAGGTACCAGGTTCAGATTTTAGCCCAGAGATGGTTATCTTGACTGAGGTCTTTTGAAGTTTTTCTCAGCCTCTACAAGCAAATGCTGGGATAGTATATGAAATTTAACACTTTCTTCTTCATCCTTCCCAATTCATCATTCACTAATCACCTTACTATTCAACACTATGTAGCCTAAGCTACTAATAACTAACTTCATGGAGCTGAGCCCTTCTAGAGATGCCGCCAGTTGTGCAGTTATTCAAGAACTTCCCAGCATTTTATGAAACCTGAAGGTTCATTGCCGCGTTCACAAGAACCCTCCACTGGTCTTGTATGCCAGATCAATCCAGTCCATAAGACCCCATCCCCTCTCTCTAAGATTAATTTTAATATTATCCAACCACCTACATCTTGGTCTTCCTAGTGGTATCTTTTCTTCTGGCTTTCCCACCAATATCCTATATGCACTCCTCTTTGCCCCCATTTGTGCTACATGTCCTGCCCATCTCATCTCCACAAATAAATAAGCACTAATAATATGTATTACATAAGGAAGTGGGCCAAGCAAGAAGCAAGCCCTGCTTGCTGCTGGGTTCTTGCTTAGCTTGCACTTCAACCCTGAAGATGGGGGTGATATAGTCCTCAAAAACCTCAGTTGACTTTCACCAGACTATACAGAAGGCAGAACTCTTTGCTCCAACTGAAGTTTCTCATAGTTTTCTTCAGTCCCTCCATAAAAATATAAGGATAGTTACTTAAGGCTGGGGCCACACGAGTACACAAAATGCATTCATTTTAATGAACGTCATGACGTCCATTGTAGAAATAAACAAGAGAGGCGAATGCTAAGCTTTCTTCTGGCTCCATTGCAGACAAAAAACTATGCACCACATTCTGCAGCTGTGTGGTGTACTCAGCAACGTCTGTCATAAAGAACATTTGTTGCAACAGACGTACTTCGTGCACTTGTGTGGCCCCAGCCCAAGCCATGATAACTTTCACATAATTTCCTATTCATTATTCATCATCATCCCATCTTTCAGTGCTGTATAGTCTAAGCTGCTGACAGATCTGTTAAAAAATCACAAATAAATGTGCCATAATTACAACCCATGCATTTTCTATTTAAATACATATACCAAACTTACTTCAGCACACTGAGCAAGTTCCACTGATGTCATATTCCATGCATCCTCAGGACAGATGCCTCCTCGGATCCTCTTATCCATGTTCTCAGCACACATTTTGATTTTTCTGCAAGGAAAATCCAAGGAATGAGAATTACCATACCATGTCTGTGAAACCTGGTAGTGCTTTTATCCTTGCCCTATTGGACCCTGACTGCACAATTGTGTGGGCCCTGGACAGAAAGAACAAGGAACAGAAGAAGTGGAGGAAGAGGAAAAGAAAGGACAATGGAAATGGCAGAGATGAGCAAAAGATAAAAGAAGAGAAAGGGCCAATAAGAAAAGGAGGCAGAGAACGAAAGCAATAATGAAAGGGAAGAAAGGGCTTCTACCTAATGCCTTGCATCTGAAGAGGTTAAATTGTTTTCTTCCCCATGTCACTGTTCTACAGGGAATATCTTTATTAACTAGACACATTCACAGCTTTGCACCTCACCATTACCGGTGCATCGCTGGCCATGAAGCGCACACAATTTATGCTGATGACTCAGCATGCTTGACGGCTGATAATATTTTGAATGAAGGAAAATAATTAACTTGTAGACCCCTACACAGCAGACAGTGCTGTTCATTTTTGGTAGTGTGTTCATGATTTGTGAGCAGTAGGGAAGAGTTATCAGCACCATGAGCAATTTCTTCCCAGTTAACAGTTAGTCAGCAGTGTGGCACAACATGGTTCACTATACTTTAGAGTAATGCGTACCTCTGTATGACACATACATGAAATACAGATCTGCTGGAAAGTGTCAGCAACAATTTTGATGTCAATTTTGTGACGAAAGAGTTCCCAGCAGACAAACATAATTTGGTGAATAAACTTAAAACAACAGGACTCTTAATAGACAAGGAAACAAAACATAAGCCTCAAATGCTTACTGAGAAGTTAGATGACATCGGGGCCAGTCTTGAACATATACCTTGAAAATTACTGAAACATCTAGCTCTAGAGACTGGAGTGTCAAAGTCTAGTGCAAGAACAGCAACACAGTTTCTGAAGCATAGACACTATAAAACAACAATCCACACCTTGCAGCCATGCGATTCAGCTATCAGGGTTTCTTTTGCAGTTGGTTTCTACAGGCTGTTGTTGAAGGTGAGATCGATCCATAACTGACATTCTTTTCTGATGAAGCATTGTTTCACTTGCAGGGATATATAAATAAGCAAAAAATCGTTACTGGAGTTCACAGAATCCACATTTAACTCACGAAGCCCTGCTCCATCCAGTGAAAGTTGGTGGCTGGTGTGCTTTAATTGCAAGAAGGATTGTTGGACCTGTGTTTATTAACAAAACAATTAATTGTGAAAGATATGTACAGGTTATTCTTGGGCAGTTCTTTTCAGAGTAGACAGAAAAAGAAAGACTAAGGCTGCTTTCAGTAAGACTCAGCTACTGCCCACACTGCACATATGTCTATGCAGGCTTTGTCTGATGTCTTCAGGGACAGAATTATCAGCAGTGGTATTTGGCCAACATGTTCACCTGATCTTAATGCTTGTGATTTTTTCTTCTCGGGTTGTTTGAAGGACAGTGTTTACAGCAATAACCCTGCAACGGAAGAACTGAAAGAAAAAATTTGTAGGGAAATTTCAAATATTCCTGCAAAGCATTTTCAGAAGGTAATTCATAACCTCTTCCACTGGTGCAAGGATTGTCTATGTGTAGAAGGACAGCATTTTCAACACATCCCATGATCTGTGAATGAAGGTAAGATCTCCCCTTCATTCCAAGTCTTATCAGCATGCCGAGTCATCGGTAAAATTCATTTGTGCTTCGCAGCCAGCGGTGCACTAGTTGTGGTGAAGCACAAAACCGTGAACACGTCAAGTTCATTAAAAACACCCTGTATAGGTATATTAGGAATGTACTTTCCACAAAATGATTGGCTCACAGACAACAGTTACAGTTAGTTCCTGTCTAATGACATATTTTCTCAATTGTAAATCCCAACAAGCAATTGAAAATGTCACTACACTCAAACTCTGTATGTTTCATCTTCTGAAAAATTTGGAAAGGAACATCAAGTTGAAATTTTCATTGAATATATCCAAATTATTTTTCTTAACACATTAATAATACTGTTTAGAACACAACAATCTTTTGAGACAGTTTTACATTCAAAAGAATTTATGAGTAGAAAGCAAAGAGCCAGGTTTACTGGTTTCAAGAAATGTATTCTGAAAATATCAACCAGAAGACCTAAGATAAATGTAATTGCCATCCTTCATCAAGTACTCAACAAAAGACTTCCTATAAAGAGGATTACGTTGTCCTTGTGCTTAACTAATTAAGCACTATGCCACGAAGGCTTATGGGGGAGTCTGTGTATAGATCCACATTTTCTTGACTTCAGCACTAGCTGGAGGTGTGGTCAGCTTCATGCCCCGGCCACTTCAACCACAGTACCCACCAGATAGGAGGTTGGGTGGACCCCAGAGCAGGTCTGGACAACGTGGAGAAGAGAAAATTCTTGACCCTACCATGACTCAAACTCCAACCCCTTGGTCATCCAATGTTGCATTATTTATTACAGACAAATAATTAACACACAACAAAACAAACTCACTAGTACTCAACTGGAAACTGCAAACATGGTTATAAAAGATTTATAAAGCAATTGAAGAAAAGGGAATTTGAATAACTGACAGTGATAACTATGAAAGTAGGAAACTTTCAACAAGAACCTTACCCTGCTGCTACTTGTTGATAAGCCCTAATGATACAAGCTGTTGTATTCTCCCAGGACCATGGACCATTATTTCCCGAGACTGCCTGCTTGAGGTATGCCACAGTGGGGGTCATAGTCATGCCTCCTACAGCCTGTTGCCATGCCTTCATGAGATATCGGGCAGTTTGAAGCAGCAGCACTGTGTTCTCTCCCTCATAGGTGGATGCTGCTGTGACAAGTCCATATATAGAGGGCATACTGCTGCAGGTCATATAGCCATGACCTCCACAGGAAAGACGACATGTCTCCACACCCTGGGCAGCATCTGCTGTGCAAACTGCCTTCATGCAGCAGGAAAGTGCATGGAGCTGTTAACAATGTAAATGAAAGATTTGAAGTTTTCGCTCCAAACAAATGTACTAAAATATTCTCAGGCCATCACATATATCATAGTTGAATTAAAAACCAATGACTCAGAGACTAGCTCTTGACACATCATCAGGGTTGATGTGGAGAGTCACTATAGTGTCACTGTTCGTCAATGTGATGAACACTCTAGCTCGAAAAATAGGGGCCTTTAAGATATGCCCCAACAAACAAAATGGTAATTTTCTTTAAAAAAAAAAAGAGCTATGAATTTCAGTAATTTATGGAGATCAGTGTCCTAAATAAAACTTTATATGTGGTTACTTCAGGAAAATAACAGTATGTGCACCAGGGGCCAAACTGACTATGCAATACATACATGTTCTAGCTTGTATAATCAGTGACCAACAATGGGCTAGAAAACAGCAATCAATGTAATTTTCTTGGTAACACAGCCAAGGTCAATCATATATGAGAATGTACATGCAGTGCCTTCGCATCAATTTTTTAAACCTGGTATGAGACCTGAGAGCCCATAGCTTCATTCAGTGCAGATTTTGTGCTCTGCTCTCACACTGTGAAAATCAGAACTTTGTAACTCCCACACTTCCAGTGGCAACAAGACAACTGGTGCTGCAAGATATGTTTTCCCATATGGATTTACCTAGGATGCTGGAAGAGGATAAGTCTTTTATAGGTGATGGCAGTACCTAAGAGGATAGTTAGCTTATAAGGGATAAAGACTGAAGTTAGCCACATAATTCATTTTCATCCCGACACCAAACTCTTTCCTTTAAAGGAGGTAACCATAGGGGGTTCACACCCATAAACACATGCATTCCTGCAGCCTCAGAATAGCACTGCAGAGACAGATGGAAGTACAAGTGCTCTTTCCCAGGCTGCATCACTAGCAGCACAGAATAACCTCTGTAAACTACCATGTGACTGCTTGCATAAAATCTCTAGGCAATGGACAAAAATGGGGGGACTCAATTTTGAGACATGGTTCGAGGTCAGATGTGCTTCTGAAGCATTAGAAAGGGAGTGGATATTGAAACATATCACTCCAGAATTAGTGGATTTGTGTCAGAAAGTGAAGGCGAGAATGCCATACATGAAGGGAAACGGAACCTAACCAGCTATAATTTTGTGTATGGGATTAGTGAAGGTAGTGATTGCTGGATTTGAGATTAAGCCAACCTGCAAGTTGAAGAGGTGAAGATCAGCCAGATTTTGGCTTATGTTAAAAATCAGGAGAAAGATATCAAGGCATTAAAATAGACATCAGACACACATAATAGGAAATCTCTAAAATGAGGAAAAAAATTGATGCCCTTGGGACCTAATCTGACTTGCTGAGTGAGATGATTAATGATTATGGCTCAATTAAGCAAACAGTTGGCGAATGTGACATGCGTAGGGACCGGATTTTAATGAAAATGCTTATTTGTTTCTTACAACCAAAACATATGGTCATTTTGATACATGTCTTAATTACTTCATTTCTTGAATTTTTGACATGGTTTGATGGTGCAGTGATGCTATCAGCCTTATGCACCAGCCGCCCTTTACCACCAGGAAGAATCCTGGTACTCAGTTCTGTTAGAGGCTCAGTCAACCCAAGACCAACTGTGCAGCTGGAAGGATTAGGTCAACTGAAAAATCCAATGATCTCATCAGGAATCAAACCCACGGCCTAGTTAAAAAACATTGGGAAGTATTTATACAAAATTAGATGCCAATTGAAGAACAAAGTTAGAAGGGTACAAACCCCACTAAGGGAATAGAAACATAAATTATGAAATGAACTGACAGAAAAGACAAGAGAGAAAAAATAGAACTGTGATGGTATTAGCAGTAGCAGTAGCAGTAGCAGCAGTAGCTAAATTGAGATGAATTAATGAAAGTAATTATGTACGTTAAGAATCTGTGTACTACAAAAACTTGGTGTTATCTGGAAACAGATTTATATATTATACTGAAACATTATTCAATCAGCGTTAAGTTTACTTTATTTGATAGAAATGGATTAACTTTTGGAAACAGCATACTGGAATTACTACAAAATAAACGTAACTGTCTAGACAACACATCCTTCACAGAACACTATGTTTTATAACTCTTACTAGCCTCCATCTATAAACAGTAGAACATGAACGTAAGTAGGTTAGAACAACTCTTTGCAGAACTTGCTGTTGCTGTCATCACACAACAAAATTCCACTACTGGTTTTAGAGCACAGTACAGATGTTTGTACATAGGTATAAGTGCGTGTGCATGAGAACATTATAATAATGTCACTGGTTATATAATTGGTGCCCACCTACAAGACCTCATTGTGTAACAATCACAACACTGTGAACCATTAAAAATGTCAGATCTTATGTGTGCGGTTGATGAGTTTCAAGCACAGATGTAAAGAGGTTGTGACAGTACACATTCCTAATCTCTGCACTACAGGAATGTTAAACCCTTTTATTTCTTGGAAAGAATCGCCAATCCATTAAATGAGGGTCTGGTTGATTATTCAATAATGCTTTTTTAACTGCATGAGGTATACAGTGTTGCATAAATAGTCTTTAACGGATTCCGACGATGGTGTATGCTGTACAGAATTGTACAGTGTTGCATGTTAGGATAACAGTAAATGAGGAATTGAGAGGATATGGAAGAAAGGGGCTATGACCTCTTTTTATAGTACTTGCCTACAGTAAGCCTAGAGGAAAAGCGGCCTCCGTAGTCTAGAGGTAACATTCCCACCTCATGACTCGTAGTACGCGGGTTCAAATACCCGGCGGAGGTCGTCGAATTTTTAAGGGCGGAAAAATTCGGGGAACAAGTCCTCCGGGAGGGACTTT
>NW_019744106.1:4451290-4533319 GCF_002891405.2 Cryptotermes secundus
GTAGCTTTACGGCATGTAAAAGAACCTCATATCTCCAAAGGAGGTCACTGAGCCAAATTACGGACGTTTCCCGCCCAACAGCAGTCTCTAATACCTCTGGTAGATGGGGGAAGCATTATAGATACCTCTCAGCTAGTAGAGCCGGTCTCGCTGGCTGGGCGGGACTGATGGTAAGCACCAGTACCGGTACGATATAGAGACTGGTAGAAATCATAGGGGGAAGCACAGTGGACCAATACAGGTCTAAGTGCATGGGGAAACCCACCCTCTCCAATAACTAACTAACTAACTAACTAAGCCTAGAGGAAATGAGGAAAATCACGGGAACAAGGAAGAACTGCCATCAGGTCAGTTGGTCTCTGAAATTCAAAGCAAAATCTATGAAAAACAAAGCAGGACTGTCAACCACTTGACTGTAACATTTGGTGATTAAAATTCTGAATTATTATGGTAAAAAAAAAAAAATTCCCACCAGGAATCAAACCCCAGATGTCCTGTCAGCACTTCATCACTTTATTGACTAAGCTATCATAAAAAATGGTCACAATATTTCCAATATATTTCTATAAGAGATATGAAAGCTAATCTTGTTCAAGACATATAATAGTATTTAAAACACAAAAATAATTTTAAAAAATATGTATTCTACTGTATTCCTAAGATTAAAATCTCGTGAAAGAACATTCATACCTCTGGCAGTCTATCCAAATCTCCCTCTTCAAGCTCAGCTGTAACACAGTTGTACATGTTCCACAACCAGGTGGCGTTGAATCGGAGGGCAAAGCACGCTGCCAGGTTGGGGAACAACTTATACTGCTGTGTGAGATAGTCAATAATCTGTGGTTCTGGTTCACTGAAAAAGACACACGTTACAGATACTATTATGACTATGGCTCATAATTTTTCTACAAGGAAAGTAAACACTGCAGTCATATAAATGAGGCCATATGACTATAAGGTCCCTTCCAAGTAGATAGCACCATGCTCTACACACACACTGTTACTCCCATTATGAAATATGTATCTGTTCATGGCCCCTTCCATTCCATAGCACGATGTTCCACTTCCCCAATATTAATCCCAGTGTGAGGTCTACACACTAGACCACATCCTTCTCCTGCTTCATTCGCCTTGAAGATAGTGACTGCAAGGTATGCCAAATGTTGCTGTCCTAGCTTCAACATACCATGCAGCTAAAGCTAAACCCAACCGTACTTTGGGAACAACACAGTGCTGCAAGAATATTTGGACCTAAGGGGCAAAAGAGCTTTAAAATCTACAAAATATACCCAAAAAACTCTGTGGCTTTAGTGCGCAAGCGAACTATATCAACTGAGTGACTGCCGCTTGTTGGAGAAGTTAAACGGCTGTGGGGATTTGTTGCGCCGACCACGCAACACCCTCTACCCACTAAAGTTGGCACAAAATATACCTAGGGTTATAAAATTAGTAGGGATAAGATAAGTAAGCACCTAGCATGCACATGGAACTTTCATCCAAATACTAGAAGGGAAATGTAGGCATGGATGGAAGGATACTATTGACATGACGGATAGGCAATGGATCTTTAAGCACCTCTTCATGGCAATGAATCCACATGGAACAATAGAGGAACTGTTGAGCTACTGCCAGATAATGTGATTTCTATGTGGTCCATGCCAAGGCTATATAACAGGGACTGACACCAATGGGTAGTCAGTCATGGCCAGCAGTCAAGAGTTAGTTTCAAGATGGTAATCAGCCTTCAATGACTGAAGGCATGAAAGCGGGAGAATCTCCCTGTTACAAGCCATTACCAAGCAGCCCCTACTGAAGATTGAGAAAACTTTATTTCTGCTGTGGTTACAGTGATCTTTGGGTTGGATCCCGGGTCTGGTCAAGTGGGATTTGTGGTGGACAAAGTGGCGCTGGGGCAGGTTTTCTCCGAGTACTTCGGTTTCCCCTGCCAATCTTCATTCCACCAATTGCTCCATGATCACCCTCACCTATCATCTGGGCTGGTACAATAGGCCAGAAGTGGCCGCAGTATAAGGGACTTAGTCCCACCCCACTAACAATAAAAAATAAAAAAAAATAAAATTACAGTGATCTTTGGAGTGTGTATATTAGTGAAACTGTTATAGCTACTTGAACTTATGAGTTACAAACGTTCAGTTTCTCCAGTTATCTATCCAAACCCTGTGTTTAGTCATTAACATGTGAAAGTATTACAATAGATTTTAAAGAAACAAGAGTGTGAGGACGCAGACTGGATTAAACTGGCTGAGGTTAGGATTCAGTGATGGGCGCTTGTGAGCATAGTAATGAATGTATGGTTTCAATGGAAGATTGGACATTTCCTGAACAGTTGCTCAAGGACTCTGCTCGAAAGAATTAATTAACAGAGCACAAAAAGTATGATTACTATTTCATGGTTACTGTTAGTATCACCATACAGATTCCAACATTTGCAGAAAAGTAGTTCCAGATCAGAATTGCATGTTTACCAGATGTCGTGGTATAATTATTATAACTTGTGCTTCATATTGAAGAATTACCAAATCAAATCTCAGAAAGTGTCAGCTGTCCTAACATTTTCATTGTCATTGTGCATTTGCACGAACATACTGTGCTGGTTTGAGAAATGTGTCACTATGCATTAAGATTACAGTCTTCTGAGATCTGATGCCTTGTAGGGAAGACCATGGAGATGGAGGCAGTAGTCCTCAAAGCAATGGTACACACCTACACAACTACACAGTGTCACATTCCAGAAGACTATAATGTTAATACTCAACCACCATGTGAACCTCATATCTCATATCTGTTTACACAGTTCACACGATATAAATGACAGTCACAGCAATGTTATCATGCTCTGACTCACCCTGGCTTCAGTTCAGACTGTCTCCGCACTGCACTATACCGAACTGCTATCGTAGTAGCTTTAGAGAGGTAACCAGCCATATCTTGAAGAATAATGACTCTTACAAACATCATGGTTCCATATGTGAGTTTATCACTTGGAGACTTTACATAGGTTCCATCCTGAAAAATAAATTAGAGCACCTGACTGAAACAAGCCACTGAACCGAGTTCAGACATATAGAAAACACCCACTTGATTATTTATCAGTCAATAAACAGTTGGAACCAGCAGCTATTTCATGCAGATTACCTCCAAGCAGTAAAATTCTGGAGTATATTGTTCCAGAAATACAGTAACTCAAAATGAAGTGTCTCCAGAGCAGAAAAGAACTGAAACTCCTCAAAAGGTCTGCAGCAATGGGAGATTTTTTGTATGAACATTATGCTGGGCATGGTTCAATGTCTGGGATATTTCCAACACAATGTTTCAAAAATAGGATCCGTTTCCATTTTGATGTGTAAGGGGGAGAGTATCATTAATTTTATTTATCGGTTATTAAACAGTTAAGAACACTATTTTGTCTGCTGCGATTTTGATTTTCTTCTAACATTGAATGTGAAGGGGTAAAATATTTTCATTTTCATGAATAAATTCTTCATTGTCCACCAAAGACTGTCAGAATGTATGTTGTGCTGAAATATTAATTATATTATGACTTTAAATTGACTTAAATCTAAGCTCTGTATGCACATGACACAAAGATAATAGATTTATCTCTTGTAAGTAGTATGTGTATTTATGTGTACTTAATACCTGCATAATTGGCACTATTCTTTCATTTTCCATGTAACTGCACTCCTTACCTCCAGAACCTGAGCATTCTTCATGAGCATGTGTTCACGGGGGATACGGACATTGTCAAAACCTAGGTATCCATTATTTGTTGCATTCATGCCTAGTTTTGTGCCAATTTCACCAATTTTAATACCTGAAAGAGGAAGAAATAAGAGAGATATTAATGACATTTGAAGTAAATCACATAAAGGAAAGAATAATGATGTTTCTTTCTTCACAAAAGCCACATACAACTGTCCAACTATGACAGAGGGTCTGAAGTTGTTTCAGGTTGCCCTGACCTCCTTAAGAGAACCTCATCCCATGGATGCACCATTCAAACTGCAAGTCTGATTACATACAAATGCCATGATATTGGATCTTCTTCAGCAGTTAATATTAATCAGCAGGTTAAGATACTCTCTGCTTCTTGATAAAATCTGATAATTCATCAAAATATTCACAAAATCCATCACTTGATCCTACAATGAGCCACCTCAACTGAGTCCACATTTCCACGTCCTCCTAATTTAACATGCATTTTAATATTTTTCTCCTATTTGTGCCTAGATCAACCACGATATTGCTTCTGTTCAGGTATTCCAACCACAGTTTTGTATGCATCTCTCATTAACTTATCAAAGCTCTATCTCATTATTCACCGACCAATTATTGTATTGTTAAATGCAGACAAAACATCAGATTCTGAAAATAAATTAAATAACTTATCTCTGTTAAAATTATGTGTGAAACAGTATACACATAAATTTTGTTATGTTACAGAGGGTACATAATTTAAGTAACTTCCATGATCAATCCTAGCTCCCTATAACATCCTTCATGAAAAGAATGAACATCTGGAAACTAAAACTAAATTCCTGGAGCAGAGGAATCTTTCTTGAGAAACAGTCGCTCAGCTAATCAAGAAATTCTCGGTATTTTTTGGAACCTAGACGTTTATTACTGTGTTCACATGACCAATCATGTTTCTGAGACACAGCTGTCACATCTGCATGTATTTATATACATGTTCAAAGCTGTTATATTATGTTATACAACAGGGAGAAGAGAAGAGTTCACTTGATTAAATTGCTAAAAGGTACCTACTCTTCACTCAGAGTTTCTTAAATTAAACTGTATTCAAAAACAATGATTTTCACTTAGCAATAACTGCTCACTGAATAAACTTCATTACTTACAATACTACCACTGCATAAAAAACACACCATCATCTAAACAACATACGGAAGTGGGAAGGGCAAAACAAGAAAAAGCACTAAACTGCTCTTACTTTCACTACCTAAAAATCTAAGAGGAAAAGATTATAAAACTGAAGAAGAGACCAGGACCCAACAAAGGACTGTAAAGCCAGTGACGAAATGAATGAATGAGATTCTAAGGAGACTGTAAATTATACAGTGCAGATTTAACATGTGCAATCAGAAGAAGCAATTATAAATGAAATAATTACAACTACAGTAAACAATTTCCATATAATAAACATTAAAATCTTATGAAGCTGTTCACTGTTAGCTGATACTTATTCAGACTGCTTCAAAGTCAAAACTACAGATCTGTGCTGCATGAATAAACACTCAACATTAACCCTTCACTAAGCATTGTAATTTCACACACTAAAAGAAAGCGTGCACGCACGTGTGTGCAATTTCTGATTCGTTGAGTGTTCTCTTCACTTGTGTGTGGACAACCAATTCTCTTCTGATCAACAACACTTCCAGTTTCTATAAATTTCTTATGCCATGCCCTAATTCTGTTACAGGATGGTGGGTTCCTTCTGGAATGTGTACAGAAATTTCATTGCACTTGGAAGCCTGATTTTGTTTCAGGGAACCAACCAACACACATAACCTTCCTCTGTGAAGATGACATTTTAATTTTTGTCCCCTAATGCTTGGCATGCTTCATGCTACAGGCATCTAGTAGTAGTATGAAAAATTTCCGGCCAACCTAACAAAACAAATAACTTATTTTTAGTTCTGCAATATGATTTCTAATTATACCTTTCTGTGTTACATTAAAACAGGTTATAACATAAATGTAAATATCATTCCAAAACAATAGTTCATTATAATAATGCTATCAGTTAGACACTGAGTGTACTACAACTTCTGCTTAAGAAAAAAATCATAAATATTATAAACAACTGGCTTTTATGTACAAGATGTGGTTTCCCCAATCAACAGAAAATTTCCTCCTGGATATTCAGTGAAAATAACTTGATTCATGAATGCAAATACCTGGCATAGGTTTGTGTGTCTCCTCATCCCGAAGTTGAACAATGAAAGGGTGGATGCCATGGCAGACACCTTTGGTATGGAGCTGTGCAACAACCACAGCAAAATTTGCTGTTTGGCCCACTATAAGAATAAATAACAAGCAGTTATAAGAATGAAATTAAGAGTTACATGCATGTAGTTTAAGAGTCCTACTTTCTGAGATGTGACACCATGTAGTTTTTTTGTGCACATGTGCATGTGTGTGTGTGTGTGTGGGGGGGGGGGCACACACATGAGTATAAAGGCATGTGAGCAGCTATGGCTGTTAAAACATCCTTTACTAAACCCCATATTTAATAGTATAGAATCAAACACTTGTCAAACCATGTGATGGTCTCCCAAGAGTACGTTAAGAAAAAAAAAAAAACTATAGTAAATATTTGGTTAAAATTGATTGTAGAGCAGGCTGTATAAGGATCAACTAGACCATAATAAATAAATAAAAGTGAGTACCAAATTCTTTAAAGCAGAAAAAAATAAGGGAGAGTACATTCAATAAACTCATTCAGACTTTTAAACTCGGGGGGAGTATATGGGCCAATGTCTATTTACAATAGTAAAGGTAAGATGACAGAAGCAGAGAATTAAAATGATCAGTTAAATATCTGTCCACCCCTATACCATGAAAAAATGCCACTACTGAGACACTTTATGGTGATATCCCACAATCTGCTATAAAGATGGAATGTTTGGTATTCTGCATCACAACATGGGCACTCCTGTGGGATGTACGGACTCCGCCCACACTGGTTACAAGGAGGTACCAGGTCATCTATTAACAAATGGCTGGGCAGAGGACGACTATGAATAATATGAAAGGATAAGACAATAATCTCCTCAACCCAGACTGAGCTGTGGCATGAAAGCCACACCTGTACATATGCTTTCACCACTTATAGTTTTCTGCCCACTATCTGTGCCACTTCATCTTATCATAATGACAGAAGAGCATGATGAAAAAAAAGCACAAACATCACTCCTCCTTACAGCTTAGTCTGATGTTAAATTCCTGAAAAAAAAAAAAAAAAAACGGCTTATTTAGCAGCTGCAGGCCTAACTTGTCTGAGGGACTGAGAACCATGAAAAAACCTCAGTCAGGATAGATGATGTCCTGACAGAGATTCAAAGTATCCTCTCCCGAATATAAGTTTGAAGTTTTAAGCTCTGTAGAAATCAAAGTTCAAAAGATGAAGAGAGCATTAATTCACACAGACATCTGTGTTCTTAACTACAACATATATCTCACAATTTGTTACAATGAAGAAGCAGGAAATGAGGGGAGAAAAACTCCCAAAAAGAGCAGCTTCAAAAGAAGAAGAAATGAACATGTAAATAGAGGAATAAATAAGAAATGAATACATAAAATAAGTCAGAAAAAATGGAGAGAGGTACAAAAGAAGGAAAACAAAAGGATGAAAGAAAGATGTAAGGCAGAAGAAAAAAAGAGAAGGAACGGAACAGCAAGATTAAGTCCTGCACAAAATTTTGGATTTCAAATATCCAGTTCATAATTACATATATGAGACCTAAGAAATACAACTGGCACCACTGGCAAGTTGGCACATGTTGGGTCATGTCGATTCAGAGGTCAGAATAGCTGGTAACCTAAATCAGATTTCAACCAGATACTTCCAATACACATCTACAGCATTACCAATTCAACAAATGTAGCTCCTCAATTATAATCACGACGCTGAGTGGACCCCGTTCCAGACCCACTACTTCTCCAAAAAAATCTGGTAGCGACGGGAATTGAACCCGGACCTCTGGATCTGTAGCCACGAACGCTGACCACTGGACCACAGAGGCGGTCAAAATAAAAAGGTGAAGGTAAGAAAAATAAAGCTATCCCTGTAACAGGCTGTGGAGGCCCATAGGGCTGTGAGAAGTCGAGGCTCCCACATTTTCTACAAAATCAGCTCACAGATGGCAGCAACTTTGTCAGCCTTACGTGCTGGCCACCCTTTACCCCCAGGAAGATTCCTGATACTCATGTCTATTACAGGCTGAGTCAACCACAGGGCCATAGTGCAGCTGGAAGGATTAGGTTAATTGAAAATTCCAATGATGTCACCAAGAATCAAACCCATGACCTTCCTACCTGTAAAACAGTGCATCAACCAACTAAGCTACTGCATGCCCCCAACCCCATAGAAGTTTATTTTATTTTTAGTGGAAATAAAATAAATATACTAAAGATAATTTAATTTAAAACCTAAAACCATTCATCTATTTGCTCATCCTGGGCTATTTTTGGAGTACCTTAACCCCTGATCTCACCAAATTCATGTCTCAAAGAGAAAAAAAATCTTGATATGAACCCTGATTTTTCAATTTTGAATGACAATAATTTTCAAACAGTTGCCTTTGCCTTGCACAGTAGCAGAAGATACCTGATCCATCAAAATTTCAATGGTTGGCAATGCTAGCATAATTCAACCTGTCAAAATCTCTCTCCCTCCCCCTTCTGTCCAAGGTGACAAAGGATGTGATGATCCTAAATTTTAATTTTCTTTTAACAATGATTCATGAAAAATTTTCACTGAAAAAGAATCTTAAAAAATGGTTAATGTTAAAAATTTTGACTACACAGAGTAGAAAATCTATTTTTATTTCCATTCAAAAATTCTTTCAAATTCTCATCTTGAACAGGAAAAATCATCCTGGTTGCATGTTTACTTTATGTACATATAGAAGGTAAAGCTGCCCCTGTAACAGGCTGTGAAGAACCATAGGGGTGTGAGAGGTTGAGGCTCCCACATCTTCTAGACACAGACAACAGTAAAGTTGGTAGCCTTACATGCCGCACCACCCTTTACCCCCAGGAATGTTAGTGGTACTCATTTCTGTTACAGGCTGAGTCAACCCAAGGCTCCTACTGCACATGGAAGGATTAGGTAAAGTGAAAAAATTCAATGGCCTCATCGGGAATCAAACCTGCAATCTACCAGCTTGTAGCATACGGCCTCAACCAACTATGCTACCGCATGCCCCCTTTTATACATATAATGAACCGTTTTCTAATCTGAATAGCAGGCAGTAACATTGCAGAAACCCTAAGACAGGGAAATGATAGCAACAAGTACCTACAGAAGTTGATTGGACATGATTTTAATCAAGGTTTTTGAGGTTTTTAGAGCAGTGAGTATCATGATCAGTCTTCTGGATTGTGATGTCCTGCATTCTGGTCACTGTACTAGGTTTACTGTAAACTTACTTCTAAATCAACTTCCTTACTACAATAGTGCTTTTGTTTTATCCTTTATGGTATTTGCTTCCACATAATTAATTATCATCACAGACCACACACTAATGTCTTCCATTCAACCCCAACCCTCAAGTTCCTGAACCTTCTCAATGGTGTACTCTAAAGCAAAGCTGAAAAGTAATGATTAAAATATACCTCCTTGTTTCAGACCACTCTGAATAGAAAGTAAATTGCACAGAATTAAAGACTATGCCAAAAAAACACTGCTCCAAGTGCAATGCATGTCACCTCTGGTTACCGACTGACTGCATTACTTCTGCATCCAAACAGCTGTTCACATGTTACTCTGATTTCACCAAATTTTATTAGTTCCTCTTCTTCTACCTTAGACTGTTTTTCTTTATGTTTTTTTTTTTATGATGTCAGTATCTCAGGCTATACATAGAATGGTATGACTAGTGAATAATGAACCTGAAAGGATTTGGATGAAATTGGTCATGGCCTAATTCCAATATTATCCTAGCCTTTCCATGAAGGATCTGAGGAAAACCAAGATTAATCTCTCCGTTTTCTTAGTCTATGCATAAACAGCATAATAGAAATGCATCATCTGGTGGTCATACCTGTCTGTTCTGTGCCTGCCTGTGTGCATGTTTCATCTCACAAACAACTCAGTGGATCACATTTGGCATTGAAGGGTCTACACTGAAAGATGGCAGATGAACTTAATTTTAGTCTGTACCTGTATACAATAATTAATGAGAGGGCCAACGACAATGGTAGTACACATCAGGGACAGTCCATAATTTCAGCAAGGAACCGCACCATAGCTCAAGCGGTTAGTCACTGGCTTCCCACCGCGGTGGGCCGGGTTCGATCCTGGGTCTGGTCAAGTGGGATTTGTGGTGGATAAAGTGGCACTGGGGCAGGTTTTCTCAGAGTACTTCGGTTTCCCCTGCCAAACTTAATTCCACCAATTCCTCCAAAATCACCCTCACCTATCATCTGGGGCTGGTACAATAGGCCAGAAGTGACTGCAGTACAAGGGACCCCACTAGCATTATTAAAAAAAAAAAAAAAAGCAAGACTCGTATAACAGATTGTGAAACAACTGTAAATACTTGTAAACAATGTAATTATTTGTAAATAAGGTAATTCAGTTATTAATATATCCAACTATTAATCTAAATCACATAAATAGTTGCTACTATGTGACAAATGGTGTCAGAATACAAATATTGTGGTGTATGCACCCATTACTATGGGGAGACTCTGTAAACAATGACAGTTTCTGGGCAACGGCTTGGTAAACACGTTCTGCGGCGACAAAGATGTAAGCAAAAGCAGAGTAACTGTTGGAAACGGGGAGTTTTCTATGTGGTCCATGCCCAGATGTTATCACCAGGACAATTGGAGCAATGAGTTCAGTTGTGAGTAGTGTTAGCCAGCGAGCAAAGGCATGAACACAGAAGCTGAAAGATCTCACTGTTGGAAGCTGTTAGCAAGCAACAACTAGCGAAAACTATAAAAGACTGAGGCTGCGTGTGATGCAGTGATTTGTGAAGTGTGTAGATCAGCGAGTGCTGTAATTCCCTGTACTTCCAAGTCAATAAATTGAGTCACCAATCCACACCCCCTCTATAGTCACACCCCTATATGTGACAATATGCTATTATAAATGGAACAGATTAACAAATACTCACATCCACCCGGCCACCACTTGTAGGATGTTAAAGTGGGGCTGTTGAGAATGAACTCCTGTGTTTTAGGATCATAATGTGCTGTTGTCTCCAAACCTCTGATGAATGTCCCATGCCCAAGTTCTGTCTGAAAATGAACAACAAGACTTCTAAAATGATTGCCTCTGCTGGGTTCTTGCTTGGCCTAATTTTTGACCTTAAGGTAAAACTTAAATCTTCTTCTAAAACACTGGGTTGTTACTACATGGCGTTAAAACCAAGATGGCAACACTCTCTGAGTGCTTACATATTTATTCCTGCTCCATATTTCCATTTATTCATAAATGGAACTCCCAATGTTCACAAAAACCTGAATCTCAAAACCTGGATAGGTCAACAGTCCTACAGCTGGTAACTTTCAGAGGATTCTGAAATGTTTTTCAAGATTATGCACCCTGCAGTATGTTCCTGTAACATCTTGGTAAGAACATACTTTAACTGGTCATGGACGGATGACAGAAAGGATGAAAAGAGATGAGTGAATGTGGAAAATATAAACTGAGATATTACAGGAAGGAAGAAAAGTATAAGACTATGGTTCAAAACAAGAAAGAGGTTGGTGTGAAATGGCCACCAGCCTATGAGTTAGTGAGCTGAAGCACTGAGAGAACTGTAAGGGAGTCTGTGACAGGAAGACTTAGTCAGTGCACTTAGCACAGAAGCTGAAGAATCTCCACTGTTAAAATCCGTTACCAGGAAATGTCTAGTGAATACAGAAAGGCTTTATGTGTGCTGTAGTTACAGTAATTTTTGGAGTGTGTAACTTTGTGAGACTGTTACAGTTACTTGTAGTTATGATCCATAAGTGGTCAGTACACACAATATTACTGCAAACAATAAACCACTATGATGTACAGTGTACTGTATAGAGAATGAGCATACACAATGTATATCCAAATGCAGCGTTGCCATTAATACCTGCTGAGAAGCACTGCACAGGGACCTTCCTTGCTAGCAAAAGAGCAGTACAAAATCTTCCAGAATTTTAGGGGAAAACAAAGGAAATTACTAGAAAATTTTCAAATTGGCAGATACTCAAATCAGAATATATCAAACTGTCATACAGCCAGGGCCCACTGTATTTTGTCTTTTCTATTATTCATGTCATCCAAATTCCACAAAACCTTCACAGATCACATACTACATGTTTTGCAGGATCAAAATATATGTAACTGAATGTACATTCACAAAATGTTTTTGTTTCTTCAATCAAAAACGTCCAACCTAGCTTCCGTTAAGACAACCGCAGGCTTAAAACAGCATTTAAATGTCAAACAGTAAATGTGCTAAGGAACGGGAATCAATAAATATTCAGATGTACAACTCACATACCTTCTAGATATAAGAAATTCCAAATTCAGATATCTGCCATGACATAACAGCTTCACACATATTTACAACGTTTCACTATTAATCAAAATTCCTTACTTGAGCATATGTTCCAATAATGTCACAGTTCCAAGCTTTCCCCATCCATTCAGCTTGCTGTTCCACTGTTCCCTGTCCAACAATTGTTGGAAGAAACATGACATAGTGAAGGGTAAATGGGTTTCCATCCTTGAGAATGGCACTACCCAGCATGCCACTCAATGTCTGTCTGAAATACAGTAAATCAAAATATTACTTGTTACCAGCAGATCAGTCTGAGGCACAAAAGAATTTTTAGAACTGAATGCACAGTTGTGTGGCTCAGGATACAATCCATTTCTCATAACATCATAACACCTGCATGTTTGAAATCTAAAAGAGCAGGGGAAGGGAGCTTATAATTTAATATTCTTATATTAGCTTCAAATTTTTATTTTTCAAAGAACCATCACTTCCTACAAAGTTATTCTTTGTAAGACCTGAGATTATCACAGCAGTGAAAATTTAGAATGTGGTCTTTCAAGTTATAAAATCATGTAGTCTCAAAGGCGATTACCAACATTTCAATAGAGGCAGCATGTTCCTCCAGAATGCTGGTAACCCCCACAACATTATACAATGTTACTACACAAAAAATAACATTTTAAATTACTTATTTTTCATTACATGTAACTGAAAGCTATGACAAGCTGAGCTACCTAACCCTCTGTGGGGTTTTATGTAGTTTTGTCATTACTCTGATGATAACCCACTTCTTTGGAACAGTTTGTTGGTCCTGAAAAGGACCGTGGTTGCTGATATGTTTGATCGGTGAGGTAGCGCGGCGCACGCCGGTAGGGAGAGAGGTTAGTTGCGGTGATTTGCCTGGCCACAGTGCGGCTGTTGCTGGAGGTTGCTTGATCACCGTGCGGCAGGTGAGTTGAAGTTGCATGGTTGCGCAGCGCGGTCGTAGGAGTGATGAGGCAGTGGCTACGCCAGATGCCCAGTGAGTCGGACACGAACACGACCACTGGCGAGTCCAGGCGAGGTGCCCCAGTGAGTCGGGTGTGAGAGCCAGAGGGCCGAGGCAGTCGTGCCTGGCGCAGCCTGCCGATGCCTCCGAAGACCGAGCGCTGGCGACAAAGCCTGCTGGCTGAAGTTGCTTGATGCGGCTAGCTCGTAGGCTGATGATGAACTGAATAACTCGGCTCTGGAGTCGCTCCTTTTTATACGCTGGTCGGTGGGGCGGAGCCAAACTCGAAAGTGAGGAGGAAGAATTTGCAGGGCGCTGATTGGCTAGCGCATGTGATGATGTAGATGCGGGGCTAGCAGCGAGCGCAGTATAAATGTGAACGTTTGGAGCAATTTAATTGGTTAGCGCGTGTGATGGTGAAAAGTGATGCGAAGAGTGTGTGTTGCAGAAAATGCGTGATAATGTGGGATGTTCCCACACCTCTTACAAATGATATCTACTTCTCCTACCACAACCTATTAGAACCAAGTCCTTCAGCAGAGAATTAATATCTCCAGGAACTCTACATGCATATATTTCTGTTTTATTTCTAAGTACTAAAACAAGGTGCTTACATCTCCCACAGATGTTAGGTTATGAATATTTGCACCACATTTACCACAGTCATAAAACAAGGGCATTTTCATAATTTACCATCCTATGATCATGAGCAAGCAACTTAATGAACTTCACTAGGATGATTGCCTAGAGCATCAGCACTCTGGAACATTCACTGCGTTTAGTAAATGTGCACACTGTACCTCATAGTGTGAGCAGTGTAGACAGTTCAATGGAATACAATTATACTGAACCTTTAACACACAATAACGGTGCATATACATTCTTTAATATCCCTGTTGTTTGTGTACTGTTGTCCACAATTATGCTTCAAGCACAGGTGATCAGAAAAATATGAGGGCTACTTTGAAGGAAACTTCCATTTATTTTAGGCAACTTATGTAGGAGTGGGGCAGAGCTCATGCATGCAAGGTAGCATCACACGACTCACTGCCTTGTAAACCACCACATAACTGGCCACCTAGTGTTTCTTCTTGGTTCTACAGAGTGAGTTATGATGTGTCTTGCAATTGATAATCCTGCCAGTTGCAAAATTTGTGCAGTTATCAGCTATCTTCATGTTAAAAACATGAGTGATGTGGAAATCCATGGTGAATTATGTGCAGTTTATGGCCAAATGTAATGAGTGGAGGAACTTAAGAAAATGGTGTAGATCGTTCAAAGATGGGTGAAAACATGTACATGATGAGGAGTGAAGCAACTGTCAGGAACAGACCAACCTACTTTAATGGGTTCAGGGCTGAAGTTAGTAAAGGCCAAACATGCTTGGCTAGGTAACAGGATTGGGCCAAGGAGAAAAGAATTGGCCAGTCACAGACAGGGAGTGTGTAAGGGGAAAGAGATCTTTGTTTAGGTGAATGGGAAACAGGGAACAGGAAAGGTCCTTATCAAGGCTTGTGCACTGCAGGGCTGAATGAAGTACAAATATGTGCCTTTTTGAAGAAAACAGTCTTCCGGGATGTGGTGCTGTGTAGATATTGTGTTAACTGATGTTTCGGAGGAATGTACTGCCTCCATCTTCAGGGTAGAATACAAAAATATGGATGTGATATGTTCGTCCAAAACGTCAGTTAACATAATATGTAGATGGCGCCACATCTCAGAAGACTGCTTTCTTCATAGTCACTGCCGTGAAAACCTCAAATCTTAAATGTGCCTTTTTCTTCACAAGAATATTTATTTGTTCCTTCAGGGTGTGAACAAGAGGGTTGCAATTACCTACTTTATCTGATCGTGCTGTTTTCCCCTTCCCCCCCCCAAAAAAAAAACACAAATGCATGGACGAGCTCAAGCTCCATATTAACAACATGAACAGGGAAGATGATTCCTTCTTGAGCAGTTCATGGAAACAGTACACATACAGTTAATGAAAACGGCCCTTCCTGTACCCCATTTTCCATTGGCCCATGCAGGGCCATGATTTCCTCTCCCTCATGCCCTCTCTGATTACCTCATTTTCACATTCCCCTCTTCCCACAACTCCAACTTCCCTGTACAAGTTATGCACATCCCAACTTCCACCCTGAAGTTGAAGGCAGCGGAGTCCTCTGAAACATCAGTAACCACCTACGGGACTATATGGTGTCAAGATAAAGAAAACCAGAATCTAAATAAAATATCTTTTCTTCATGTAATATTAACTGGAATAATTCAGCCCAAAATGTTCTTACCTGAATATTTCCAAATCACCTCCTTTATCTCGCAGCTGTGTGACTTTTCTGAACAATGTACATGCTTTTCTCACAGCCTCCTCATATTTCTCCTTGTGGCTCAAATAATCCTGAGGTATTGTATCCCTAAGTTCTGGCTCAGATAGGAAGTAATATTCTAAAAAAGCAAAAATGAAATAAAATTGCATACTTCTACTTGAATAACAATATATATTTTCACTGTTTATATTTGTACTGCAATATGAAGTTCTTTTTCCATCAAACATTGATTCTCATACTATTAATACTAGACAAAGACAAGATTTGTATTTACCTCAAGCTAATTTAACTATTTATCAAAAAGGAGTTTATTATGCGGGTATAAAAATATTCAGTAAATTGTCCATAGAGGTCAAGACCACATCCAATAATTTTAAAAAGTTTAAGGTTGTGTTAAGGCATTTCTTGAACACTCATACGTTTTTTACTGTGGACGAATATCTAAACAGATAATTTTTATTATTGTTGTATTCATTGTATTGCCTAGTTGTGTAATATTTATGTATGTGTTCTGTGCTTTATGTTATTTTATGGCATGTTCTATATCCATCTTTGGATCTCTTGAACTTACAATAAATACAAATACAAATAAATAACATTCTATTTAATCAAGATAACTGATCATTTCATAAATATGAATTTGTCATAATCATCATCACCATCATCCCCTCCATTATTTGGCCTATTGATACATGTTACAAATATTACAAAACAGAATTTTTCCATCATTTCAGAGGTCTCCACAAACTTCTTTTTTTTTTTTAAGAAAGTCGTCTTCTGGGTTTAGGCGCCGTGTATAATTCGTTTTGGCCGACGTTTCGGCCGAACGTATCGCCATTCAACTGCTCTGAAGATGGAGGCGATACGTTCCTCCGAAACGTCGGCCAAAACGAAGAATACACGGCGCCTAAACCCAGAAGACGACTTTCTTAAAAAAAAAAANGAACTGGATGGAGGTAAGTAGTCGGTTTCAAACCATTACTCTACTCCAGAAGAAAGAGGCCCAGGTATGTAATGATTAGGGCCAGATAAGACCTATTATGACAAAGAGCAAAATCTGTTCCCTGGTGTTCCCCCTTTGACAAGCCAATATGCAGTCACTATACTGACTGAGCTAACAGAATAATACTGGGACACAGCCAAGGCAGTGACTATTCTGAGACTTTTCCTGGTTTTCCTCAGTCCTTCCAGTAAAACGCTCATGAATACTTCATACCACACCCTTTCCACTTTATTCAATAACCATCACTCCAACTGACACTATATAATTTCAGCTTCTGTCACAGTTGTTAAACACACCAAAAATCAACAAACAAATCTTTGCTATGGAAAGGGAAGGGTCGAGGGAAGTAATCTGATGGCCAAGTTCAGGCACAGTATAATGTAACCCTGAAAGCCGTGGTGTAACAGACCGCAATGAAGGACAGCTAGACATTCCATTATACAGAGAAAGTTTGCATGGACTGATGGGGTAAGAATATTTGGAAGTGAGGGGTAGAATATGGTATGTAATTCAACCCGCTACACATTGTGAGCGACCAACCTGTACAGGATATGAAAAATGGAAATTTGTACAGGCATAAATTAAAAATCTTGCCAATTATACATCTTGTTCACGCACTTAGGACATTTTTTTTTCAATATGATAATTTTACCAAGAGTCGTACTTTTCCCTTATTTTACACACTTCCATTTATTTTATATTCCAACTCTTTCGCATTTAGAAATATGTCCCACTTACCTCGTTCTTTTCTTTCCCTTGTCTTCTCGGGACCGCCATCTAAAAGATGTGTCAATTCTAAAGGATCGAACGAACACTTCTTTCTTTCCCTTTCGATGTCCTCATTGCATTTTATATTATCTGCCTTCTTTAGTACCATATTTTCTTTCAGAAAACGTTTGTAGCAGTAATGTATGCTGTTTCGTACGTAACGACTAAACGAATATTACGCTATTTCTGTCACTGTACTAGATACTGTCATATAAACTATGCAGTAATGACCTTTGTACTGCTCTGCTATAAACGTGGGGAATCATACAGATAATAATCAACTTACAACCGCTTGTCTTCTGTCAAAGCCAGAAGCGTTATTTGAGGCGCGGACAGTTAACACATAATCCACAGCTGCAGCCCGCATAGTACAAACCAGACAACACAAAACAAGTTCAATACAAACAGTGCCCGAAGTCATAGTCCTGAGCTGAGTGGGTCCTAAGGTTCAAGACTATCGGTGCTACCAACCTTTACACCATAAATACACTAGCAATGAGTTGCATTATACAGTTTTAGACATAATTTTTCCTGTAAAAAGCAAATTTGTCCCTGTCCTTAACTAATTAAGCACTATGCCATGAAGGTGTATGGGGGAATGGGTGTGTAGATTAACATATTCTTGACATCAGCACTAGATGTAGGTGAGTGGTCACCTTCACGCCCTGGCCGCTTTACCCCCGGGGAAAGAACCCCCGGTACCCATTGGATAAGAGGCTGGGTGGGCCCGGGATCCAGTCTAGACGACGTGAAGAAGAGAAAAACCTTTCCCCTACCGGGACCCAAACTCCGTCCCCTCGGCCGTCTAGCCCATGGCCAGTGGCGTAATAATTTACAACATTCTGAGAACAGCAGGCCAGGTTTAACGTTTCTGTGGCTCTAATATGTGTCAAGATTTTACTTGCTACAGGAAACACGTATTATTTGAGATGAGGTTCTCACGGCAGGGAAAGTAGCCTAATATGGCCTTTGGTCTTTTAAGATTCATTACTGAGAACAATGAAGTGGCTGATGTGCGCAGATTGTATGATAGTATTATTAATCAAGTAACAAGTACAAGAGCGACCTCCGTAGTCTAGAGGTAACGTTCCCACCTCATGACTCGTAGTACGCGGGTTCAAATACCCGGCGGAGGTCGTCGAATTTTTAAGGGCGGAAAAATTCAGGGAACAAGTCCTCCGGGAGGGACTTTAAAAGCCGTGGGTCCCGTGTCGGAGCTTTACGGCACGTAAAAGAACCTCATGTCTCCAAAGGAGGCCACTGAGCAAAATTACGGACGTTTCCCGCCCAACAGTAGTCTCTAATACCTCTGGTAGATGGGGGAAGCATTATAGATACCTCTCAGCTAGTAGAGCCCGATCTCGCTGGCTGGGCGGGACTGATGGTAAGCAGCAGTACCGGTAGGATATAGAGACTGGTAGAATATCATAGAGGGAAGCACAATGGACCAAGACAGGTCTAAGTGCATTGGGAAACCCACCCTCTCCAATAACTAACTAACTAGCAAGTACAATGGAACGAAAACTAACTATTCGGAAGTATCACTTAATGAGCTAATCGCAAAATGAAAAAAGTGTCTCATCTTCCCATTTTAGGCCACCAAGGTTCCTACTACGGAGAGGTTATAATACTACATACTTCTGCTTCGCTGGACAAGCCAAACGTTCCAGAATCTCTTATTTTACAAACATCTAAAATTTAAAGTTTAAACTGTAATATAAATTATGGTAATTCTTCAAGAAAGGAAGGACAAAGTTTAGAACACTACGGCTATTTAGCACTAGAACGCGAAACAAGACAAGTTAACAATATATTATAACAAATTGTAAAAGAAGCACGCTATAAAGATTTGGTAGGTAGTCTCAATTGCACCAGATACTCACCAGATACGTACTCTGCTCAAAATATGTGTGCTCACATTAAGCAGAGAGCGCAGCGGACCCAGTCTTCGTATTCTGGGTTCTCTGAGAATGGTCTGTAGCAATAAAGACATGCAGCCCCCTCATTAACACTCTGAGATGAGCAATCATTTCTTCTTCTGAATCTTAATCGCTGCCGATTCTTAACAGAACATCTCTTTTCTGGCTTTACAGTTTCGAAGGTTTGCATTTCCTTGGCTTTTTCATATTTAACTCAGCTTTTGGCCTATACTCTACGTATTACTTGTTTTTCTGTATGTAAACTAATTTCCTTACAATTTCACACATACATCTTACATTTTTCTCATGAGATCTGCTTCGAAATCCCTTCTTGTTCACAGGCTTCTTCTTCTACCTCTTGGTGTGTTCTACTAGATTCTTGTACAGGGAATTTAATAAACCCTAGGGCTGAACCTACGCAAGGACTGTTCTCTTTTTACAGTTCTCACAAATTATAGGAAGACGAGAAATGTCGATGGCTGTAACTGGATTAATATTATCACGTGATAGTGACTACAGACGGCGTTTGGATTGGTAATTGATTTAATGACCACTTACAGATCACTATCCCTAATTCACTAAATATGCAGTTCACTACAACACGCACTAAGTCTTCTCAGTCTGTTGCGTCTTCATCAGTCGTTGCCTGACAACGGTTTCCAACTGCGGACCTACCCTTTCTTCTCGGTTCCCGAACTGTCTCCGTGCCTCAGCTACAGGACTCACCGCAGCAGTATTATAGCTGACTCACTCATTAACCAACTCGCTCCAACCAACTCTTCACTGAGTGACTGAACTTACAGTCGGAGTCAGAGTTACCCGTCAGTCAGTTCGACTTGGTGCTAAGCCCCTTCACGATCACGACCACAGATTTTTTTCAACTCAGCACTTGAGGTCATAATCCTTATGGAACATCTTCTCTTATGAGAGGATGCCTCTGTCCTTAATGACGTGTGAAGTGTACGTATCTCACATAGCTTAGGTTTACATGGTTATGGGGAATGCATTTTCTTCCCGAGAAACGGTCAGCCCGATAGAAGTGATAATTTGGAATAAAGAACCTCTCATGGGGTTTGAGATGTGTCACTGAGAGCAGAGCCACATTTATACAGAATGTCCCAGGAGGAAAGGTCAGTATTCTGGGAGGTCAAAATATTGGCCATTCTAAGCAAAAAAAAAAAGGGGGGGGGTAATGCACATGTGTCCTGTTCCGAACGGTTTCTGGCACAGAGTTATTTCACTGTGCAGTTCCAAAATTATTGATAAAGAAGAGATATTACGTACTGTTTCGAATACCAGTATTTATTGTTCAAGTGACAAAGATGGTACATAAAGAAAGCAGTCTTCTGGGACGTGACGCCGTGTAGATATTGTGTTAACCGACGTTCCTCCGAAATGGCAGTTAACATAATATCTACACGGCGTCACGTCCCAGAAGACTGCTTGCTTTCTTCATAGTCATCGCCGTGAAAACCTCAGATCTTACAAAGTTGGTACAGTTTACCTAGTATGATAAATTTTCGAAAATTCCACCGTAAACATCAATGCACTTTGAAACTAGTGTGACGTCATGGCGTGTTGCCAGTCTTTACAGTGTAGAGTGTCCTGAACAGTGAAATAGCTTATCTCAGAAACTCGGAATAGAACACACATACGTAGAGATTTTTTTTCTTTGCCTAGAATGACCGATATTATGACCTCCCAGAATACTGACCTTCCCTCCCCGGACACTCTGTATATATTTTTTTTATTGCTAGTGGGGTGGGGCTAAGTCCTTTGTACTGCGGCCACTTCTGGCCTATTGTACCAGCCCCAGATGATAGGTGAGGGTGATTGTGGAGCAATTGGTGGAATGGAGATTGACAGGGGAAACCGAAGTACTCGGAGAAAACCTGCCCCAGCGCCACTTTGTCCACCACAAATCCCACTTGACCAGACCCCGGAATCGAACCCGGGCCGCCGCGGTGGGAAGCCAGCGACTAACCGCTTGAGCTATGGCGCGGCCCTCACTCTGTACATAAGTCTTGCAGTTGTTTATTAGCCTCATAGCCAACCCAGTGCCATTTACTTTAAATGCTATGAGTGTGCGGCGGATTTTAACGTGTCACTGTTAGTCGAACTGGGAGCCCGTACTGACAGACCTGTTCTCTGAATTTCCTGTTGTGGTAAACGCTGCTATACGGGGGAACTCAAGGTTTCCCGTCCATCTGCGGTGCCTGTGGCTCCTGATGTTGAAAGTCTTGACTCAGTAGCAAGAAACGCTAGACTTCGCTAGACGAAACCACGTGGGCGACCTAGACAGATGGGAGAATTAAAATGCAGCGTAAAGAAATAGGAAATGAGAGTTTAGAAATAAAAACCTCAGGATACAAGCACATGGCAGAATCTCTTGGTAACGGTGATAGATCTTCAGGTTCTATGCCAGACGGAAAGATTTTTTCCAGCTAAGCGACTATCATCTTCTATGAAGTTATGGAGTTATTTAGTCGGTGAAAGCAGGGGTTCTCAAACTTTGTAATACCGGGACCCTCTAAAATAGTGACACCAACTTACGCGACGCCTCTTCTCTGCCGGTAAGCCAAAAGTATAGATTTGCCTATGTTGCAGGTCTCTTATCAGGCTGTACAGTGACAGCAAGAATTTAAGTTCGTTGACAGACTCGTAACATCTACAAGGGGGGGGGGAAATCCGTGGCCTATATTCAGCAAGCGAACTATACCGACCGAGCGACCGCCAATTTTTGCCGAAGTTAATGCCAACTTTACCGAATAGAGGTAGTCGCGTGGTCAGCGCAACGGATCCCCACGGCCGTTAATCTCGGTTTTCTAGACCGGAGCCGCTATTTCCTCGTAATATTTACGGTAAACTAAACATATTTTTGTACAGTCCCGACAGATTTAGCGAAAATTTTCGCCGGCTACAACTATATTTTCCGAAAGCACCTATGTGAAATCTTGTTGACTAGCCAAAATTGAACGTGGACACAACCATATTTTAAACAATTCTTGAGAATTCGGCAACCCCACTTTAATTGCGTCATTGTTCCGGGGATCGCGGCCCACAATTTGAGAAGTCAGTAAAAGGTAAAGCTATCCTTGTAACAGGGCGTGGAGGCCCATAGCTTTGTGAGACGTCGAGGCTCTCACATTTTCTAGGCAGACGGCTCACAGATGACGGTGAGGCTATCAGCCTTACGCGCCGGCCGCCCTTTAATCCCAAGAAGATTCCTGGTACTCATTTCTGTTAGAGGCTGTAAAAAAGTAAAAAGTAAAGCTATTCCTGTACCAGGCCATGAAGACCCATAGGGCTGTGAGACGTTGAGGGTCCTACATTATCTAGACAATCAGCTCAAAGATAGCGGTAAGGTTGTCAGCCTTACGCACCGGCCGCGCTTTACTCCCCAGGAAAATTATTTAATTAATTCCTGGTACTCATTTCTGTTAGAGGCTGAGTCGACCCCAGGGTCATAGTGTAGCTGCAAGGATTAGGTCAACTGAAAAAAATCCAATGACCTCATTGGGACTTGAACCCGCGACCTTCCGGCTTGTATCATAGTGCCTCAACCAACTACGCTACCGCTGTAGTATACAAATATTGGGTGGGCGTCAGTTCCCTTCATAGCAAGATTTGTGATAATGTGTAAATCTTTTGTTATAGCTGTGAAGGTGAAGAATCCAAGGAGGTGCATACTATACGGCATAGGTAGATGGACTGAATATGGAAAACTCCCCACGCAAGAGCAGTGCTGTATCCACAGTATGAAGTCAGAGGCCCGCGTACCTGTTGAATGCCTGCACCGAACAAGTCAGCCCAAGCGGTGACGGATCTAACTAGTATTTCGTCGGTCTGCCATATAAATTGCTGCTGGTCCTCGCCAGCATAGTGATTCTTGGTTCCGAGTATCGCGGGACTGTTTTACGGCTCTGGAAGTCGTGCAGCCATTCACAAGCGTTCGGGAGGTGATCAGTTCGATTATCTGCGAGACACCGATATACCGACTGAGGTGTTTCGTGTTTACCTTAACCCCTGCGAGCAAATACTAGGATAATATTCCAAATTAGCCCATGGCCTCTTCCTTCCAAATATTTTTTAGCTCAATGCCCACCAATTATCATACCATTAGATGCTACATGCTCTGAAACACTGACAAAAAACAAACTCCGTGGTTTTAGTCCGCAAGCGAACTATACCGACCGAGCGACCGCCGCTTTTCGGCGAAGTTAGTGCCTCTGTAGTCTAGTGGTCAGAGTTCCTGGCTACAGATCCATAGGTCACCGGTTCGATTCCCGTTGTTAACAGATTTTCTGAAAAGTGGTGTGTCTGGAACGGGGTCCACTCAGCCTCGTGAGGATAACTGAGGAGCTATTTCAAGGAAATAGCGGCCGTGGAGATTCGTTGCGCTGACCACGTGACACTCTCTATCCGCTGAAGTAGGAGACACGGACAGTGTCACTCAGTAACCCATGTGCCAAAATCCGTGCGTCTCTCTGTCAGTGTGTACTTCCCATCACGTTTCTCCCAAAAGACGCGTCGTATAAAAATTGGCGAAGATAAAATTAGTCCTCTTGGATGGACGACGCTAAAGAAATACAGGAGGGGAGAAGACGAGAGGACGAACATATTGTGGCATATAGACCCGTTGTTAGGAAACGACCGCTAAACGAGATAACGGTCATTGCTAAGCGACAGCTGCGTAAATACACAACAATAATGGAGCCTTTGCCAGGAAACGGCCCGGACGCAAGTGCTGTTCGAAGCGGTGTTTCTATGCGGTCCGCTCCGAGGCTATAAGACTCGGCCGACAAGAGATCAATTCAGTTAGTGCAGTGCAGTGCAGTGGAGTGTTGGGTGAGTACGTGAGTCAGTTAGAGGAGTGCTGCGGTTCAGTCCTTGTGAGCTGTTTCTGTTAGAAGCTGGCAGCTGTGGCACGTATATAGTTCGGTAACCCAGAGTAACCCAGATCGAAGCCAAGGCCTTCAGAATATTTATTAGAATCTACTCTTTATTCAAAAATGAGCATTTAAACGAAAATATCAAACTAACCCTCTATAAGGCACTGATCAGATAGGTAATGACTTACGCTTGTACGGCCTGGGAATTAGCGGCAGGCACCTACCGCCTAAAATTGCAGCGCATGCAAAACAGAGTTCTCCGCACCACTGGAAATTTTCCAAGGTGCACACCGGTCCGCGATTTGCACATGGCTTTCCACCTTCCGATTATATAACGAAACTGTGTAGGAATCAAGCAGAAGTCATACATAATCATGAAAATGTAAATGTTCACTACATCGGAAAAGGCGAAACCAGACACAGTAAATAAAAGAGGCTTAAACTTGGTTGAGGTAAAGAGTACGATTGCTCAAATGAATAGGTTGCCGTTGCAGCGTGAGCTACTTCAGATAGGACACGATCTGCTGTGCTAAGCTTTGACTGACAAAGGCCTTATACGAATATTGTACATACACGTACGTACGAATTGTGTTCTATCATGTATTATAAATGTAAACTGTAAATAGCATGTACGTGGTACGTACTCATATTTACAGTTGACTGACAAGTGACAGACCCGACCTCCCGTCAGAAAGGACACTTCACATCGACAGAAATATAACTGTGTGAAAGTAACTAAAATCTTGGGAGGCTCGACTGACTGACTGACCGTCGGTTGCAACGTGAGTCGTACTAGCGAAGAGACGAAAGGTGATGAAAATATTAAATGGATAAAGATACGGGAAAACGGATATGAGGGAGCTCTTTTGACTTGAAGGAAGGAAGATATATGGTGATGACAGAACGGACAAGAGGCGGGAAAGATATACCTGAAAATGGAAGGAAATTTGACGGGTACGCGGTAGCGTAGTGGTTAAGGTACTATGCTACAAGCCGGAAGGTCGCGGGTTCAATTGACCTAATCCTTCCGGCCACACTAGGCCCTGGGATTTACTCAGCCTCTAACAGAAATGAGTACCAGAAATTAATTAAATAATTTTCCTGGGGAGTGAAGCGCGGCCGGGGCGTAGGGCTGACAACCTTACCGCCATCTCTGAGCCGATTGTCAAGGTAATGTGGGACCCTTAACGTCTCACAACCCTATGGGCCTTCACGGCCTGTTACAGGGATAGCTTTACTTTTACTTTTACGTGAGTAACCATCACGGACAAGAAGAAGATTTTCTGAAATTGCAACGCAGATTTTTCTACAACGGTCGCCAGTAACTAAAGCAATTTATCTGATGAGAAAATGCTGTTGACCTCCATAGCTTCATTTTCCCTTCTCCCTCCTTTTCCCTCTATTATTCTCAGTTAACACTCGAAGGAAGGAGACAGACAAGGCCGATACGTGCGCGCAGTAACGTAATTATTGCTTACACACAGGGGTGTCCAACTGCTGCCAGCAATAGGCGCACGTATTCTGTTCTTAATCGAGACGAAGGTTGTGGCTCTGACTTTCCTCGATCTTCCAACTGTGGCCACACTGCGGAAGGCAGGAATGGGAACATGCTTCTGGCCTGCATTTGTGTCAATGGGGGAGTGGAATGTTCAGTAAACGAAGATGAAATACACTGAATATCGTGGTTGTTTTGTACTTGGGAGGTGTCCCTAATTAAAATCTCAGCCCGGAGATGGGCATTGACTGACTGTTTTCGTGGTTTTCCTCAGTCTGTCCTCAAGCAATAATGCTTCTGATTTTTATTCAAGAAACGCCCGGCTAAAATCGCACAAGAATTCCGACAGTTCTGTCTTATGTCTGTTATGGTTCTTCTGAATTTCTACAGACAAATTAGGGGATAATACCTGAAATTAGGCCGCTACTGCTTCTTCCTCATCCTCTCCAATTCATCATTAACTAATATACTGTCAGGTGATTGAGCGACTATAAACGCGGTTTAGATTGGTAATTTGATACAAATCCGTAACTACTAGTAACTATAGCACTATCGCTAATTCACACACTCAGCAGTTCACTAGAGCACGCAGTAAGACTTCTTAGTCCGCCGTGTCTTCACCAGTCGTTGCCTGGCAACGGCTTCCAATGACGTAGTTCCCTCAACTTGTGTGTTCATGTCCTTACTGGCCGGCGACCGTCTCACAGCTACCTCCCAGACTGGCAGCGATCTCACACCAAACTCCACCTCTTCTGATTGGTACTTTGTAGTCCAGTAGAAGTTCCGTGACGTTTCGGAAGAACGTATTGCCTCCAGCTTCAAGATGAAGGAGTATTCCAAGCCACCAATAAGAAGCAAGAAGCAAACAGATCATGTCGTATCAAGCTGTCCAGAGGCTGGGAGCCTTCCAAGTTGCGGGAGGGCGTTGGATGCAACCGAGTGGTAGTCTTGTGTTCCAGTACAAGATCTGGCTGTCCACGATCAACATTCAGAGACTGGGTTAGCGCCGTTGAAGAGTGAAAGCTCACCACCATTCATTCATTCATTCATTCATCTACAGCCCTTTGTTGGGCCCTGGCATTTCTTCAGTTTCGTAATCGTTTTACATAGTCGGTGAGACTTCTTGGACGGGAAATCGGCCTGTCGCAAGGCCGCTACCTACACACAGGACAACACAAATACTGAATAAACGCGCACAACGACACCCAAGCCTGGAGTGGGATTCTAACCCACGATCTCAGCGTTAGAGCAGGAGAAGACAGTTCATGTTTTAGACCCTGTGGCCACTGTGATCGGAAGCTCACGACAATACTTCAACCAAATTTATTTATGTCATATAAGTAGTACAATTTACCTTCGGGCTCCATAAAATGCTGGGAAATTCTTGAGTAGCTGCAGAATTGGCGGCTCCTCAAGAAGGGCTCAGCTCCATGAGTAACCATAAGTAGTACAGTTTGCAGACTGGTTCTGTAGGCCAGACCAGAGCACAGCTCAGGTTTCTCAGCCTCCTTCGAAGAGGACACTGATACAGAGACTGCTGTCGACGGAATTTACCTCTGTTGTTCAACGCAGGATTTATAAGGACACACACACTGTATCCTCTCCTTTGCTGTATCTGTTCCCACGATCTGTATACATCGTTATGAACTATGAATTCCATCATAATTCCAGGCGACAGTCGGACAGCGCGGGATACACTCACTGGATCTCAGGTTAGTTCCAAAGTCGTTACCCCCAAGAAATATTAATCTGCACTGCACCCCTGATATACAATCTTGCAGTTGTGCTGTCCATATGACTGCGAATACATAACGTTGCCAACAGAATGCGATAACCCGGTCTTTACTCAATGCTACGCTGCACAGTTACATTTCGCTACCCAACACAATGATGCACGACTTCGAAAGTTTACATGTTGTGGCGGGCCGCCTAAAAGCCATAATATCTGAGAGGCGTCCATTGATAAACAACAATTTGTTAAAACACGTTTCCGAGGCAGCGCAGAGACATCCATTACCGGACAACGGTTCGATAAACGTTGTTCCCATAACAACTAAGACGCTAGAGATAAAATCAACCTGTTACCTAAAAACGAAAACACGTTCCCGAGACAAGGCAAATAACCGTTATGGAAACCAAACGTCCACACGGGTTGTGACCTCCGCTGAGTCTGAGTCTTCTGTTACGACTGACGATCAGTAGGCCAGTCTGTCTTGGAATAAAACACCCATCTGTGGCTTACCATCAGATTTTCATTACTGTCAGACAGTTGCGGGTTTGTTGATGTGGGGCGCTCTCTCTGACGAGAGGAGTGGTCTGTCGTTTACAATTGTTGCTGGCCTTCGCCAGCGCAGTCATTTTCGGGTCCGAGTTCCGTGAGACTCGTGACCATATTTTACTGTCTCAGATTCGAGTCTTCCTTTTTCGTCGCCTCCTACGACTCGTAGGGTCACGGTTGAGGTATTAGATCCCGCCTCCACACGGGAGTTCGTCTTCTCCCGTAAATTCGAGCCGGCAGCCAACCGACTACAAGTCCAAAGCGTCACCACCTGAAGCACCTGTCTTGGTTCTTAGAAAATGAAATACTCGTACTCAAAGAAATAAGGAATTACAGTTATTCGTATTGCAGTGTCGGCTGTGCGACAGATAATGATATTAACATAAAACCAAATATGTTTCAACAGATCTGTGCAGCTAGGCTGTAAGACGTACACTAGACGGAAAGCGTCAAAGCACGACCTGTTAGAAATCTTTACTGAAACAGGAATATAAAGGAAGAGACCAATGAAAAGAATGGAGACATCAGAAATCCTTCTCCTTATGGGGGTACAGAATGAGGGTTCGCAAATTTAATGAAAATATCAGAGGAGAACTGCGAGTAACATATTAATGTCGCAGTACACTCAGTGTCAAAATAAATGAGCAGAGACTTTCGAAATAATTCTGGAAACCCTAATCATGAAGATTGTCTGTCAATATAAACCGAAAGATGGAAAATGTCTGGGGGAGGTTACAAAGAGATGGCGTAGTCTGTCTAATTTTGTTTCAATGACACGCTGTTACTGTTTTATTATTATCATCATCATCATCATCATATTTCTCCCAGCAATTTTAGGGACTAACCTCTAATAAACACTGTGCTTCTGCTCGGTGCGCCTGCGCTGCCAACGCGGTGGGTAAAGATCTCGACATATTTGCAATCGGAACAGTTTCTGTCAATGGCACTGAACCTAAAATTGTTAGTATTATTTGTTCACAATCCTAATGTATTGTGTTATATACTTCTTAGTTATCGTTTTCTTGTTACCTCTCCACATCTTTGTTTTTTTGTTTATTTTTCCTGTAATAATGAGTTTTCTTCCTCCATTGCTTGCCTGTAAATTCTCTCTCTTTATACAAGTATCATGTTTGTGCATCTACACTGTGCTCTGTAACTGGCCTTGTAGCTGTTGACTAGGCACACTAATAATAACGAATTATACTGAATTGAAATGAACTGAATAATCATTATTATTTCTGATACTAGCGGATACTGAACGTAATGGCAGTCACATGGTAAAATAGTGATAACTAATATACACATGCTTAAACACTTAAAAGTTTAAGCATGGCCTACGCTATGTATTTTTGTGTATAAAACTATTGATCTTTGTAACTAGGAAATGTGTTTGCCATGAGGTAGGAACTGAATTTGTAAATACTATTTAAATGCAGTTCAAGCTTCAAAATTTTTAGTAAATTTGTCCGCGAAACCCCTCGAAGGTGCAGTCTTGCGTAACGCCGAGAAGTGCTGACTGAGGCCAACTCCACAGCTTCTGAAATGTCATGGTACTTTGCAGCCAGAGGCACACAGCGAACGTGTGCAATGACGCATTGGGGCTTTCTCTCCCCTTCCTCCTCCTCCTCCCAAACATTATAATAACAAGCTAACAACTACCTAAAGACAGTGTATAGCAAATATGCCTCACACGAGAGGCGCCCTTAGGGGTGACATGGGGCTCGCGACAAATTAGCCTTTATGTGGGTCACTTGACGTTTTAGACGAGTGAAAATCAGCCACCTTCAATGGCAGTAACCTGCAGGCTTATAATCGAAATAGGTACTTCACTGCCTCATATAAATCGCCACCTAGCGCCTGCGCACGAGTGCCGCACATAGCCGCACAGTCAAATAAATGTCCTGATTTGCTCATGCATGGTTGTGATGTTTCCATCAATTAATTGTTAAGTGATAAAAACAAAATAATTTGTAAGCCATTTAAAACGAAGCTTCACTGTTTCTCGTGAGATCTGAGGTTCTTATGGCGATGACGATAAGAACAGGCTTGTTGGATTCTGAGAAGTGACCTCTGCTTGCCGCTTGCTTGGTTTACTCTTCGACCCTGAAGATGGAACTACTATGTTGCTCCGGAATGTCGGTGAACTTCTACCAGGCTGCACGGCGCTGTGTCCCAAAATAACTAAAACAAAGAAGAGATTAAATTATTGAGTTCCTTTATATTCGGTAGAGCAAAGCAAAAAAAAAAAATACTCCGTGGTTTTAGTCCGCAAGCGAACTATACCGACCGACCGACCGACCGCCGCTTATCGGCGAAATTAGTGCCAACTTTAGCGGATAGAGGGTGTCGTGTGGTCAGCGCAACGAATCCCCACGGCCGTTAATCTCGGTTTTGTACAACGGAACCGCTACTTTTCCATTCAAGTAGTTCCTCAATTATCCTCACAAGGCTGAGTGGACCCCGTTCCAGACCCACTACTTCTCAGAAAATCTGGCAGCGCCGGAAATCGAACCCGGACCTCTGTATCTGTAGCCAGGAACTCTGACTACTAGAACACAGAGGCGGTTATTGGGTAGCGCATTCTTCTCTTCCTTTTCCTATCCGCCGCTATCCGTATCTCTGGCAATTGAACGTCTAATGTTACGATGATTGGTGAATAATGAATTGGAAAGAATTTGGAACGCAGTGGTCGTTGCCTAACGGAGGTACTAATACGATATTTGCCTGGAGTGAATGAGGAAAAACAACGAACAAATCTGCCATTATAACCGGTATCTCGGCTGATACTTGAAGCCAGTATCTCCTGGATAAAAATCTAGGGCGTTACCAACACATAACCTCGTCGGATGAGCCCATTGTTAACAGACCAATAGTCGTCTTCTCTTTAGTCTACTGACATACGCGTACACGTATTTCGTTGTCTGTACTAGCATCTATGACTTTGCGGTAAGTTTAACAGCTGTAACTTTGTTGACAATAATGTTGTGACGCACTTTCCAAAGCATAACGTAATTAAGATGTATTAATAACGAAAAGTCGAAAACACAGATAGACTAGTAGAGATGCCAGTTCGGAACGAATCGATTTAGGAACTGGAACTGAAAGAAACAGTGTACGGCTTTGCTACCCTCGACACTAGGACGGCGCGTAAGTAGTGTTGCATATTTCGCAAAGTCGATGCGCTGGGCCCTAGACTACCGTTCCACTCGCCTTATCCCAGCGACCTTTTCATAAAATACACAACATCCGACATATTTTTGGTATAAAGGATCAGTCAATATCACGATCTCAGATTTCGTGACTATGGTATTGTCACCTGTTAGGTAACTAGACACCCGGTTTTAATTGGTAATTGGAATTATAGGATTCGTATAATTAGTAAATATATGTAATTATAGCGCTATCGCTAATTCACACACACTGCAATTCACCACAGCGCCCACTAAGCCATCCCAGTCTGCCGTGTTTCCGCCGGTTGTCGCCTGGTAACGGTTACAACACCGTAGATTCCTCAGCTACCGTGTTCCACAGCTCCGGTCCTCGCTGGCTGGCGTCTACTTCACAGCTCAACTAGACGTTTACCTAGTTACAGCCTGCTAACAACATCTATTCCTCACTTCCTTACGGCTCAAGGACTGCATTTCCTAACGTCGACTCCAGACTGGTACTGCTCTGCCGATGGCTCCTAAGTCAGGGCCCAGTAGCTCCTTTCTGAGACTGCTAACCATTGACTACTCGACTCCGAAAGTCATATGTTACGACCGACGGGCAGTCGGTAACTCTGTCTTGGTGCCAAACCCCATTTGGGGCCCAAGACCAGATTTTTGTTACTATCAGACAGTTGCGAGTTTGCTGATGTGGGACGCCCTCTCTGACGAGAGGACGGGTCTGTCGTTTGGTTGGTCGGTCGGTCAGTAGCGCCGTCTTCTGTTTACCGTGCCGCAACCTAGCAAAAGAAAGTCTCTTTTGGTTCCACAATTTCGCCTTTCAGGCGTCATATTACATTATATCTCATAACAATTTACTTTTTGGACATTGTCCACTCTCCGTGTGACCACCTCCAGCACGGGAAAAGTGGAGCTCTTCATAGCTTGATGTATACAGGCAAGGCCATGTATCAGGATAGGAAGGATTACGAACGCTGTGCACGATCAGACACTTCGTGAATACCGACAACACTTCACTGATTGCATTGTCGAGCAACCGCCCTTTTTCATATAGAAACATGGTACGGTTGTTATCCCACAATTTATGGACATTCCCCCCAAATTCCGACACATTGGGAACAGTTTCAATATTAGGAATATTTTCAAAATTAAACATACACTCCGTAGAACAATTATTAAACTGGACCTATTAGAGATGCCCACCAGATGAAGCAGTGTGTACATCCCACGTGACTGTGTCAGATGTGACATCGGCAAAACAATCATACCTTTAGAAGTACGCATTAAGGAGCACAAATATAACATAACCCAAGGTCTGCTTGAAATATCAAAATTAGCCCAACATCGAACACAGCCTACAGAAAATACAAGGAATTAGCACACGTCTGTGGTAGGTGATCTGATGAGCCAACCAAGACTTGGCACCTCTCCCATCTGGATTCCCATTTTCAGCAGGTTACGGCTCAGTCCAGTTTAAGTATTATAGAGATGTTTCATTTATTTAACAATTATCGGCACTTTTTTTTTGCTGTTAGCTCATTTACACGCAGGAAATTTTATCTTTTTGAACCTTAACCCTCTGTATTTGTTGGATTTATGTTTTTATGTATCTTTGTCTTATCTAAGATTTTAAAGGTCGATAGACTACGTCCTGTAATTGATTTTATTGTACCTACTGCTGTTTTCTTTAGAATTTTAGTCAGACTCTGACCGTTAGATTATGCACGGCCGTAGATGCAAAGTCTCACGCATGTTGAGTTTTAAATTATCTTGAAGTGTTCTGTCATTCCGGGATATAATGCTATGCAATCCATAGAAAGTCAACTGAAGTTTCGGAGGAACATGTCGCCCCCATTTTTTAGGGTCAAAGAAAAAGCCAAGAAAGAAACACAGCGGTGGTTGTGAAAAGCACTGTCTTCTGGGATGTAACAAAGTGCAGTCCACCGATGTTCCGCAGGACTTTTTTTTTCCGCTGGCTCTACAGCCTTCTTGGGTCCTGGCCTCTGATTTTTCAGTTTCATGATCATTTTACAGACGGTAAGACTCCTTAGACAGGTGATCAGCTAGTCTCAAGTCCTCTACCTAAACACAGGACATCACACACACACACACACACACACATACACAAATCAAACATCCACGCCTTGTGTGGGATTCGAACCCATGATCCCGGCTTCCGAGCGAGCGAAGACAGTACATGCCTTAGACCGTTCGGCTACCGTGACCGGCTCCGCAAGACCGTGCTGTCTCCATTATCAGGTTCGAAGATTACGCCAAGCATGATGCCAACAAACTAGGTAACAAACAGAGCAAGTGATGGATCCTACGGGACCCGAGAAGACAGCACTCTCTCCTTTTAGCCGCTTTGTTTCCGATCTCTGCTGTAGAAGCGTCAGTTTCTCTAAACAAATGCGATCAGTGAGCTAGAATTTGCCGTTAAATTCATTTAAAAACGCAAAAACTGCCTTTAGATAAAGAGGACGGGTTCATGTCAAAATGAATAGCCATTCATTTCAATGTGAAACAGTGAGCCAGACCGCTTTACCAGTTCCTTTATTACGAATACAGTCCTTTTGATTCCCCGTTCAAGGCCACTGGTGGCCTCAATAAGGATTCGGGGAATTTGTACAACAGAGAGGGGCAAAGCTTGATTTGGGCTGAAGCGTCAAGAAAAAGGAAGAAAACTGAAGAAAGAGGAAAATAAAGAAAGGGAATAGACCGATTAATGAAAGATTAACAACCAGTTGGTAGCTGCAAGGACTGCGTGATTTACAGCACTTTCTTCTGTGCAAGAAATCTCGAAGTGCAAGGTTAAATTCATTGCAGCTAACAAACATCCACTCGTTTGAGTCACGCAGAAACGTGGGGACTTTGACCAGCAAACTTCAGGCTCTAATCGGCGTACAAATACTACCACATCGATTATAATCATTGACAGCTGCGTACTTCGTTCAAGACAATTGCCACATACAGTGAAAAGAGAAACAAATATACAAAAAACGAAAATAACTGCTTGATAAGTATCCTGAAAAGGGATGTCAATGTAGTTACAAATGAAGAGACTGTAATCATGTACTGTTAGTCTATAACTTCATTCACCATTTAGGATGTTACAACTAAGCAATTCTTTTCATACAAATAAATACACAGCATATTTATAGACAATGTAGGCAATCAGTTCCTCTGTACAGGAATTAAATAATTATAAGTTTATAATTATAATTTCTACTTTAGTCTAATTTTCCATAACAAACTCATGTAATTTACATTTCAAAGCTTGTTTTTTCAATATCAAGTTGAAATTCTTAAACATAAAAATATATAGATGTTTCCTCTTTTTCATTGCCGTGACTGCTCATATTGCAGTGTTCTGGGCTGTCGTCGTATGCAGATATAATATTTTCAGAGGAACCTGCAGCCTCCTTGAGACCCGATGATTCTACTGGCCCAGACAGGGGTCTCCTCTACTTCGCTTCTGACTAGTCAGATTCTTATCGCTACGGCTACAATGTTTACCCTTTGCCCTTGGACCCTGGAGATGGAGTCAGCAGGTTCCACCTACCACAACTTGAACATAGAGCAATGTTTTTGACATACTATTCATGCTGAGCCCTCATTACACAAAACTATAAAAACTAATTAGCATGCTGTAAATGTTCAGTTACATGCCAAGACTAAAACAGTAACATGGCTTGAACTGCAGGCAAATAGAGGTCATCTGGTATCAGAACAAGATAATTTGTTTCTATTTTTTTTTTCATGACAACAGCACAAAAAACTTATTAAACTGATAAATAATACAAATTCATGTTGTATTTTTATTATGATGCTCAATTAAATGTCAGAGTTTAAATGGCACAAAAGTCTATCACATTACTACCACTACAGAAAGAGCAAACAGACCATGTTACTAGTTGAACTTTTCTAATTTATATTTCGTATTCTGACTTCAGTTCAGTATCATCAGCAAATTGAAAAACAGTTCCTTATATACAGTAATCATATTTTTATTTTTTTCTCATTTCAGACAGTCACATGTTGTTCCTTCAACGTATAACTGCAAGAGATAGGGAAAACAGTATTATATATGGGAAGCAATAGAAATAGCTGCCAGGGATTCTCACTCTGCAGCTAGCCAATTTGTTTGTGCAACACTGTGCAATGAAAACTAGACACTGTCTGAATTACATATTTGATTTTAAGTGAATAAATTACAATAGCAACAAATTAGTGATTTTCATTTCACTCATCCTGTTGTGTTATAATATACAACTTCAAATTCTTTGGCTCTGCCAAAACTAGGCACTGACCTCGATAAGAGTTGTGTTGTGATGGTTTTAATAAAGAAGTTAAACAAATTAGTGGTTACATTGCAAATCAACATCTGAGAAAAATGCTTATTTCCTGACAGATTGAGTTGAACGTGATTATCAACATCTAATAAGGATTAAATTAAATAATGTAAGATATAATCATGCAATTTCTCAACGATTTGACCCTTGTGTGATACTCCCAGTTATGTGAAGGAATCCTATAAAATGTATACTGATTGCAACATATGGATGGTGTTTTGACCTGATATGATACTAAATGTCATCTTGTTGGTGATAAGATTAACATTTTTGTACATTTATAGATCTGTGTAAAGTTCTGTTTCGATGACTGCACAGACTTATATATAGGGCTTCTATTTACTACTTCAGGATATACTACATTAATAATCACATGTTTAGTTTCTGGTTTTAAGTAAGATGTTTAAATAATGTCAGCTATTTCTGCCTCTTGCTTGAGATCCTGTTAGTGCAGTGGATTCCTCTGACAATGGAAAAATGATGGTAGATGTTTGTTTGAATTATAAACAAGTCTCTAGATTTGCTCCTCCCCCTTAAGGTTATTATGTAACATTTTCCCTTGACTCTATATTCTGTGTTCGATCCATATGTATTCTATAAATTTCTGATATTCATATGCTTGTGAGAAATTAGACTTGTACAGGAATTTTCTTCCATTAGGTTACGTACACAAGGTACACACACTAAGTTATCGATTAGATGAACATTTTAGTGAGCACAGATCCCATAAAACGTCTTAGCAAATGATCAAGGATAAATTCTGATAAGACAGAAGCTTCTAGAAACGGTGTTCAAACCAAACTTCTATAATGTATATAATGTAAGATTTGAGGCTTTCATAATGTAGGTTCAGCATTTAGCTCTATAAATTACTGGTACACATTTGTGTATGAAGATTAAGGAATTATTTGGCCAAGAAGTTCTGATATGCAGACACTAAGAAGAAAGAATTATTCAGGTATCTCTACTGTTGTGTTTAATATTAACTTTCAATGAAATAATTGCAAGACACAAAGTCTCCAGATCGAACTAGTGGAAAGAATTGAAAAAACACAATTGGAACTACAGGCAGCAGAATTGTCCCTCGATGAAAGGACAAGGAATCTCCAAGAAGACCTAATGAAGACCTTTAATCAAACCTGAGACAAAATTGAGGAAATCAAACACGAGTTCCAGACCAGGTTGGACGAGACGAGACAGACGAGGGCCAAGAGAGAAAACACAGTTGGTGCAGGCACAGCTCACCCACCGACACTTGACGGAAATTCAATGTGGAGCATGTTCTGGCAACAATTCGAGACAGTAGCAGAACACAACCAATGGTTAGGCCAGGAAACATCGACGTACCTAATTACTGCTCTGAAGGGCTGGGTGGCAGAAGTGCTACCCGGCATTCCGACGAATACGACTTATGAGGATACCCTTCAGGCACTAGAGGACCATTTGGGGGACCAACACTTTGCAGCTGCTTACCACTGCCAATTAAGAACAAGGACACAAAAACCTGGAGAATCCCTGCAAGACTTTGCCACGACCATTGAACTGCCATCATGCCTACCAAACGCTACCTGCAGACCACATAGGAAGAGAAGCAGGGAAAGCCTTCGCATACAGAATACGAGACGCCGACATCAAGATTCAGCTGTGGCTGGGAGGGGAGAAGACAGTAAACGAGGCCTGCTGACAAGCACTAGAGCTGCAGGCCATACTGGGAGCAGCTAGATCTCACGAAAATAACACTAATGCATACCGGAAGTACCGATTGCCCCCCACCCAATGAAGAGATGGAAAACAATCGAGAGTAACTGCCCCAACTAAAGGAAGGCTGATAATGAGCTGCGCCGGGAACATGAAAATAGGCTAGGCAGATACACATAGCCAGAACCTTAATTCAAGACCGTCAGGAGGTACCAGTGAGGGTCTTTAATGCTACATGTCGGGACTAAAAGCTCACGAGAAGATCCACTTTGGCATACTGTGAGCCAGTCTCGCTAGTGACTATGCCAGAGGTGGCGCAGACCCGGGCCCAAGATCCAAGATCAAGACTGGAGGACATAATTGCAGAAGCCAAACCACACATAACCAACGAGGAATTTCATGAGTTGGGAGAACTCTTGACCGAGTAAGAAGATATTTTTGCTGGAAATAATGAAGACTATGGGAGAACTAATAAAGTGTATCACCATATAGATACGGGAGACGCCCGATCCATTCACCAACCCCCAAGGAGTCTGCCCCTAGCGAAGCAAGTGGAGGTCAATGAGATGCTCAACAACATACAACGCTATGGGGTTATCAAGGAATCAGACAGCCAATGGCCGTTCTGGTCAGGAAGAATGGAGAACTCCATTTCTGCATGGAATACAGAAAGTTAAACAATGTTATAAAGAAAGACTGTTTTCCACTGCCCCAGATTGGTGACACTCTAGACACGCTGGCTGGAACCAATTGGTTCTCCACTCTTGATCTGAAAAGTGGATATTGGCAAGTCAATGTACACCCGGATGATAAGGAGAAAACCGCATTCTTGACAGGTCATGGATTATGGCAGTTTACAGTCATGCCCTTTGGGTTCTGTAACGCTCTTGCAACATCCGAAAGGCTAATGAAAAAACTCCTGTGAGGTCTCACGTACGATTCATGTCTCGTTTACTTAGACGACATAATCGTAATTGGCTGCACTTTCCAAGAATACTTGACGAACCTGCGAAAAGTATTTCAGCGGTTCTGGGAAGCCCGCCTAAAACTCAATCCAGAGAAGGATCAACACTTTCAGGAGGAGGTACGATACCTTGGGCATATCATATCACCTAGAGGGATAACCACTGACCCCGAGAGACTGAAAGCCATGTAGGAATAGCCAACCCCAAAGAATAAGCATGAAGTTAGGAGCTTCCTGGGGTTATGCACGTATTACAGATGATTTATTTCCAGTTTTGCAAACATTGCAAAACCACTAACCAAACTCACCGAACAGAATCAATCCTTTCAGTGGACCCCAGCGGTGCAAGGCGCCTTCCAAATGCTCAAGAGAGCCCTGTGTGCCACCCCGATTCTTGCCTACTCCCAACCAGGAAAGAGGTTCATCGTGGACACAGACACCAGTAATGTCGGAATTGGGGGAGTACTCTCTCAAATACAGGATGGACAAGAGCATGTCATAGCTTACTACAGCAAGATGCTAAACAATGCAGAGAAAAACTACTGTGTCACCCGACGAGAACTACTTGCCATAATGAGAACAGTGATCTCAAAATATAAAAATGTGCATGAGTGCAACTTGTAAACTGTCTACTGAAAGACAGAAGGGTACAAAATTACAGCTTGAATGTATGCAAATTACGATTCTGAAAATAAAATGGTTACAAGGATTGCTTGCAGTGATACAAATTATACACTGTGGAAAAGTTGTAGGTATAAAATGTGGAATGCTTAAATCATTTCCTCCACCTGAAAAATGAGATACAATCTCAAATATCTTTTTGTCATTCTGACATGCCCCATGACCTACAAAAAGAACACAAATCTGAATGATAACACTTGGGTTATGTGGGTTTGGGAAAGAAGAAGAACAGAAGCTGCACATGAGATGCCTTAAATCACTGACAGAAGTGACCTTACAAGACACAAAAGCAAATGGGAGAACATGAGATTTACTGTAAATTGATAATATGGTAGTACATATGTGTATCACTTCAATTTGAATGTGTTAGCAGGATGCAAGGTTACCAGCATTAACTTACTTACATAATCCCTTAGGACAGAGACATAGGAAAACCTAAAAGCATGTGAAAAACCCAGTTTCAGAACTTCTGAACATTGAAATGGACTTGTTAACACTTTGGTTGGGAGAAGACAGAGAAAACCTTTAATGAAAACACATGGATGTAACAGATGAGTTACACATGGAACAGAAATATTTACATAGTTCTGTGATTAAAACATTCTCATATTATAGTACTGTAAGGGCAGTTACACTGTAGATATAATGGGATTATTAAGTAGTTTAGCTGACAGAAAATGAAATTCATACAGAATTTCAGTGACAATATTAAAATGGATATTAGGGTCGTGCCATAGCTCAAGCAGTTACTTGCTGGCTTCCCCAAAACACAAACATATACTCTTGCTTGGCTTTACATTCCAAGTTACTGGGCATGTACAGGAGGGCAATACTAAAATTTTGAGCACAAAATGAACAACTTTTGCAATTTCATTCTGTTCTTTTAGGCGATATCTGAAGACTATAAATAGCCTCATTTAATGCTATGTGGTGATTTCTAAATGCTGTGGAACGTCAACTGAACACTGATATAAAAATTTAAATACAATCACTGTAGTTAATTTGTAGCTCAAATATATATTTATGTACATTATGGATTTCTTGTTCAGGTCATTGACTACAGTTCCACTGACCTCGACTTTCATTTTGTTCTACTGTACAGGAAGTGGGCAGATAATATTGTAACCAAACATATTACTTCTACAATCTTTTGGCAATCTAGTGAAGAGTGTGTCATGGCCTTCTTGTGATCTATTGTTCAAGTATTCTTTTATACTTCTAAAAACAACTAACCAGGGGTGTGCAGGAAGAGACACACACTATTTTATATGGGCAATAATAAATAATATTAGTCCTCAAGACTATGGCATTAAGAGAGCTACAAAGGCAGTGCCTGTAACAGCCTCAAGAATGTCACTTGTCCCACTACAAGATGGACACATAAATTCTAGCATTACCTGTGATACATTCTTAGTTAGAAAGCCTCTCACCAGTGTGCAAATAAAACCACCAGAATAATCACATATGAAAACATAAACATTTTTACAGGAATAACTATTAGATTGTATGTAAACATCTCTGAGGGGCCATAATTATCAGATAATGAATACACATTGTTACATCATTAGAAAGTTAACAGTTTTAACACTGGAGCCAAAATCAAAACAGTAGAGATATCACTGAATATTCAGGCCTTTTTTATGTAAGGTTGCCTACACAAAGTATTACATGCCCTCAGAGATGAGTAAGCAACATCTAACTTCAGATCCACAACATTTTAGCTTAGCTGTAAGCATCAAGAAGCACAGAAGTATAACAATCATATGTTAAAGCTTACAGACATTCATATAGCCTTTGCTTGAAAAGAAAAACTTGATTACTTAGCCGGCATAAGACAATTACACCTTTTGGAAAATGCTTTTGCTTTGATAATGATGAGAAAGGAAACCATTCCTCCTCCGCTGACATCAGACAGAGCTTGTCTCAATCACTGGATACTGAAAGAAATTCTGAATGAAGAATACATTCCACTGATATTGAATTCAGCGGCAGGAGATAAGAAACAAATGTCAATAAAATAAAAACAAAACTCCAAGAGAATGAAACTGAAATCCCCTGTATTTGGGTTAAAACCCTTCAGAGTCACTATAAGCAATTCTAAAATGCAACAGTACAAAATGTTCCGTTTGACATCAAATACTGTCAGCATGGGACAAAGGACAGATGCCCTACCCCCCAAAATGATGATGAAAGCTGCAAGGAAAGGAAACTAAAATTCCTTACGGTATAGTTAAAATCTTGCAATGTTTTATGTTAACAGAACACATTTTCTGCTCTGTCTCTAGTGACCAACTGTATGACATTAATCCTACTCAAGCCTCTTTACTTGTAGCTTTTGTCATTTTTTCACTCGTTTCATGTTATTGATGTTTAATGTCAACATAAAATTTTCTATCACTTTCTAGGACTGTGTACAGTGACTCAAAGAATTTTAACATCTATATGGGACTACTTAAGATGCTGGATAACGTCCAAAATAATAGCCCTAGCTATGAAGGCTTTGTGGCAATTGGATAATACCTGTTTGGGGAGGGAGAACTCTTAGTATTTATCAGTAATGTGTAACAGACAGAAGTATACTAATATAATTAACTTGTTAATTGTAAATAATCATTATTTTACCATCAGACACCACTAAAATTACGAGATATTTTACTTAATTATATTCACATAAAGTTTAACTTTTAATATCCCTCTTAAATTAAATGAATATCCCTGAAGACAGAAATCTTGCAGCTGTAACATGTATGGTGAGTTTTAAAATATGACATATCAGAAGGCTTTAGGAAGCTGTCATGTAAAGATCAAATATTTTGATGACTAAGGTACAATGTTGCAATCAGTCTTCAGTGCTTGCTGCCACTGACAGTGAATTTGTCAAGCTGAAACAGAAACAATATCCATTTCCAGAAGTTGGGAGACAGACTGAAGATGCTGTTACAGCTGTCCTCTCCATTAAGACTGTTACAGTTTGTAAAGCAACACTTTATAATAATAATTTTGCAGGAATGAGATTTGAAGTTCTCTTAGTTCTCATGGTTCAAAATGTCATCTTCTGGGTCATGACACTGTGTGGCATTGTACAGGAACCTGTTGCCTCCACCTTCAGTTAGAAGTGAATGGAGCTGGGATGTAAGTTGGTTTATATGGAAACAGTGGAGGGATCAAGTTGAGCAAAATAAGAATGGCCAATCAGAGCCCAGACTGAGGGCCAGGAGATGGAGTTCCAAAGTGGCCAATTGGAAATGGGGAACAGTAAAGGTTCTTTTCAGGACCATTGCAATAGTTAGCATGAGATATGCAGACATAAATTCCTCAGTCTTTACGAGAACATCATTTCACTTCTTCAGTGTGTGAATGAGGTTTCTATTACCTGCTAAGGGTGAAAGAAATCATCTACCCTGTTGATGCTGTTTGGATGCATTTGAATTCCTATAGTTGCCCTGATATCCAGTCTTAATCACATAGGAGAAGACCCCAGTTCAGTGAGAATTCTGTTGTAGGACTTACATTCACTGACACAAATAGGGCCCTATCCCAGTAATACAGTAAGGTTGTGAACTTTCTGCCAGGGAAGTCATTAACATACTTTGGTCCACTGATGATGATCTAGCCCTAAAACCACTGGACATGTATAATATTCACTTTGAGTCACTGGGCAAATATCCATCTTTATATACACACAAATCAGTTGGCATTGTATCTGCCTGCATCACTGCAACCATCTACCGAACACCGGTATCCTGACTAAATATTCCAGGTGCATGGACCAGAGAGTGAGCTCCATCCCACCAACAGTACCAGGGAATATGGTTTCCCCAGAGCATGGTTATTGAAGCTTCTCACTTATTTCCACTGGAAAAAAAGAGGTTCTCTTGAAGAACAATAAACATCCACTTATCATTTTCTCTGCAATGGCCCTAAGGACAGCCTTTCCTTTTCACCCAGACAGTGTTTCCTCTCCTCTCTAACACCATGGGATCTCATTAGGCTTCTTATTTTCTTCAGCCCAATCCTTCCACCATTCCCATCTACAACGCAGCTCCACTTACTTATACCCTGAAGATGCACACAGCAACTTCCTATGAAACCAACCACTCTCATGATTCATGGTATTGTTGAAATTACTTCCTACAGCTCATCACTTGCTCATAACATTTATGCACAGGATATCCTCAGTTTGTTTTGTATCTTAAGTTTAAATATTATCTTTGCCAACAACTGCAGTGATAATGTGACCTGCCTTGTACAATATAAAACAAACAATCCAAGTGATTTAGGGAAGACTGTAATCTTAGTTACGACACTTACAAAGGGCGCATTTTTCACCACTATATCATCAGCAGTACTGACTATACACATTATGTAATACAATCTGAAAAACTTTGACAAATCAAATCAACAAAGTTATTACTTATTTTTTTAAATATATAATATTCAAACAATGTTTAATAATTATCTTGGAATATATAGTGTCTGTATATGGTTTCTAGATTTCTATCCATTTGAACAAGCAACAAAGTAAGTTTCTAGCAACCGGTTTCTGTGGGTTTGATTCGGAGTATGACGGGCACACTGGTGCATGGAAGGATTGCCAACTCTGTGACTACAGCTGTCACAAGGTCAGGTGGCGTAACGTCATATGTGAGGTTTAGTGGGGTCAAGCTCCCTATACTCCTCCACTTTGACAAAGGCCACTCCTTGGAACAAGAATCTGTCGGAATGAGGTCATCAGGATTACCTGTTCAAAACAAAATACATGTTATAAAAAGATAAAACAGTTCTGTCCAGTGTGACTGGTGAAGATTTTCCTTATTTCAATTCTTCTTGCCCTTACATGTTTTGGTCCTTAGAGACCATCATCAGAGGGACATAAATACAGTTTGGAAACTACTAAAAAAACAGTAAAAACAACACAGCGTGCAAGGAACAACCACAGGAACCTTTTTCCCAAGAACGACAGGAGGCACGTGTTTTTCACAGGGGGAAAAGTCCATTTAAATCAGGGTTGTCCAAGATGGCGATAAAAGTATATAATTTACTATCCTAGAATCACTGTATTTATATCACAGTCTTATCGCTATGTCACTTTATTTAAAACTATTATAGAAAGCACTACACACTATATGAAGCCATTTTTACTAGCCCTGTGAAATACCCGCGTCACATGACCACGGAGCGCGTGCCTCATTGTGCAGATGCAACCTTTTACATTTCTTAAGCTAGAGGGCAGAATAATGCAGCCATTGAAATGAATGATGCTTCATTATGTTCCCAATACATAACTCTATGCACCTGCCAAGTTTGAATGAGATTGGTGCAAAGAAACCTGAGATTTGAAACTCTAAAGTCACAATACATGTTTTGTCAATCAAAGCAAGGATGCTATGTTTTTTTAGAGATTGACATATGTTGACCACAGCAGTGAAAGGGTTAATACTGCTTGAGCCCCTAAAACGATCATGAAACTTGGCATATGCATCATACAATATGAGACCTGCTCAACACTATACTGCATAAATCCCTCCTGTCAGTAATACCAACACTGCAGCCTCTCTTACAAAGCCTCACCAACAGCCTTTCCTCATCTTCCCATGGTGCACTGTTTTCACTAACAAGGCCATGGCAAATACTTTATCAATTTAAATTGTTTTAATACAAGCACAATTCAAGTTCTATAGAAACTGAGTTTATATGTTGTAGTACTGATTTACTGACTTGCTTATACATACATAATATGGTTTTGCTTCCTTTGTCATATCAAATACTCAATTTGTAGTGAAAGGAAAGTAGGCAATTATTTCTTCCAAGAACTTTTTTTCATAATCCCAGTAAACCTGAATGCTCCCATGGATTACACTTCCAGGGCCGCTGATCTAGACGGAATGCCTGAAGATACAGCTGTTCTTCTTTTACCATCATGAGGAACCACAGATAATTGATATATCTTACAAATGGAAGAGGAATAATATTATACAGTGTTAAATATACATACCAAGTTCATTGTAGACAAATGAATCAGTCTGCACTCTCTCACAGAACTTGTGTGTTTCACAGCAGACTAGGACAGGAACATTGTATGAGTGAGCTAGTAATGCGACCTGTGATGAACCAGCTCGAGACATTACATAGCCATTTGCCAGAAGTGCATGAGCACCTAGGAACACCTTTGTTACCTGGAACAAGTATATTCTTCAACTGCCACACATCTAGGTACTTTGATATCACATATTTTCATTGGATAAAGGGAATCTTGTTTGAAGAATTCAAATTCTTTCTCACTATGCTGAAACTACGGTTCTTAAACCTTCTGTCACTTTTGTTCAATAGCAAACAGACCAAAGGGACTCTTCTTCAAGTGACAATTCTGTAGAGTATGAGTTAGAGAATAACATTCAGATCTCTCAGCAACTGTAATGGATGTTTAACTGGTCCACAGTATGTGTAGTGTCAGCTTGAAATGTGGCTTGAGTAACAGGAAAACATGTACATAAATTTCTGCAGTGCACTTCTTCATATGCACAAGAGTTACAATATACACATACTCTTACTTAAATAAGTCTTTCAAGTCATGTATTGCTTATCAAGTGCATTTGCAATTCTGCTAGTTACGCTGTCATTACACCATTATAAGGTTATGAATGAAGAATCATTTGAATGCACTGTATAAGCATCATGAGAGCAAATTGAAACAAGTGTTTAATTTTAAAGCCAAGTATTTAGATAAATCATAGACAAACATAACAACAAATGACATCATACAATAAAGCCACACAGCACATATCCGTGAAATCATATCTTAATTGCAACTTATTGTTGACAACTTTATTAGTGTACTAAATAAATCAAATTCACTGTTCTACAAATAACTGTTTCAAGCATGAAAGTTCTACCATCTAGAAGACTTCTGTACCTGTATCTGGATGATACAAAGGTAAATGATCAGCATACAGGAACTTATCCTCATGTCTAGTATATATATATTCCTGTCAGTTTTCTGTTTTGTACCATGGACTCTGCTCTGTTACTCCTTCCAATGTATATGGTTAAAGCAATGTGCAAGTGATGTGGTAGTTTCTGGCTGGGATTTGAACCTTCATTCTTATTCCATTTCTTTAAGCGGCCTCCGTAGTCTTGGGGTAACGTTCCCACCTCATGACTCAAGGTACGCGGGTTCAAACCCGGCAGAGGTCGTGGAATTTTTAAGGGCGGAAAAATTCAGGGAACAAGTCCTCCAGGAGGGACTTTAAGCCGTGGGTCCCATGTCGTAGCTTTACGGCACGTAAAAGATCCTCATGTCTCTAGGAGACCTCTGAGCTAAATTATGCAAAAAAAAGTTTCCCGCCCAAGTAGTTTCCAATGCCTCTGGTAGATGGGGGAACTATTAGGTAACGAAGGTTGACTTCGTTGGCTGAGCGGGGCTAATAGCATGCATCAGTACCGGTAGGGTATGGCGACTGGTAGAATATCAAAGCGGGGCATACAATAGATCAACAACTGGTCGTGATGCATGGGGAAATCCACCCCCTCCAATAACAATAATAATAATAATAATAATAATCCATTTTTTTAATGCCAAAACCAGATTCTACTGCTACCTGCGCCTATCTAAAATCCATATAACAATCCACAATGCAGCATGAAGTATAATTAATATAAAACAGTTAAACTGTAAAAGGGCCTGGGGGATAAGGGATAGAACTGCTAGGTTGTGTTGCCATCCTTCACTGAGGCCCTAAAAATGATTCAAAGTAAGGAGATACCTTGTCTTTTGGTATATAATGTGCTGAAATCTGGTAGATTTTTACACTGATCTTTTTGAAGGATCATACTGTCTTCATCTCCCGAAGATAGTGCCATGGTTTAAGGGTGTGAATACGAAGGGGGACCCAAAAATAACCGGAAACGACATGTTGTGCGCGCATGCTTTGTAGTTACGAGTTGTGCTGCTAGGTGGTGTTAGCTGGGGGTCTCCCGCGACTGTTAGTGAGCTGGCGTCAGTCTGAGTTAAGTGGTTTGTCTGTGGTGCTCTGTTGTGCGCATTCCTGTTTCAACCCTTTGGCGATTAGTGAGATGGCCGACCAGAAGGAACAAAGAGTGTGTGTGAAATTTTGCTTTCTGTTAGGGAAAACTGCACTTCACTCTTCAAGTCGCAGCAAACATTCACGCGGTTTTCTCTTTGGTCATCTCCGAGCAAGCGAGGAACAAATTTTGGAGACACCCGTCTCATGTGCAAACCTTCAGTTAAAATTCGCTGGACCGTGCTCCATGAGATGTTCATTTCCTCAGAAAGTTGGTCTATGGTCTTTCGACGATCTTCATCAATTTCACGCACACTCTTTGTTCCTTCTGGTCGGCCATCTCACTAATCGATAAAGGGTTGAAACAGGAACGCACACAACAGAGCACCACAGACAAACCACTTAACTCAGACTGACGCCAGCTCACTAACAGTCGCGGGAGACCCCCAGCTAACACCACCTAGCAGCACAACTCATAACTACAAAGCATGTACGCGCAACAGGTCGTTTCCGGTTATTTTTGGGTCCCCCCTCGTATACACAGGGTATGGATTGGATTTATTGGCCACTTATACACACCACTCAAAGCTACAATTACAGCACTCTCGCTATCTCCACACTCTACAAATCACTACACGGTAAGTGTTCTCCCAGCCTGCTGTGTCTCCAACAGCTTCTACATTCACGTCATCACTGTTCAGCAAATATCCCACAACTGAACTCACTCAGCCAGCCTGTGGTCCTCACTATACAGCCTCAGGGTGAACACAACAGAAAAGACTGCTTTCAACAGTTTTCTTACTGTTGTTATTGGCGACTGTTTAGAGAGAGCACAGATATCATTTCCGCAGGCACATTTGTAGAATCATTGTTCAGAAACAGCCACTTGTTTATTTGCCTGCTGCACAGCAATGACTGTACTGGTTGTTTGTTTCAAGGGCTTAGCCTAGCAAACAGGTCTATATGCCACATTATATTCCCCTGAAATGCCAGTAAATATCTACCAGACTACACAGTGTCACACCACGGAAGACTGTAATTTTCGGTCATTGCCATGAGAACATTTGTATATAATAACAGTAACACAAATATTTTTGCAGTGTGAAAATAAAATATTAAAATGACATTAAACAGTAAAAGTTAGATTTATTATGCAAGCCCTATACTTGTAACAAATACACCCTTGTTCATCATGTGGTATCACTTCACAAACCTCTCTCATGATGAAGCTTGCAGCTGAGACAAGTACATAGGAACAATTAAGTCCACACTGCACCAGTCGACGAAGCATCTCCTGGCCCTCCCTCCATGGACGCCCATCAACTACAATTACTCTGAACTTGGTACCACTACAATGTGCCTCCAAGAGAATGCGTTGCAAAAGTGATGAGCTGTAGACCAACATACATTATGTAAGACTTATGAAAAACATTAAACAGTTGTTACTAGGAACAATTAATAGTTATCAAGTATGTTTACATATGGTATAAAAGAGGAAGTCTTATGGAAAGGTTTTGATCTCACAAACTAGTCTGTCTGAACTACTAACTTATACTGAAGACTAATCTGAACAATCCAGCCAAATGTACAAATCTACAAATGTATCCTTTTTATAGAGGCCAATGAATAAAGTCCACAATCTCTTCTCTCTTCCCACTGTCTGTCTTTTTCAGTTTCTTGTCAGCCCTGTCTTATCTTCCTGATTTTCTCAGTATCTAACTGAACTATCTTCTTCTGGGTTGTACCACAGGTCTCTTACCCTTTCAATTTGAATCCTAATGCCTTTCTCAGTATCCCTGATGTATCCACTATTTTTACATGGAGTAACCACTGTAGTCATTCTCTTCTAACCCTGCACAAGTTCTTAGTTCCAGTTTATTCTCTAAAAATTTTACTTCCAATTTCGTTACTTGTTGTTGCCTAAATACTTCTAAAAAATGTAGTATCCATTGCATAATAAACCATAACAACACAAAGACGTATACAATGACATACAGCACTGTATATACAGGATATTTCCACATTGAATATATTGATGTTAAGATATCTGCGCATGAAATTAGGCAGAAATATATAAATAAGATATAAAGCATACAAGAATACGCCATCTATACAACAACACTCTGTATTTTAAAACAAAGAAGACACTACTGCATCAACATTTGTTTTTATTAAAGCTTTTATGGATGCGACATGGTTCGACCCTCATATTGGGCCATTGGCAGGCATACAATGTTCGGCTTTAAGCTGCTGAACTGCATCCAATTATCATTCCATTAACTAAATAAGGATCCTCATTGTGTTTTGGACTTAATTCAATTACATAAATATATATAAAATAAATCTTGGTCAAAATTTGACTGAATGTACTTAAATGATACAATTGAAATGACAAATACAACATTTGTAACATAGTCTACACAGAACCTAGGCTTGATCTTTTGACCCCGGAAACTCTTCTGATTTCAGGCCTCAAAATGAGCAACAAGAGGAGACCATGGCAGGGCACAGGTTCATGGATGATACAAAGAACACAGAATTCCAAACAGTTTACAACAACAAAACCTTGTAAGAGTACATAATTAATGCAGCCATTTTAAAACAAATCTCATGGATTTTATGGCAATTATAAAAATTCAATGAACTTGTTATATTATGTAGTTACTTTCTAATGATTAAAATAACACACAAAAGACTACATACCATTGTTATATGACACTCACCAGCCATAAGTAAGAATAACATCTCCATTGGCAATCTTCCGCTGTACCATGATGCAGATTGCTTGGGCGGCAACTTCAATCTGTTCTCGAATATATGTATCAATGGCTTCCAAAAGTTTCTTCTTTGCCTGTTACAGAAGACAGTAATATTCCTAATAAATCAGATTTAATAAATACAGAGATTATACAGAAAACTTTTAAACACAGATGGCCTTGATAAACTAAGTACATACCTATAATTGTGTTTCTGGAAATTATCTGTCATCCTCTTTTTATTTAGAACATACATTGTTTCAGAAACTGGATTCTGCCTCCAGCCTCAGGTGGAACCTATTTAGTTGGGCCACCTAGAGAGCGCTAGTTCCTATCTCCATGTGTTTTAAGTAAAAACAGGACAATGGATAATGTATAAAACACAATAATAGTATTAATATACCATTGTCACAAACTTTCAGACCTTAAGTACATACCTAGTTAAGATTGTGGTTTTGTGTAATGTGATGACATGTAATTTAGCAGCCAGGCACCAGTGTTTTGGAGGAACAAGCTACCTCCGTCTTCAAGGTTTCTTGAGGCTGTTAAATTTCTCTAAGATATTAGTACTTATCTACCAATTGCATTGTGTCACACCTTCCTGGGTGTGCCTATGAACATGAACTAGGAACTGAAATGCACATCAGTGGTGAGAGTGGAATATATTTTGAGAGTAAAGCCCAAAGCACAGAATTTTCCTAATAAATGTATATAAACTTTAATGTAACAGCTATATAAATGAAAATATAGATATATGAAGCCTAATAATTGGTATCTCAGAGACTTTTTGTTTCATACTTTTATAACAACACATGGTTGAAAGATTGAATTTTAAAAAGCAAGCAACAATTATAAAATTAAATGCTGCACTAACAAATTTAAATGTCTTGGGAATTTTAATGCCCCACTTCAGGAGAGATAAGAACACAGAAAATATACCGATTAACTGATTAATGATGTCAGTATTTGGCCTATAGAGCATCAGATAGCACTTTGACTTGGAAATGAATGGGAAATAAGCAATCATGGCCTAATCAAGGTACTATCCTCACATTTATCTGGAGGAACTGAGAAAACCCAAGAAAACTTCAGTCAAAATAGAGTGTGTCCTAGCTGAAATTCAGACTGAACACCTACTGGATATAAGCCTAGAGAGGTATTAATGTTTTAGTGGAACCTGCTCTCCCTCTGCCTTCAGTGAGTTGAGTGGAGAAAAACTGATACATGACACAGAGAAAGGAGGAAACCTCTTAAAGACCAGTAAGACCCATCAGTTTGCTCACAACCTCAGTCCTGGTCCTCTACACCACACACTAGTCTTCCCCTGCTTGACTCCCTGTTCTATCCTGAAGGTGGAGACAGGTGGTTTCTCCAAAACATTTCTATCAGAAATTTTTGATGTCCTAGTAAGAGCAGAATACATACCTCTGAGTCAGAAACATTGTTAGGTAGTTGTGTCAGCTGCCACATCAGAAATCGCAAAGCATTGGTCATTGAAACTGAAAGCGGCCGGCAGCAATCCAGGAATGCAACTGAAGGCTGTAACTCTGCCTCCAATCCTCTTGAAAATTCCTTTTGGGGAGGTGTTTCATAGTCCTTTATAACCTGTAACATAGATGCAATATTACAATTATGCAATCATGAACACCGGGAGAAAAAACTGAGCTGTTTTATCATGCCGCATGTCAGGCAGTAGAGAAGATCACACGCTAAGCCTGGGCAGTATTTCTGTATACTTTATTTTAACTTCGTTGATCATGTTATTGCAACAGCGCATGCCTGTGATCCAGCTGACTAGACGTTGCATTTTCAATATTCAAACCATTACCCCTGAATTAAAACCCAGCCACTAGCCCCATAACACTGTAAAAAAAGGTTTAGCTATCCCTGTACCAGGCCGTGAGGGCCCATAGGGTTGTGAGGCGTTGAGGGTCCCACATTATCAAGACAATCAGTTCAAAGATGGCGGTAAAGTTGTCACTCTTACACGACGGCCGCGCTTTACTCCCCAGGAAAATTATTTAATTAATTCCTGGTACTCATTTCTGTTAGAGGCTGAGTCGACCCCAGGGCCATAGTGCAGCCAGAACGATTAGGTCAATTGAAAAAATCCAATAACCTCATCGGGACTTGAAGCCGCGACCTTCCGGCTTGTATCATAGTGCCTCGACCAACTACGCTACCGCGTGCCCTTCCCCATAACACTGTTATACCGTTACTTAGCAGTGGACAGCTCTTCTTGTTAAACTATTCTGTCATCATGTCACAATATATTATTTTCTAAAGCATCAGTCAGATCTCATACATGGACTAGGAAACAATATACCATTCAGCTCAATGACAGACTCATATCTACTGGTGCAACACTACAGAGACCACACTGCATAAAACAAAGTTGCCCTGTGGTAACTGAGCAACAAGATATGAAGATGGTATCGGAAAGTTCCCAGACTGTTACTGTAGTAACCGCCTCAGTGAAAGATGATGAGAGGGGAGGCTGAGGTCACACTTCCACAAGCCTACCGCATCAGTCTGCCATGTGGATCCACGCTGTGAACACACATGTTTTTACATGAGTGCTTTTTCAACTTCTTCAACTCTGCGATGGATGGCAAAATCGAGTAACGTGTCTGCATCAAGTTTTGCATGGAGCTCAGTAAATCTGCTACTGAAACCCCTGAAATGCTTCATGGGGCTACTGGAGAACATCCCTTAAGACAGAGAGCAGTTTCTGAATGATATTCATGTTTCAAGGCCGGTTGAGTGTCAGCTGAAGATGACAAACGTTAAGGGCGACCAAGTAGCAGCAAAAATTTGAGAACTAATTAATGAAGATCATCTTTGAACAATCCATGAGCTCACAAACATGGTTGTGATCAGTTATGGAGTTTGCCAGGAGATGTCAACAGAAAATCTGAACATGTGCCGCAATGCTGCGAAGTTTATTTCCTGACTTTTGACAAACGATCATAGGCAGCAGCATGTAAATGTGTGTCTTGAGCTATGAGAGAAGGCTAACAAGAAGCGTACTTTTATGTCTAGGTGACGAGAGTTAGTTTTATGGTTATGATCCAGAAACAAAGCAACAATCATCACAGTGGAAGAGCCCACAATCACCAAAAGTAAAAAAGGTGCAGCAGGTCTAAGGTTCAACAAAGAACATGCTCATTATTCTTTTGATGTGAAGGGGATTGTTCACTGTGAATTTGTTCCTCCTACTATTACGGTCAACTCTGACTTTTACAGTGACGTTTTGAGATGCCTGAGAGAAAATGTGCGATGAAAAAGAGGAGAACATTGGCCCAGCAACAACTGGCTCCTTCATCATGAAAGCACGCCCACCCACACATCCCTGAAAACCACAGAGTTTGTGACTAACAATAACATGGTTATCATTCCCCTTCCTCCCTACTTACCGGGCTTAGGCTCCTGATTTCGCTGTGTTTCCCAAAATCAAACTGAAGGGACATCATTTTGAAACAATGTGTGACTTCCAAAGGGAACTGCAAGTGGTACTAGACAGCATTAAGGAAAATGACTTCCACGGTGCTTCTGAAGCATACAGAAAATGATGGGATCGCTGTATACATTCCCAAAATTGAGTAAGTTAAGCCAACATTCTTTTTCTGACCTAGTCCAGGAACTTTCCAATACACCTCGTATGGGGAGTGGAGTACAGATCTAGATATTCTTGACTCCAACACTAAATTGAGGTGAATGGTTAGCCTGATGCCCTGCCTATTTACCTTGGGGAAAGAGCTCCTAGTATCCACTGAAAAGGAGGATAAGTGGGCCCCAGAATTGGGATGTATGCTGTGGAGAAGAAAAGTCTTTTCCTCCTGCCAGGAATCAGATTCTAATTCCTTCATGGCCATTGAGCTATCCTGGCTCTATCATAATGCAGAGAATCATAACACATTGTTTTATTCTAATAAGAAAAAGTTTCAAATAAAAGTTGTAAACCTTGAAGAGAATTATAATCTTTCTGTGTGATTAGACTTTCATTAGAAAAATAATAAAGCTTAATTTGACTTCATGTAAAGCAGGGATCATATTGAATTCAAGAATGAAGACACTCAGGGCTAATGCATGCCTTGAATACCAAATTTGTATGAAATCTTTAGAATAATTTCAAAGATGAATAAATACAATCAAAAACTGTCTTTGTTTTCTGCACTGTGAGCAAAGAAGACAGTGTGGAATCCAAATTTAAGATTCTCTCACAGTTAGTGTTCATTTTTTGGAGTCCTAGAAAAATACCCATATACAAAGTATACAAACTACCCTGTTTTAATCTCTCTAAATTTAGAGGTTTACCTGCATTTCATGGATGAAAATTCAGTCCCTACATGAAGTCTGTACCCCAATTTAATGCTTATGCTAAGCCAAAGGGCTATAATTTGTCCTTCTGGTTTACACATGCTACTGTTCATTTGAGGTCAGGTTCTGCATATCCTTTCTCATGATTAACCCCAGCCTAGCTACTGTGGAAACAAAATTAACTGTTGCTTGGTAGACCACTGTTGATTGCTAAATACCAAGCAACAGTAAAATCTGTATGGAGCAGTAAATCTAGTTACAACCTTTATTTTTCTGAAGATACCGCTTATGTTCTATTTGGGCATATGTCTCCACATATTGTTAGTCAAAACTGTAGGAGCCATTTTTTGAGAATGTTCCCAATCTGAATTTTGGGCCTATCTGAAAGGTTCCTACTTTTAGGCATGAAACTTCATAATCACTGGGCAATGACCTGATACATAAACTCTTGAGTGAATATGAGCAAAATCCATTAGCCCATTCAGGCACACCTATAGACAGAACACCAAAAACCACTCTTTTGTCTTCAGAGGGGCTCAAAAAAAGTAAACCCATCAAAATCTCCAGATCAATTTTTTCACCATCACAGCACATCTTCATATACATATTACATACAAGAGAAATTAAAAGAAAAATTATAAATATAAATTAGTTTACTTTACAATCTGAACTTCACACATACACGTTAGTAATGGGAGCTAGGCTAGCTCAGTCAGTACAGTGACAGGCTATGGGCTACATAGATGGGCAATTTCTATCATGGGCAAGAGAGTTTTCTCTCCACAGCATCCAGACCAGTTCTGGAGCCCACTCAGCCCTCTACCCAATGGGCACTGGCTTCTGTTTCCTTGGGGATAATGTGGAAGGGGCATGAAGCTGACCACTCTCCCCCACCTAATGCCAAGGTCAAGAATGATGGAGCTATACCTCCACTCCCCAGTGTTTTCATGGTGTGGTGCTTAATTAATTATATATACGAAGAGCTTTTTTTTTATTGCTAGTGGGGTGGGACTAAGTCCCTTGTACTGCAGCCACTTCTGGCCTATTGTACCAGCTCCAGATGATTGGTGAGGGTGATTGTGGAGCAACTGGTGGAATGAAGATTGGCAGGGGAAACCAAAGTACTTGGGAAAAAAACCTGCCCCAGCGTCACTTTGTCCACTTTACTTTAACCCCATATATTATTAATGCAATTATGCAGGAGCCATAATACTACACTCTGTTACCTGCTTTAAGGCATCAAGCAGTGCAATGCATCGAGCATTTGACCCCACCACTACACGGTCAGCATACTGCATTCCAAGCTTCACTATTGCTGGATGTAAGTCAGGACAATGCATCCTGAAAATATATACACTTATCAGAATGTACAATTAATCTCTACAAAAAATATTATTATATAATTACTGTAACTGGCAGGGGTGTTCGTTGGTTTGTCACCACATCATTCTCACACGGTTTCCATGGAAATGAAATGCAAAAGTCCTCATTTAATATGAAGTTTACTACATTGTTTTGTATAAAAAATACGAATCTAGGACAGCAGGGTATCAAGGTCACACAAAAAATAAACATATTATTTATTCTATAAAGCACAGCATGCATGAGGAAGGCCTGTTCAGTATTGTTCAGTTCGCTCTCAAAATATTTGTGACCTATATATATATATAATTCCATGGTTTTAGTCCACAAGCTTACTGTACCAACCACACGACCGCCACTTATCAGCAAAGTTAGTACCAAATTTAGTGGATAGAGTGTATCGCGTGGTCAGCGCAACAAATCCCCACGGCTGTTAATTTCGGTTTTCTAGACCGGAGCCGCTATTTCCTTGAAACAGCTCCTCGATTATACTCATGATGCTGAGCGGATCCCATTCCAGACCCACTACTACTCAGAAAATCTGATAGCGCTGGCAATCAAACCCAGACCTCTGGATCTGTAGCCAGGAACCTTGACCACTAGACCACAGAGGCTACAACAGTATATAATTGGAAGATTAGCTTAATGAATTTACTAATATACAGTATTTACCACATATAACAGCAAGTTTTCACTAAGCCAGTTGTTCTACTGCCCTATTTAACTGCTTACCATGGTATCGTATTCTGTCTTCTGAGAGCTGTATATCCTGCAATCTCTGCCTCTTTGTAATTTACATGAGTTCACCTAATTACTCTGCAATATGCAGGTTCCCTTAAACGGATTTTTACTATCCCTAAGTCCACACTGCATACAAACACAAACACAGAATAATAACAACATTAAATTAACATTATTAAAGTTTTCACTAGCTGCACTCTGAATATGAACTGATCACTTTTCCACAACTATAACATGGCGTAAAAGTATTTTCTGACAAAGTGTATTCTCAATCACATGTAATCATCTTTACACATTTAACATATTTGATCTAATGCTCATACAAATACCACTCTGCTTAATAACTATTCCTTATGAAGACAACACGTATCCATTTCTTCATACAAAATGAGAACAGTGTATCACCATGTTACTGATGTTCAGGTTATGAAATTTTGCCCTTATGGATATCTGGGAATGGGAAAAATGGGATGCCTTACAAAATTTCAAGACATGGACACATTTTCTAGGAGTGCTACTAAATGTACTGCATTGAGCCATAAAGGTCAGTTAACAAATGTGTGTTGAATTCCTAAAAGACAGTGCTGCATCTAGATCATGATCTTCTTGGATGACACATGTAATTTGTTAGATATGTGGCAATGTTTTGGAGGCAGTATATTCCTTTGAAACATTGGCACCTATATCTCAAACATGGCATCACATCCCAAAACATTTTAGTCCTGAACCAGAGAAAGATCAGCGTCACCACAGATTGGGATATCTAAGGTACAACAAATCCTCTCTTTTACTCCCCTTGAGAAGTGGAATATCGAGGCCAATAAGTGGACAATTCTTTGAATCTATTCATTAAAATTCCCTTCAATTTTGTTTTTTCTTTCATTTCTCCACAGATGCACAACAGTAAATTATACTGTATACATATTAAATAATAAAGATTTACGGTACAGTAAACCCTTTGTGTTCACGACATCATTCACAAAGTTTCTAAATCCATGACATTTTAATGAATGCCATACTCTACATTTCCACCCCCTTTTCCTTGCAAGTCTGAGACTCTGACACCACAGTATGGCAGCCTGGTATACAGCCACGCTGGCATGTGCTGCTAAATCAACTATCAACCTCAAAGCGCTGGCTGGAATAATTAAATTGCAGTGAGCACTGATAGAAAAAGCAATAGAATGTGATCCTGTAACACAGAGGACATCAGATTTAAGGGAAATACTGAGGTCACATCCTCCCTTACCTTGATTTTCAAAAGGAACTGCTGAGAACAGCAATACAGATCACCATCAAGAGGTTTATTACAGCCCAAAGCATCTTGTGGCCAGCCCCAACCTGATTCATCATTCCCTCTGGAGAATGTGGACTGACTTCATCACAATATTATTATTATTTAATAATTTCTGTCTATGTTCCCACATATTTACCTTTTCACTCCCTAAGTTCTGTATTGCCATAATACTAATGCCAGTTTTCCCATTGAATTATGGTCCCAACATCCATGAATTTCACATTCACTGAAGTTTATATGAACATAGCCTTGACAAATGTAGAGGTTTATGCCTTGCATGTTATGTGATGTTAAGTAGGTCAATGCAAATAAATTACAATGGTTTGAGTAGAGCCTGGTGAGAAGTTCTGTTTCACTGATAAACTGAGCCAATGTCTGTTGGTCCCTGATAACTGTAATATAAGGAATGGCCCTGAGAGGGATAAAGTGGCAAAGTTGGAATAACTGTATGATTTCTACATGTCACATGGTGTCTTCAGGTTAATGAAATCAAGGGGTTTATAATGAGAAATACATACAAAACTTTCACTGACCTAGAAAGAAATGGATGTATAACACAAAATTAACCTTAGGGAAAATGTTGTGGGGATGGAAGTATATGGAGCAACAATAACCATAACCAGTACTTTGGATACTACCCATAGTCTTGGGATGTTTTCAACAACATCTTTCAGAAACTGGATCTGCTTCCATGATCAGCTATAGAAAAGGAAGGTTCCCATTCAGCTGGGCCTGCTAGAAAGAGCCAGTCTCAATCACTGAACCCTGAGTGACTGATGGGCCCAGCTGAGTAGGAACTTTTCCTTCCTTACACAAGACAATGGAAACATATCCATTTTCAAAAATGTTGTTTAAAACAACTCAAGATAACAGGCAATGCCTAAAAGAGCATAGCAGTCAAGGTTACTGCATTACAGCATCACAAGAAACCTTTATATATATAACTTTGATGGAGCAAGCTATACATCATGTCCAATTGTGAGAGGTGTTTTACGAGCATTAAAACTACCGATTATACTGCCAGAGAGAATTATGTGGATCTACACCAAATTAATTCAGACTGCACCAACACAATTTTCAGCAAACAGTTAACCTCATCAGTTCTGAAGGCAGTGAGAAAATAACAGAGTACTTACATCAAATTTTCAGTGATAGCCAATGGTCCTCTATCATGATAAAGATGACTGAATAACTTGACTCTGTGTTCAGATGTCTTTGGCTTGGTAACCTGAACAGTCTTCACAGCCTTCTTGCAAACCTTCAGTATACAGATACAAAAAAGATCTTGATGATTTGCAACTCTGTGGACACTAGATATTGTTATAACTCCTGCATCCCCCACTTCCCACTGAACAAAAGAACTATATATGGGTGAAATTTGATATTCTCACAGTGGTGCACATCTTCTGGGATGAGACCTTGCAGTTTGGTAAGTACAAGCCAAAATTTTGGCTGCCTATGTCTTCAGGTTTCTGCACAGAAGAAAGCAGCAGTTTCCTCCATAACTCTGCTACCTAACTACTGAACTACACAACATCACACACCATTACATAACAGCAGTTCTTACAAACAACCATTCTGTCATTACAGAGCACTGAACACTACTGTCCAAAGGTTATTATATTTCAAGGTTTACAAATGAGCAACAATATGAAAACTACAAAGGTTCTTCAAAGTTAACCCGTGACTGTGAGGCCATAGCTTATTTTGGTACCTGGTTAATTCTTCATGGAACCAAGTGACTTTTATGATGCCCCCATAAATAAAGTCCTACATTTCAATCGAAGTGTAGGATTAATCCAAAAGGGGAAGTACAATAGATCACTGAAGGTCACAGTGCAAGGGCCGGATTTTATGGCCCACACCTCACACACATACATACATGTAGCAGTTCAGCCTCACCTTATCTGGGAGCCAATACTGCCTTCTCCAGGCACCCATCAACCCTCGCCTTTCATTCCATCCCTGGCCTTCCTTCACTGTATTCACTCTTCTTATTCCCAACCACATGCCTACAACCCATGCACAAGACTTCTCTCCCACCTTCCTTGGTTCTCAGCCCACTACACAAGCACCTACAACTTTTGCCTCCCATACTCCCATCTGCTAAAATGGTCCTTTTCAGGGACAAACCTAGTCACTCCCCTCGTCTCATATTGATCTGCCTTGGCCCTATGACAAAGCCAACAGGAACTGACAGGCTGGCTTCTCACACCCCATCTTTTTCCATAAAATCCCAAGTTTTTGCAAGCCACGTGTTTTATTTGCTGCCTGCTTCAAGTCGTTTCTTGCTTGGCTTACTATTCAACCCTCAAGGCAGGAGTGATATGTTTGTACAAAATTTTGGTTGAATTTCAACAGACTATACAGTGTTATATCCCAGCAGACAAAACTCTTCATAACCACCTCTGTGTGAATCTTCAATCTTACACCATCCAATCGTTTGTCACTGTGAAAACCTCGTATCTTACACTGTCAACAACAAAGATAACAAATCTTGCTCTTGGCTGTTACCCTAACTTGTCATGTTCAATTTCTTTCCCTAAGAAATAAAGGATAGCATAAATAAGGAATAGTGAACATAAGTGACATCTTACGTCATCCACATCCTTCCCAGGCTGCTTCTCTTTAGATATCGCAGCTGGTACCACAGCTGTTGATCTTGCCTGAGAAACCTTATCAGATTGCTGGGCTGCTTTAAGAGCACGCTGTTGTTCCTGCACCAAAACACAAACACCAGATATATAAGGACAGATTTTCAGTTACTTTATGAAAGACTGCTCTTCACCAAATATGTATAGGATGATTAAATCAGGGATGAAAGAAGAAAGGCATGCAGCAAATACAGGGAATATGAGAAAGGAATATATTTCAATTTTATTTATGCATAGCTTTTTCAACAACACTATCATAATTCTGACTATATGTGGTCAAATGATAGGATAATTAGCAAATAAGGAAGTGAAAACATTATGGAAGGGAACAGTCACTGCTTCATTTCAAGTACTATCTTGGCCTTTAACTGGAGTGATAGAAGACTGAAAAACTGCAGTCAGGAATACAGGCTGGGATTTGAAAGAGGCAACTCCTGAACACAGGTCTGAACTGTTACCTCTTCAACCAGCATGACACCACTCTTGTCTGAAAATCTGAAGGAAACAGTTCTCTGTAATGATTTAGCCATATATGAGAGGATAATATTAAAATAGAAATTAAAGAAATGAATGTGAATAGGAAATTTGTTTTGTTATGAGGGGTTTCCATTGTGCACTCACTTGCAGTTCAGAACCTGTTATGTATGTGTGTTGTGTGCAGTGCTTGATGAAGACACATTCTGGTATCAGGGACAGCAGGATTATACAGATATTCCAGCTATGCAGATGTCTCTTCCTTGCTGGTAACTACTGCATACAATGTGGTGATGCCTGGTAATGAAGTGGCATAATGGGTGTGGCTTATAAATATTTGTGCTGCCACATATTCCTCAAGGATGGTTTATAATACATGCATATGATTGGCTCCCAGCTTTTGGATTGCTTTTCAGGAACTTCTTCTGGGTATCATCAAAGGAGAGACTGTCTCACATGAATGCCTCTGTGGTCTAGTTATCATAGTTCCTGGCTAAATATCTAGAGGTCTGGGCTCGATTCCCGGCACTACCAGATTTTCTGAGAAGAAGTGGGTCTGGAACAGGGTCAACTCAGTCTCATGAGGATAACTGAGAAGCTATTTCAAGGAAATAGCAGCTCTGATTTAGAAAACCGAAATTAACGGCCATGGGGATTCGCTGAGCTGACCATGCGACACCCTCTACCAGGTGAAGTTGGCACTAACTTCGCTGACAAGCAGCAGTTGCTTGGTCAGTATAGTTTACTTGCAGACTAAACCCACGGAGTTTGTTTTTTGTAGTTTGAGACTGTCTTGCACTGTAAGTTCCTGAACAGCTTTCTCATCTAGGTAAATGGGACATTTCCTGTCACCAGATGCATGAACAGTGAGGGCGGGTTAAGACAAGGAGCCTCCCTTGTGACAAATCTCACCGCAGTTGCCAATGCAAGGACTGAAGCACAATGGTGTCATGTACCCAAACACCTGACACCAGAATCACCACACAAGAGTTAGGAATGTAAGGGCTGACTGGTTTTTTTAATACCTGAAGGTGGTGCTAAATAAAGTTAGAGATTCAGTAGTTAAAAATGTGAAAGGGAGAAAGAAAGGTTTCCCATCCCTCTTCCTGTTTCATCTATAAGTTTTAGAAATGCTCTGGTTTTTATCTAAGTCTCCTGGTCAGAAATTCTGTCTGGGATGTCAGTAGGAACAACTCCCTGGGAGGAGTTGATATATATATATAAGGGTTGGAACTGGGAGACTTGCTGTCAGAAGTACTTCTTGTTTGTCACAGAGGACTTTGATCAAGAGCATTATATTCTTTAATCATGCTGCAATTTTAACTCTCGCAGCATCATCCACAACTCTCTAGATGTAAATGGTGGATTGATGGGACTTCTTGGGGTCTTTCAGTCTAAAGTTATAAACTGTGGAGGCAGCAATTTTACAATGACAATGCCTGGGGAGATTCTGACATTTTTCACCAATGGTGGCTGCAGTGACAGATTTCTATGGCACAAGTTAGCCATTGTAAAAGGGCCCTCCTCCAGAACTGTCAACATCAGCCTGCTTTTAGGTGGGAGAAAAAGGACATCTATGTCTTCTTGCCTGTCCTGAAATGTGGACCTTTGCCACAACCCCATCTCATGAAATGCCTAAGAGGAGTTCTCGAACATCATTAACAATTCAAAACCTCACTGCCAATTCCTACACCTTTGGCAACCTGAGACTAATGCTCCTATAACGAGAATAGGAGACCATGGCTCCCCACTCTATACCTAGATGTGAGTGTATTTACATGCACATATAGGCCTATATGGCTTTGGGGGACATGTGGCTGGCTACATCACAGCCACTAATCAGTAGTAATGTGTCAGGCTGGCAGTTTCTATGCCATCTGGGCCCTCCATAATCCATGATTCTTAGGTTATATTCATTTATTTATTTCTGAACTACATATTACCTGTTTTGCTCTTCTTTCTGCTCGAAGTTCTGCCTTGCTTTTGGGGGTTGGTAATACTCCCAAAGATTGTGGTCCATGATCAGTGTCTTTCACTTTCTCTTCCAAAATTTTTGTTGTTTTACTGACTTCATCCTCCTTTGTGCTACTAGTGGGAATTCTGTTCTCTGCTTCCTGAAGTTCATCTGTTTTGTTTTTCTTCAGTTCTGTTTTCTTTGTAGGGATCTTGTTCTCAATTTCTGATGTATGGTAGCTAGTGTCTCTCAAAGGACTATGAAGCTGCTTCACACCTGGACACTGTACAGTGTTCTTAGAAACTGACTCAACCTTTGCCACACATTCAGCCTCATGTCCGCCAGCCTCAGTGGTCAACTTTGGCTGCTGTCTGATTTTCTTAGGACTAGGTACAGATTGTGACTTGGAAACAACAACATTCTCAGGTGATGAAACATTTGACGAAAGCATCAACTTATTCTTATTCCTAGCCAATTTTTCTGCTTTCTTGGCCTCACGTGCAGCCAACACTTCCTCTCTACTTCTTTCCGGTCTACCGATTTTAGAACTTTCCAATGGTTTCCTTTGTGGATGATTCATAATGACTTTATCTTCTGATGAGGGAATGGATATGAATTTAACAATTTCAGAATCTGAAACTTCTGTTACACTAGAGTTTGGTAAAGATGTCCATTCCTTTTTATAAGAGTCAGCATGAAAGTCAGGAGAACAAGATTCATTCCAAGCAATACCTTGACTATCTGGGTAACTAACATCAGTGGGACTTATGTGATAGCAACAATCAGGTCCTTGGCCCTCTTCTACAGATCTTAAAGAAAGTGCACCTTCTACGGCCTTATTAGCCTCAAACCCAATCTCCTGAATATCTTCAGCACATTCTGAAACAAAACCAGTCGCCCTGTACTTTTCTACATTAACATTCCTCTGGATTTTATCTGGACAATTCTCACTGTCCTCTTTCAATTCAGTGTTAAAAATGTTGTTGTTCAGTCTAATGGGAATGGGTTTCTGCTCCTTTGGGCTTTCAACATATGCAGAAGGATGAGATTCAGTAACAGTCTCCTCTTCTGTTGCCCTCCATTCAATCACCACATCACTTTTATGTACAAAATTAACTTGACATTCTGCACTGTTTACTTCTGTGGTTCTTGCTTTATCAAGGGCTTCCTCTTTGTATGAGTCCTTCACTCTTGGACTAATGCTACAGGCAAGACTTTGTTCTGACACATTACAAACTTCAGAAAGCTGTGTCTTATCCCCTGAAGTGAACTGCTGCTTTACTGACAGATCATTTTCACTAACTACCAAGTCTGAATCAAGTCTTTGCACACTGGGAACACTATAAGATTCATACGTATCTGAGACAGAAGCTGTGTGCACACTGTTTATGGTCTGACTACTCTTGGTACTATTTGTTACATGGTTCTCAGGATTAGGGCTTGTATAAATTGGTCCTCTAGAGAAACCTCTGAATACCAGACTATTCCCTATAGAATCTGTATGCTTCAGTCCCTTAACTACCTGATTATAAGAGGAACAATTTTCTAAGTTTTGTGTATAGGATGCAGTTCCTAGTTCATCAACATCTACATTATCTTTTATGTCTTTCAATGCAAAATGATCATGCTTCGGAGAACTGACCAATGTAAATGCTGAAGTACTTGAATCTAGATTGGGTTCTTTGTCTGGAATGGTAACTGAATTTTGAGAAGTTACATCAGGAGGAATGTCTTTATTCAGTCCTGGTTCAAAGTACTCTGATGTAGGTATGTCTTCAGCCCCCTTACCACTGGTGTGCAACAGTTTCTCAACAGCTGCAAACTGAGTTCTTCCTCTCTCGGAGAATGTACCATACGTATTGAAGAAGTTTTTCACTTCCTTTTCTGAGCAGCGGGATGACAATGTCACATCATTAAGCACAGCACTACGGAAAAGTGCCTCAATATTGTCATGGTAGAGAAGACTGACAAGGTCAACCTTTCCCGATGCAGATGGTTCTTCCTTCTTACTGAAGAACTGACCTGAGATATCCTCTGAAGCAACCTTACAGCTGGAGGATGGAAATTCGCTATTACACTGTAACTCTTCACAGCTGGAGCAAGCCTTAACAGCAGCACTGCTGTTCAATGATATATTTCCTTTCTTCACCTCCGGTAAGGTATCTGCACTTACATTCTTCTCTAATTTTGATTTATTTACTTCTGGGACTTGTTCTGGTGGCCCTGTAGGATGAGAATCCCCTAGTTTTGGCACAACACTAATAGCTTCTTCAGAATTATTTACAGTTTGCCTTTTCCCTACTAAATCGCAACTAGTCTGCTCACTTCTGTCTGTTACTTCCCTACTCACCAGCTTCACTTCTGCACAGTCTGATTTTTCTTTGACTATACCTTCAGACTTTTCTGCAGATCCTTTCTTCCCTACTATACCACAATTAGTTTCCTCCCTTCTCTTCGTGACTTCCCAATTCACTGACTTTGCAGTAGTATCGTTTGATTCGTCTATGACATCATCTTCGGGCTCTCTTTCAGCACCCTTCTTCCTCACTATATCAAAACTAATTTCCTCACTTCTGCCTGTTACCTCTCCATTCACTGATTTCAAAGCAGTACAGTCTTTGTGCAGGGACTCTTCTATGACAATATCTTCACAATTTTTTACAGCTGCAGTCTTCTCTTCTGTATCACAACTAGTTTCATCAATTCTGTTTGTTATTTCTCTCCTCACCAACTTAACAGCTGTGCAGTCTGATTCTTCTATGACAATATCTCCAACCTTTTTTACAAACCCTTTCTTGCCCACTACATCACACCTAACTCCCTCACTTCTGCTTGTCACTTCCAAATTTACTGTATTCACAGCTGTACAGTCTTCTCTGACAGTATCTCTGTCTGCAATATACTTTAACTTCTTTTTCTTCTTCCTCTTCCTGGTTGCACTTTTTTCTTTTGCTGGCTTGACCGAGTTAGTGATGTTAATACCTAGAGACTCCAACAATCTCCTCTTTCTAATTCTTCGCTTTTTTGACCTGCTTATTTCTGAGACGGCCTTTGAAACGACCTTGCCATGTAACACTCCCTGTTTTTCCTTATCTGAACCACAACAACCAAGAGATACAACTTTTTGGTCCAATGGCTCTTTCTTATTCTTAGCTTCTCTTGCTATGTTTTCTGATCTCTTATCAGTATTTTCAATTTCCCTTTCCAACAAAGCATGACTATGCTTGTGCGTTATATCTACAGATGTCTTATTCTTCTTTCTGTTCTGTTTCTTGGGTTCCTCTTTGTCACTGCCTTCTTTATTCAAACTTTGACTTTTCTCTGTTTTATCTTTAATTCTTCTAGTCGATAAGGCCGCTGAAGGTCGTTGTTCTGACTCTTGTTCTGGCACAGATGCTTCTCTGCCCTCTTTGGGTTTCTGGAGCTTTGTATTCCTCGTTACACCACCAACACTTGGCTGACCTTGATTTTGTGCCGCTGGTGTCTTTGTCTGACTGAGTTTTGATGAAGATTTGTTTTGTTGAACATTACTGATGGTCTCTGAACACGTCTGAAAATAAAACATAAAGTAAATTTTCATACCTAATTGCAGACGCTTCCTTTCTTTCCTTTGCAAAAGGTATCCTTAAAGTATAAATCATTACCCTTAATTTAAAAAAGGGTCACTTCAGCCATATCAAATGCATTAAAGATATACTATATATATACTCTACCTATTCACAAGTATGACAAGATAAGTTACAGCTATTATAAATTAATATCGAGTAGTAAGTATGTACTCATAGTAGAACACATCTAATGGCTCTTATGTGTAAAAGTTGAATATTAAAACACAGAGAACTAAAATTTAAAACTAAAATTACAAGTACTGCAAATCCTCATTATAACGGACTCTAGATATAATGGACAAAATCTGGATGTGTATGACTGTAAAGAGACAGTGAGGCACTAAAAAGGTTTTGTAGTTAAAAACAATTGAAATAAAAATAATATAAAAACCTGCATGTAATCACACTGTATATTTCTATGTTTACTACATGTACTGGCTATGTATCCTATGGTGTACTTCTGTGAATACACCTTCACTTGGTGATAGCGGACACTGGTGACAGCAGACACCCTGCCTTCTTATTAGTCTGTTATAATGAGGGTTTACTATAATCTACTTCTGATATTAAGGCATGACATAATTTTGTAATCAGAAATAATTAAACAACTTCATAATAATGCAGACTCAACAAATATGGGTGACAGACCACAATGGTGACAAGCCTCTGAATGGATATTTTGCTTACCCATATCACTGTGGCATTAAAAAAAAACTTAACCAGACTTGCTGAAGCCTGCATTTGTAAATATAAAATATCATGCAACATTACACAAATTGGACCATGCAAGGTAATTAGGAAGCAAAGCTGCCAAATATTCAAGCTACTCTGAAGAGCATATATGTATAATTAGTTGTTTTCTAGGCAACAACCACAAATACCTGTTCTGTTTCCATGGCTTATTCCTTTGATTCCACAGCTTACTACAAAGAAAGGACCAAATCATGTCACAAATCCCAAATGAATGACAGTCATATGCATACATAATAAGATAAAGTCTTCTGGAATGAGATACTGTGTACAGTGAGTTATACACAGTCTTCCTCAAAGAGCTGAATCACATGACCCTCTTACCACTGGCCTGTTAGCCAGAACCTAACATGTAACCTGCCAAAAAGTCAAGGTCTATATTTGCTGCTAATACACTGGGCATTATAAGCATGGATATGGGTAAGAGTTCACTGCCCCCAACAGATATAATTGCTTCACAAATATTGTGCTTTAGTTCATCCAGTGAGTGGAGATTATTTGACTACACTTTGTTCACATGGATCTAGGTCTGGAGTCCTTGCAGGCCACAATCTCTCACTTATCAGGCTGTCTTCAAACACCCTGTTTAGAACATTAATGGAATAATTAGCAATGCATGGCTGTAAGACCATCTTGCACAAAATCACTATATGTCCTTTCTTCATCCATAATGCTCTCAAAAGGTCAGAAGAATGTCAATGAAATACTGCTCAGAATTAACAGTCTGTTCAAAAAGTACAGGCCCTACTATTTCTATAGCATTAATGGCACATCACGCACCAATCATCTGACGGTGAAGAGATACTTCAAAAGTTGGGTCAGAAAAGTATTGCTTCAGGACCTTCTGGTTTAAGTATTATTGTATACCTACTCAGATGGAACCAAGCTTCATCAGTAAAAAGAGTGTAACTTTTGGTTAGAAATACCATCACGTAAAAAGGTAAAGCTATCCCTGCAACAGGCCATGGAGACCCATAGGGTTGTGAGAGGTCAAGGTTACCACATCTTCCAGACAAATGGCTCACAGATAGAGGTGAAGTTATCAGCCTTACGCACCAGCCACCCTTTATCACCAGCAAGATTCCTGGTATTCGTTTCTGTTAGAGACTGAGTCGATCCCAGGGCCATAGTGCTGCTGGTATCATTAGGTAAACTGAAAAATCTAATGACCTCATTAGCAATCGAACCCATGATCTTCCGGCTTGTACCACAGTGCCTCAACAAACTATGCTACCGCATGCCCCTTACCATCACATACTGCCTGCAAAACAGTTACAAAAATGCATTCGCCTCTTGTAATCACTTTCAACTGCCTGAAACTCTTTAATTTTATATGACAGTAGATGTTTCTTTTCAGTTATTTTAAATACTGTTGCAGTCAAAAGCTGTGCCTGCTGAGCTGTTGCAGCTGGGTTCAAAGCATTACAGAATATACAGTAACAGATGCAGTGCACAGTAGCACTATCTGACCTCTATTCCCCCATCCATTTGTCACTTAAAGCACATTCAGTTATCGCTTGCATGGTCTTCTCAGTCAGGGCAGTCTTTCAAGAAAGACTCTGTATATGTATACACATAACTTAAAATGTACACCATTTTATATAATAGTTCTGTTGCATTTATTACTTATTGTTTCATGCACTGCTGCGAAGCATTTTAAATGTTCACATGATCTGTCATTGTATGGAATATGTCAAGGCCCTAGTTGGGACATCATGAGTATAGAGAACTTTCTGAACTTCCAAAACATGGGAATGTTGTTATATTTTAGCGTCCTATTGCACTGATTTAAGTCCATGATTTATTTCAACCGTCTTCCAGTGCATACACTCATCTATCTCTCCTCTCACTCGCACTACATGTTTTGGCACAAAAGTGCCATCTTCAGGTGCTTATTCGATTTACGCTAAACTAGTTCATTGCATGCCTTGTCGTCTTCATATTAAAATAACTATGATATATATTTATCATATATATTGATAAATGTTTAATGTTAAAAATATTAAAATTGTTCAGAATTTTTCATCCCTACTTCGTATCTCACTATGCGAGTCACACCTATCCTCTTCTGTTGGAGCACTCTTTCACTATCGTGTGTGTATTGTGCTTTGTGTTGTGTCTTGCTCCTGTGACTGTGTGTGTTATCTCTACAAGCCAACCGATGTCCTACTGAATGTAAAAAACAAAGAATACTATATAACTGGTTGAACACTGTACTAAGAATTTCCCAAGGGAAATATTCCCCAAGTCATAAATCACAGAATTCTGGTTTAATTATATTTTGTATTTAATAATGCCACCAGCAACTCAGACTATACATACAGCATCAAAAGAAACCAGAGTAGGTTTAAAAAATAAAGAATGGTGTTTATATTTCCACACATTTCTCCAAGCCTCTATGACAACTGAAACTATGTCAAACTGCTTAAAAAAGATTCCACATATGTGTGCAACTTCCAAAACTCCAGGAATGAAACCTGGGACATCAGGATGTAACTATTTAGCCTAAAACTTTGCCTGTTCCACACAGAACACTGACATGCAGTGCTGCCAGCCCAAATATTATGGAGGTCACAAACATACATTATGATCCTAATACTATGGAGGTCATGATCACATACCATACATGATTTCAACATTATGGAGGTCTCAATCGCACATCAGTCATTATTATTTGAATATTACTAAAGTTCTAACATTAAGATTCCAATATTATGGAAGTCATGATCACATAACAGATACTATAAATGTCATAATCACATATCTTTCTTTATTATTTGAACATTATGAAGAACATAATCATACACTAAACAATATGATTCTAATATTATGTAGGTTACAACAAGACATCAGGCATTATGATTAATATAATACAGAGTCCACAATCACACATCAGACATTATAACTAATATTTAACAGAAGCCACACTCACACACCAGATATTATGATCCTAATATTATAGAGGCTACAAGCACTCATCACACTACACAATTTTAGCTAGTAGGCCCATGCAGAAAAATCTGCACTACAATTCCAGAAATAATTTTCGTTGTTTGTGGTGGTTACTTACAGTATCCATCAAACTTGAACGGGACAATCACCTCTTTCTCTCTTATACCTCTTCCATATTTTTATCTCTTGGCTTCTTTCTCCACTACATCTTTTCCACCTCTTACCCATCCCATCATCATTCCCTTCTCTTCTTTCCTCCCTTCCCAATCTTAAATCCAACCATCTCCTTCACCTCTATTCTTCCATACCTTCATCCACTTCCATTTCTCTCCCCACACGCCCATCCCATTTATAAGTCCCTGCTACCATCATTGCTCCTCCTTATCTAAGAAAGACAGAAGACACTTTGAGTTTTCATCCTAGAGTACTTATAGCAGAAGACAGTGCCCAAATCCTGACAAAAGGAGAAGAGAGTCTGAGTTTTTGCCTCTGTACTAGTGACAGCAGAAGATAATCTGGGTTTTCCTCTGCATCCTAGCACCAGCAAGATAGCTTGGGATTCCCCCCTGTATTCTAGTAACAGGAGAAGATAGTTAGGTTTCCCCTTGCAACAATGAAAGACAGATATTTCCCCCCCCAGATCCTGGCAATGATCCACTGTTGCTTCAGTCTCAATATTTCATATGGAAGACGTAATGGGCAAATATGCTGGCTTGGACCCATGCATAGAGGAGCAATGTTAACAATTCTCTCCAGGAGGAACATTTTTTATCTTGACAAATGTTTCTACAATGTGTAATTTGGGAGGATCAGGTGGGCCACATGGACTGGTATAGCTTTGAAAATTATATATTTATAGATACCGTGGATATCATTAGCACATATTAGACATTATTATAATAATATGGGGGTCAAATTCACACATCAGACATTTAATTCTAATATGATGGAAATACAATCCAGCTGAATGTCATCCTATTTGCATCCCAGGCTACCTAGCAGCTGCTTTGAAGGAGATACCCCAACTAGAAGTCTGTATGCATTTATCTGCTTGGTCCACAATGGCTGTTATATTATCTAACTAATCCCATGAAGCACAATCCTTCTTGAGAAATAAAAAAAATTGGGTTACCCTAGGAATTACAACTTCCTGTAAACGGAAAAGAGAACTCTACATAGCATGTAGAGATGGTAATAATCCGGATCTTAAAAACTATTATAACAAATATTGTAAAATTTTATCAGCTGTTATTAAAGAATCAAAAAAGCTAAACTACGCTTATAAAATCAATAAATCCCTGAATAAGAATAAAACTATATGGGATATAATTAAACTTGAAACAAATAGAACTAGCAGTGCCGATAAGGCTATAACTTTAAATATTGATGGGATCTCAATCACCAACCAACATGTGATAGCCAATGAATTTAATAAATATTTTCTATCCATAGCTACAAATATTAATATTGATCATAATGACCCTAAATTTCAGAAATTAGATGACATTACTCCCTTGCATTATTTATTGCAGTCTTTTAAGACTCCCTTCCCAAACATTAACCTAAAGTTCTTATCCTCCAANTGTTTAAATTTAAACTGCATGTTTTATTAAATTAACTTATATGACTGGAATCTACTTGATCCTACATGTTTTGTTTCAATTTTTGTATTTTATACCTTTTTATTTATGTACTTAGCTCTTGCTCTATTAATTTTAAGAATAATCACTGTATGGACATGTCCTATATCTCACTTGTATTGTGGATCCATGGAACGAAAAATAAATGAATGAATGAATGAATGAGAAGCTAGTGAAGCAATTTCTCGCCTTTTACTGAATCTGAAGTTTTAGCACCATGCCCATTAGATGCAGCCACTGGTCCTACTTGAGCCAAATAAATCCAGTCCACACCCTCCCTGGGATTTGGGATAATTCAGCTGGTATAATGATGGGCTATAGGCTGGACAGCCTGGGTTCGATTCCCGGCAGTGGAAGATTTTTCTCATTTCCACAGGGTTCGGTCTGGTTCTGGGGCCCACCCAGCCTCCTATCAAATAGGTACTGGAAACGATTTCCTGGAGGTAAAGCAATTAGGGCAGAAAGCTGACCACTCACCTCCATCTACTGCTGAGGCCAAAATGGTTCAGCTATACCTCCACTCCTAAATATGTCCTCATGGCATGGTGCTTAATTAAGCACAGGAGCAACTTTACTTTTACCTTACCATCCCCACCCCCACTTCTCTGGAATCCATACATTCAAAGTGGTCTCTTCCTTTCAGGATTTCCAATAAAATTCTGTATGCATTTTTCTGTTCCAATGAGTGTTACATGCCCTGTCCATTTTGTCCTCCTTGATATGATATGATGATATGAACAAAACACAGTAAAGAGTACAGACTATAAAGTTCTTCATTATGCAGTTTTCTCTAGCCTCCTATCATTTCCTCCCTCTTGGATCAAAATGTTCGCCTCAACAAAATGTTCTTGAACAAGTTCAATCTATATCCATCCCTTAACACGAAGCACAAACAAAATTTCAGAGTAGGGTATTTAATCTCTGTGTTCCTAGATAGCATATTTGGAGAAAAGGAATCTGAGCTGAACAGATGCAAATGTTCAATAGACAGAACCCCTTAGTGATTTCTTAGTGAATTCAATTTTAATCTGTTAATTTCACTATCAACCAAGGAGGCAGGGTTCAACATCCATCATGGGCAAGTGATTTTTCTCCTCTCCAATTGTTCACACTGGATCTGGGCCCCACCCATCCTCCTACACAATGGTATCTGGTGCTGTTTCCTCGGAGGTAAAGCAGCATGAAGCTGACCACTCACCTCCATCTGGTGCCAATGTTAACACTTTGTGGACCGTGCACCCTTTAAAAGGTTTTTCGCTTTTAAACATGGTGGACCGTTCGCGTATTAACAGGTTTTTGGAACACGATAAGTTGCAACACACTACACATCGCTCTGGTGCCACCTACATTGCACGCAACCGCCTGCAGATGAGTGATAAGACTCTGGAATGTTTAGTTAGCAGTTAGTAACTTGACCTCACTATTTACTTAACCGACTATAAAGGAAAATGCTTTGCCTTCTTCAAGCTGTGTGTATCAGCCAGTACCTAGTGGGGAGAATGGATCAAGGACAACTTCTCCTCCAATGACCTAGCTGACCTGCCTTGTGAGATGCGTAGTAATGGATTAATTGCCATTCATACAGCGACAGTGATGGGGGACAATAAAGAATTGTGGCCACAGACAGTAAAAGTGATAGTAGCTCTGACGATAATGCGGGTAATAACATTGCAGGGACAGCAGAAAATCTAAAAAAAATCTAAACCTTGATTCAAAATTGAAATACAAAGCATTTCTGATGAATGTGGCAAAGACCTGGGCTACAGTCCAGATGGTGGCGGCAGAACCAGGGTAACACAAAGACTTAGCACGACCCGGTCCATCATCTCCCACCCCACGAAGGCCTCATGTGGACCCCCCAGGGCGACTCTCGAGTGATATGCGGAAAAATACCCTGGTGCAAATTGTGAAGAGTGAACATTCCAAGGGGTAGAATACTTCTAGGCAATGCCGTGTTTGCACAGTTCACAAAAAAAGGAGTAATAAATGTCCCTGAAAAAAAACAGTGGAATCTGTGCATGGGGAATTGGCATAGCCTGATATACGAGATCTGACTATAAAGTTCGTGAAATCACCACTGTGCGCTTGCCATGGCAGCAGAGGACAGAAAACCTTAGTATAGTTTGATGATTTTGGCATATCAGTGTTTCACAGCTGTGCTGTTGTTGATCTATGGCAGTGTCTTTCTGAGTGGCGTCTATTATTGGCTGAGCGTGTTTTGGTGTTTTCTTGTTAAACTTGACAAAAATGGATGCAAAATCAGAGAGATGTTAGTAAAGGTTTACGGGGATAATGCTATGAAGAACACAGCAGTTTACAAGTGGGTGACACGTTCTTCTGAGGGAACAGGTAGTGTCGCTGACAAAGAGAGATCAGGACAGCAAGCAATGAGCAGAACTGAAGAAAACATTGCAAAAGTTTGTGAAAATTGACGGCTGACTGTTAGAAGCATAGCAGAGTAAGCGAACATCGACAGAGAAACAGTTGGGAAAATCTTAACTGAAGATCTTGTGTGTGCAAAAATGGTTCCAAAGAACTTGCCCACATGGCACTGTCTGTGAGGGAGTTTTTAGCTACTAAACAAATAACTGTGTTGGAACACCCTCCCTATTCACCGGATCTAGCCCCCAATGACATTTTTTCTGTTCCCAAAGATAAAGTAAATATTCAATGGAAGGCATTTTGATGACATTGATTGCATCAGGCGTAACATGAGGGCAGCTCTGAACGTCATTCCACAAAACCAATTCCAAAATTGTTTTGAAGGGTGGACTAGGCGCTGGGATTGGTGCATATCTTCCCAAGGGGAGTACTCTGAAGGGGACACATTGATATTCAGCAATGAGGTATGTAGCACTTTTACCATGATAAGTCTGTGAACTTTACTGTCAGACCAAGTATGACACTGTGGTCATGTGGTCTGTACAAAAACAGCATTCAATCATATAAAATTAAGGTATTCATATTTCTGACCAATGAACCATCAGTACGGACATGAGGATGACATCTGCCATTCAGTTCCAATTCCTTGTCTTCTTCGACCTTTAAATGATGTGAAAAGTTGCAACAAATGGCAATATAGCATATCCTTGCTTCAGGTTCTTCTTAATAAAAACTGCATGAAATAAATATTTGCCTACACAGACTTTACTGTGATTGATAATTTCACCCATTATACAGGGCTACTATAACTGATTAATTCGTTTTTAAAACGCTATATTTTCCAAAGTATCACACGTACAAATATGATTGATATATAAAAAGAATCATAAACTCACAAGTTTGTATTGTGTGCACCAGTTGGCAGCACGAGTTCAGTGCCTTTACAAAATGGCGACAAAGCAAGAAAAGAGTTTTTGTTTGTTGGAATATACGAGATGTTCGTCTGTTATAGCAGTGCAACACGCATTCAAAAGAGAGTACAGAAAAGAACCACCATGTAAACAAAGCATTTTATGGTGGTATCAGCAATTTAAGGACACACTGGATTGGGCGTATTGGTGAGGATGACATAGCTCCGTTCAATTGGCCCCCCAGATCACCTCATCTAACGCCTTGTGAATTCTTCCTTTGGGGGTACATTAAGGATCATGTTTACGTACCCCCACTGCCAAGAACACTAGTAGAGCTGAGGGAACGCATCGATGCTGCAGTGATGACCATTGACAGGATGATGCTACAAAATGTGTGGAATGAGCTCGACTACCGCCTGGTCATGTGTCATGTGACCCAAGGGACACACATAGAACATTTGTAGAGTGTGCAGAAAACTTGGTGAGTTTACGGTTCTTTTTATATATCAATCATATTTGTACATGTTATGCTTTAGAAAATATGGCGTTTTTAAAAACGAATGAATCATTTATAGTAGCCCTGTATTTGGTAGTTCTAAGGGTGTATAAGGGATTTTTGTCATTTTTAATTTGTTTGTAACTGTTGTTGACTCGACTGTTTCTTTGTAATCAAGTCTTTTTATGACGAGTTCTATATATGGTCCGGATCAGACAACGGATCAGTGAAACTATGAACTATGCATGTATGTACTAGGAGTTGATTTTCCACCAAACAGTCTGTATCTGTAACAGAAGTCCTCTACATGTGTAAAAGTCTTTAACATAACCTATGTAATACCCAGGATATCAAAGAGCTGGAAGTGTCTGAAAATGTTTTACAGCAAAGTTACAACAAAGAACATCAGGAATCTTTCAAGCTCCATACAATGGATTAAACCATGTCAAACTGGACAATGCTGCTGGATGTCACATTTCACAACTCAATGAAAATAAGTAGTCTGTACAAAGACAAAACTCTATAATGTTGGTGCTGAGAACCCAAAAGAGCCTCCTTTAGATACTGTTAAGAAAAGGTTGATTATTAAACTTCTGAAAATTAAATATTTATATAAATAAGTCACAGACTTGTTGAATTTGCAGAGCATTCCTACATCCTTCTTGTAGAGAAAATCTCAGCTCTAACAAAGCATCATTTTATTTGCAAAGCCTGGTCAGCACATATGAGGAGTGTTATGCTACAGCTGCCTACAGATAATGTTGCCTATCTAGTGGATTCTGCTGAGAACTACACTCTTCACTAAGAATATAAAATACTGCTCTAGGTTTTCAATGAATTCTTCACAAGTCACATTGCTCCCATCTGTTTTTTAGTTTAGGCAATCATAAAATTCCAACTCTAAACTTATTTAATGGATTGTCATCAGTGATGGACCATTTGGCAATACATTTTATGTTTCTAAATAACATATAGCGAAAAAACAAAAAACAAAGGAACTCTCAAATTTTCACATGATCCAATTCATCACTTTCAAGACAAAGAGCAGGCATCCAGCTACAAAAAATGAAAGCTCAGCCAATTTGTCACCATGTCTGGGATCAAAGCAATGTGAAATTTTGGTACATCCAACAAAAAAGAAACCTGCTTAATGGAATATGTGGTGATGTGAAATCCATAAGAAAAAGATTATGTGGTGTAGTCATTCTAACATAACTGTGGGCCTCAAAGAATATTAATGATATGTTTTTTTACATCTCTAGTGATGGTAATGAACATGACTGAAACACTGGCAAGAGTCAGACTCAACAATACTGCTATGGTCCTTGGGCTGCACACTGCTTTACACTTACCACCACAAACCATTTAAAAAGTGTTCATAGCAAACAGAAGTATCTCTTAAAAATCACAGACCATGATGATGACCAAATATCCTCATCAAGGTATCACTCACATACAGACATTCTCCTTTTGTTACAGAAATATTTACTTTTCAAAGAACTGTGTTTCTAACCTTGACACTATTTAAAATAAACTTCCAAGGAGCCCATGTTGAGTTCTAAGTTTCAGACTGGTACAGTGGTACTTTAGACAGACTCCTCAAAATTTTACACTAGTCCTTTTAAACATAACTGCCATGAATGTATTCCATGAGCTATTTTTGACATGGATTCACCCAATAATTATCCCATAATACAAAATGAGTGGCACAATGGCTAACTTATGAAAACTACATAATGTAGTAGTTGTTGTACATGACGTACAAATGACCATAATCTGACCTACAAAACTATATAAAATCCACAGGGCCAGTTAAAGTCAAAATATTTATAACATAATTCTTACAATGTCTATACTGGGATAATGAAAATCTCCAACATAACAATAGTATTTCATAAATGAAACTGGCAAGCAGCCAGATCATTATTAGGGAAATTCGCCACAGATTGTACTCGTGAAATTACTTAAATACTTATTCAGTTACATGATCTCTGGCAACGTCAAGCAATATGTTGCTTTCCTAAAAATACATAAATTATTAAATCACTAATTATTCCCTGCCTACATAATTCAATATGTATAGATAACCTATACTTATAAAATACGGCAAGATAAATTCTCACTATTTACATTAACACTCACCTGAAACTGTTTCACACGTTTCCTTACTATTACATCATTTATCTTTGGTAGTGAAACATAAATCTGTGAAATTTCTTATACCGCAAGTAACTATCACCCTTTCAAGATTATGAGCAGTTTCAATCTTATTGCAAGGTTATTCGGATGACATCAACGTTCATCTAATATTCTTATGTTAAAATGCCAAACACGACATACAATAATTATCACACTTTCTTCCAACTTTTGTCCTCCATATACCTTGCCATGTAACGCCATCTACAAGATCGTACAACATCACCCCCACCACCAGAAGCTCAGTGATAATGTAGGCTTGGGGGGGGGGGACGTGACCGCGGTGACGTCACGTAGCATTACTGTTGCCATCTCTACGCACACGTACCCTGACTAAATGAAAAATGCCCACCAGCACCGACAGCATCATCAATAAAATAGAATGCTACCATACCATTCTATGCGTCCTCCCCTCCGCACCCTTCGGAATCTTCTGTTCACTTAAATAGCAATACATACTTTTGCAACCTAATCTCTTGTGCTGCAGAGGTTCTTACTCTGTTGTTTCTTTTTCTTTTTCTGAACTGGGTTCAATATCACTTCATTCATATCCGTTCCACAGGACACAAGTGAAGTGATATTGCAAAATCAGAAAGTTTCTCACCAGTGCCTGTAAAGCCATAACATTTCATTCATATCAATCCAACATCTCCTTACCTAAATGCATTGGACATTGTGAACTATAACGTATATAGAATGCTTGTGTTTTGGAAAGCTGAAGGTGGAAACTTGAAAGAAAATTCGGTTTCCATCACACATACTTCTATTTAACCTCACACCTTTGGTATCAACTTACACTTGAAAGCCACACAGAACATGGTTTTTTTTGTTAAATTAAAGCATTATAAATCATATATAGCGAGCAGTAATATTGACGTTTCCATTTATTATTAATTTCATTAAAATGATGTTCAGTACTGGACAGGATTATAAGGCAAAATTACAACATATCTTACAGAATTACAATGAATACTGAAATCTATATGGGAAAGAGTAACATACCTTACAGAATACTGGAAATCTGATATTCATCTTCCACTACAGTACTGGACAGGATTATTTGAAAAAATGAATAACATATCTTACAACACTCACAGCTAAGAAGGGAACACACATCACAAGACGCGGTTTGCGCAGAAAATAAGAAAAACGACCCGGTAGTGAACGAACCACACACAAGTTTTAATTAAGACAAATAAGATGAATTATCTTAACAAGTTTTAGCGAATGTAAATTTATCATAGTTGACAAATACGGACTTTTTAAATGGTGTTGTGAAAACATATGAGGGCAAGCAATGCAATAGATTGACGTAATTGGGACACCTGATGATGGCACTATGTTGCCGAAATATGTTGTGAAGTGACAGGTGGAACTGAGTGCACTACAAGACGGCCACTGTATACATATAATGGATGAAAATCAGTGCAACAGAACGCTAAAATATAACATTATCTTACAGAATACTGGAAATATAGCATTCATCTTCCACTTCAGTGCTGGACAGGATTATTTCGCAGAATTAATAACATATCTTACAGAATACTGGTAATCTGTTATTCATCTTCCATTGCAATACTGGAGAGGATTATTTGACAAAATTAATAACATATCTTATAGAATACTGGAAATATAATATTCATGTTCCACTTCAGTACTGGACAAGAAGAAATGGCAAATATAATACAAGCAGGAAGGTGGCAGGATCAAGTCCCAATGAGGTGGATTTTTTCAATTTACCTAATCCTTCCAGCCGCACTATGGCCCTGGGGTCGACTCAGCCTCTAACAGAAATAAGTACAAGGAATATTATGGGGGAGGAGGTGTCCTGTGCATAAGGCTGACAACCTTACCGCCATCTATAAGCCGACTGTCTAGAAAATGTGGTAGCCTCAACATCTCACAACCCTATGGGCCTCCATGGCCTGTTACAGGGATATCTTTACTTTTATAACATATCTTACTGAATACTGGAAATATGGTATTCATCTTCTACTTCAGTACTGGACAAGAATAACTGGCAAATATAATAACATATCTTATACAATACTGGAAATCTGATATTCATCTTTCATTTCAGTAACGCACAAGATTATATGGCAAAATTAATAACATATCTTACAGAATACTGGAAATATGGTATTCATCTTCTACTTCAGTACTGGCCAAGAATAAATGTGCAAATATAACATAGCTTATGGAATACTGGAAATCTGATATTCATCTTCCACTACAGTACTGCACAGGTTTATGTGGCATAAATAAATAATATATCTTACAGGATACTGGAAATCTGATATTCATTTTCCAATACAGTACTGGACAGGATTATGCGGCAAAAATTAATAACATATCTTACAAAATACCAAAAATCTGATATTCCTTCCATTACAGTACTGGACAGGTTTATGTGGCATAAATTAATAATATATCTTACAGGATACTGGAAATCTGATATTCATCTTCCACTACAGTACTGCACAGGTTATGTGGCATAAATTAACAATATATCTTACAGAATACTGGAAATCTGATATTCATCTTCCACTGCAGTACTGCACAGGTTATGTGGCATAAATTAACAATATATCTTACAGAATACTGGAAATCTGATATTCATCTTCCACTTCAGCACTGGACAAGATAAAATTGCAAATATAATAACATACCTTAAAGAATTTTGATTTGTTTCATCCTGGTCCATCACACTAACAATATAGGGTGTCTACAAAAGGTCTGACATATTTTGATCTTCATAATTCGGAAAATAACGAAGATAGAAATAAACTGGTTACATTGTTGAACTGAGAAACTCAAAAAGTTCTGTGTCTATTTTTAATAAAGTTGTACATATGCTCCATTTGTTGCACAGAAAATATCAAGACGATATTCGATTTCTTGCCAGGTTCGGGCAAGCATACCGACATCCACAGTGGGTATTGTGTCTCTTACTCTGGTAAGAGTACGAGAACAGATTTTGCAACAGATGTGTTATGAAGAATAGAGGATGATGAAAGATTTCTTACAACCATACTGTTCTCTGATGAAGGGTGCTTCCACATTTCTGGAACAGTCAATCGCCATAATGTATGCATTTTGGGATCAGAGAACCCTCATGAACACTGTGAAATGGCAAGAGACTCCACAAAAGTGAAGGTGTGGTGTGCTCTTATGCATGATCAAATCATTGGGCCTTTCTTTTTCGCAGAAAAGACAGCCAGATCAGTCATTTACTTAGATATGTCGCAGAATTTTGTATTCCCGTAAACTGAAGCGCTTCAGCCCAAAATGACTTTCCAAAAAGATGGTATGCCAGCTCATTTGAGCACCATAGTTCGTGATGCTTTCGACAAACATTTTCCAGGAAGATGGATTGGACGAGGTGGTTCAATTTCTTCGCCCCCAAGATCACCTGACATAACCCCACTGGACTCTTTCCTTTGGGGATATGTCAAAGACATTGTTTATAAGACGCAGGTGAGACACATCAATCAATTAAATACCAGAGTAAGAGATGCAATAACCACTGTGGATGTCAGTATGCTTGCCCGAACCTGGAAAGAAACCGAACATCGTCTTGATAGACAAATAGCAGAATTGGTACAATGAAAGGTTTGGGCAAGAGCAAATAATGCTATACCACTAGAATACAAGGAGGGAACCGTACATGAAGAGGCCACATCAGGAAAACACAAGGAGGAAACTGTCCATGCGGAAACTGCAGAAAGCCAAGGGAATGAAGCTGATGAAACATTAGTCGACCCATCTCCCAGCAGTGTGGCACCACTGGAAGGAAAGTAACATCAGGAAATTTGGATGTCAACATGGAAAAGGAAGCTCCCAGAAAAGCTAAGTAAAGATTTTTTATAGATAAGAATAGTACTGACACTCTCAAAAATACCAATAAAATAGGTTCAACCATCCAATTATTACATCAAAATGTTCAAAGTCTAAACAACAACAAGCTGAATATAGATGTGCTATTATCAAACAAAACATTAGACTCGGATATATTCTGTATCACTGAACATTGGTTGGATGAAAGAGAAATAGATTATTATATATTTTTTTTTTTTTTAAGGTCTTTCATTCTGGTCCGTCACACTAGCAAATTAACAATCAAGTTCCTTCCGTCAAATGTGACACTTTTTAAGTTTTCCACCTCGTCACCACCTGCCTTACATGTTTCGGCTCACCACGGAGCCATCATCAGAGGCATTTATAGTAGAAAAAGAAATCACCAACACACAAAACTTCACTTTGTTAAAAATAGCCACGTTCCAGTTAATTAAAATAATTACAATAGTTAAAATTACCCAGAGTGTCGGTTCACTAAAGGCTTTCCACACACCACGGTAGCTTTCTTATTTAATTCGTTGTTAATTCTATAAAATTATGTTTCGTTATTTGAAGTAAGAATTCTTAAAATTCCTAGACTTCTTTCCCGCTTGGCCCAGTCTATTTGCTTCAGGATGTTGTTGACGTGTGTTGTCTGTCGGTAGTTGATGTTGTTTGTCTGTGTGTTGCGATGCTTGAACTTTGAAAACTATTCCTTGATATCAAAATTCTGTAGGAAAAGTAAATAGCATGGAGGCTCATGCATTTATGTTAAAACAAATCTAGATGCAAAACCCTGTAACCTGTTTGAAAGCTTAAATCAAGAACAACACTTTGAGGCCAGGATAGTAGAACTTATACAATTTAAATGGGGATTCCATGGTATTTA
>NW_019744106.1:4533953-4536848 GCF_002891405.2 Cryptotermes secundus
GTCATAGTCCTTATATAACATCCTCTCTGATGAGATGACTTTGTCGCTCATGAGTGTGCTTGGCCTGGGTCAAGTGTAGGTATGCACATATAGCACGTCACTGAAAATTATTCCTTTTTCACTATATACAAATCCTCAGTCTGTCCAGGCTGATTACCAAATTGCTGCTAGTCCTCCCCAGCCCTTATTCTGAACTGCTAGTCCTCATTATATAGCCCTGGCTCAGACCACAGAGAAAATCTCTCTTCCATTATTCAGTGTTCTCTCATTGCTGGAGAAACAGCATGTCCGCAGAGCTGTTCCTTAGCAACAGCTGTTAGCAGTGGGTTTATATGTCACAGTATATTCCCATAGAACATGACACAGGATTTCTCATCTTCAAGACTGACTGTTGAGCCCATGCCTGTCCTGTCTAATAGCGCTTTTCGTGGTGATAAAATAGCTGTAATACATGACCTGCCCACCTCATCCTCGACTTCATCATACTAATTACACCGGAGAAGAGTGCAAGTTATGAAGCTCCTCTTTATGCCGTTTTCTCCAGCAACAATATTGCATAGCGTTAGCAAAATTATGTATTTTTGTTCTAGTTTTGAAATGCGGTTTTGTTACGTCACATCAACTGCTTTGTGCTCACGCGTGTATGTGTAGCTGCGTGATATCAAGGTTGGGCTGACACTTCGTGGCTTTCCATGAGGTTTTAGTTTCGAGTGTTCAGGTTATACTCCACAGATGACGCTAAGTTATTATTTCATTTTTTCTTGTTAACTCGCGCTTGGTCCTAAGTGATTATATAGCTGCTTGATATCAAGGTTGGGCTGACACTTCGTGGCTTTCCATGATGTTTCAGTCTCGACTCTTCAGGTTTTATTCCACAGATGGCGCTGAGTTTTATTTAATTTTAGCATGTTAACTCGCGCTGATTTAGCTACGGCTCAAGTGCTTAAATATATGCATGATACGAACGCTGGGCTGACATTCAGTGACTTTCTATAAGGTTATAGTCTCGAGTGTTCAGGTTTTTGTTTCACATATGGTGCCAACTTTTATTTCGCGCTGTTTTAGGTTGGTCCTAAGTGATTAATCTTTAACGGTGGAAGTACCGCATTCAAGCCAGTGATGACTATGATCGTCGTGGCCGAAGTATCCCGTTTTGGGCAGTTTGGAATTTAAACTTCTCTAGTAGAAGCGCATGCGGGTCACGGTAGCCGAGCAGTCTTAGGCATGTACTGCCTTAGCACGCTTGAAAACAGGGACCGTGCTTGATATATATATAGGCTAATATGAAACTACAGTATTCGATTTCACTATGAACGCACAGAAAACGGATCGCACTCTGTATTTCAACCACGTTGCAACTGTCTGTTCACAACCCTAGAAAGGGCAATAATCTTTTGAAGCTACAACGGAAGGTCTTAGCACTTAAGAAGGGACCGCTCCAGCTATTTTACTTGAATAGCCATTCTTTCACTCTTCTGTCCTTCAGTCAAAGGTTCGAAAATCCGAAGAGAGTAAGCAGTGCTAGCAGAAGACCACATGATTTTATTGCTTCCATCTGTTTTACGACTCCAGGGACTGCTAAAGTTGTCAAGTATTACAAACAAAAATGAATTTATAATGCAGAACAAGTCTGTGAAGAACTGGGAAAAAATTTTTGCTGTATGCATCAAAATTAAAAGAAAGAAAAATGAAAAATAGAGTATAACTCTTTGTATAAAAAATTTCAAATCTTCCGTTATAATATGTGACACTATGTTCTTTGCTGATAGAAACAAATTTAATTCCATCAATTTATCATAAAAATTGAGTTAGATACGGCATTTTTAAACACAATGCTTAAAATTGTTTAAGTGCCCTAACAGGAACGGTTATTTAAACGCAGAGTTGCAGCAGTGATTTAAATAGCTGCGTAATATCAAGGGTGGCCGGTGGTCTAGACGTAGGGTCTATGATTTAGAAGTTATGTGGTTGGAAGACATGACTATTTTTGTGGAAAAAAGAGAATATAATAAATTTGTACATGTAGGAAACAAGGGGTACTATATGAGGAAGGTGCAGGTAACAAGTTTGCATAGATCTGGTGGTACGTGGGTAAGACATTGGCGTAGAATTGGGAAGGTACGGGGTTCGAGACTACGGTGTCTTCTGTCAATATAAATTGAAAAGTGAATAAATAAATACGATTTTTCTGCAGCTATAAACCAAGTCGTATAATATAAGGACGATTGCAGACATCTCCGTCGTGCATGTTCTGGTGGTCTTGAGGTAAGGCACCGGCGTTGTAAATATAAGATTCGTGGTTCGAAAACAGAAGTATTTTTGTAGTGAGATTTTTATGGAATTATATAGCGACATGTAACATAAGAGGAAGATTAAAGCTAAAAAATTTCCGTGGCAACGGTGGCCTATTGGTAAAACACCGGCGTAGTGAACAAGAGTTGGAAGGTTCGAAACCAAGTATAGTTTTTTGATTTAGAAAGTAAGTTAATTGATTTTTCTGGTATTATAGTCGAAGATGTAGCTTAAGAGGAAGATAAAAGAAAATAAATTTCAGTGGCGCTGGTGGCTTAGGGGTAAGACATCAGCTTAGTGTTCAGAAGGTCCCTGGTATAAAAGCAGTAGGATTTTTGTGAAAAATAAAATGGAAAGAAGTTAGGAGATAGGGTAAAAGAGGAGGGAGAGATAGAGGGAGGGACCGGGGTGAGGGAAGATTTTTTTTTTGCGGCCGCTCATTAAGACACTCAACCTAAGCGGGTTTTATTAAAATCCACATGGGATCAAAAAGAAAAAAATTTTGGCCCACCGTCCGCCCACCAACCACCCGCCCTTAGGGGGCGACTTTGACTTATTCATTTGAGACCAAATTCTATGAGCGAGATTTAGCAAGAAAATGTA
>NW_019744106.1:4536960-4605933 GCF_002891405.2 Cryptotermes secundus
TGTATGCACTGCAAGACGGTTTAAATAAATCATGGACTTAAATCAGTGCAACAGGATGCTAAAATATAACCATATGGGGTCATTAGTAGTTTAAAGGTTAAGGGATCCAACCTCTGCTTGCTTTAAAATCTTGTGTACTGGTACCATCTGTCTTTGCAATTTGCAGGGAATTTGGCTGCGAGATGTCATGAGGAACAGAAAAGCCATCACATGTCATTTCCTGTAAGAAAGACAGAACTTCCTCTCATATTTCAGCTTCCCAGACTTATGCCTCAAAATGCTATTGCAGTATTATATTTCAGCATCCTGTGGCATTGAGATATAACTTATACTCTTGTTTTCCATCTGCGATGCAACAATATTACTTTAACAACATTAATTCACACTTAATTCACTAAATGTTTAAAATGTCACTAAAATTATTAAAATATATGTACATGTGATGTTTATGCTACATGTTTCAGCCACACAGGGCCATCTTCAGGCAACACATTTTTTAAAGGAGTCTACTGCACTGTCCACGTGGTCAAATAGTATTCATTAAGGCATGCTGTTATTAATTTTTCTGAATTCTGATGTTGTAGGATGACTTTCTTCCTATCTTATACTGTGGCTGGTTTTGTGTCCCACTGGGTGTGCTGTGCTCTCTTAATTGCATGTCATCTAGTGTTGCTTGTGTGACAAGGAACACAAAACTCACCCTGCAGTTTGATTATTATTCTTTTCAGCATATGAAATAACTGTTAATTTAAAGTGTGTAGTGTAGCTGTTGTTATCGCTTACATATCAACTTGCTGTAACAACACCTTTCACCAAATCACTCATTGCTAGCATTAAGCTAGTACTGCTTCATCACCAGCGCATGGCTGTCACTAATATGTAGCGTGGTTTCGACATGTGTAGCGCAGCTTCCTGGGTATTACCTAATTAGTGATGATGTCTGTAGGCAGCAGTGGTAGTCTCATGGTATGAAATTAATAAACGGCTAATTATCTGGCCATGCAGCCACTCGATGTAGTGTTTATCCCTGAACTTTTTCATGAAGGCCAGTTTATGCATAACAATTTTCTTTGTTTTACACAAGGTAGAAAACTACATTATTCCCCCTCTCACCTCCCAATTTCCTTTTCTAAAGCGTGGGGGGAAATATTATGAGAGTAAATACAGAATTTTGTCAATTTGTTGCACCCACATAGTGCCTACTGATCATACAGAGAAAAATCCTTTAATGTCCCATGTATTCAACAGATGTATTCATGTCATACCAGTCTATATCTTTGGCTCACCACAGCACCAGATCTGCTGCATTTGGATGGCTGAAAGGTCATCTCAGGGATCACATGAATGTGCAGCAATGGTAGAGAACAAACCTTACACAAAATAGGCACTGAATATAGCATCTTCCCACTCACTTCAGCTTTAATACTTATTCCTTTCACTCTTTGCTGACGACATATGTTATATCTAAGATGAGAAGATTAAATAAAGTTCCAAGCTGACTCTTAGAACCAAGTTATCAATTTTGTTTTTATTTCCACTGCAATTAACACACAAATTATCAAGAAATATAATGTTTGCAGCTCAATGTCAAATTACTTTTTTGTAGCAGCTGTCTCATCTTCACGCTGGTAAGCCTGAAGACGCTCCTGCTTCTTCTGACTTATTCTCTCATCACGTCGTTTCCTGGCCTCTTTCACCTTCTGCCTCCTTGCCTCTGCTTGATCACTATAAAAAAAAAAAAAAATTTAATATTTAGGCATAATGAAACGTGTTGACACAAATGTTACTACATTCAGACCATGTCCTGTATCAAAACCTAAAACATACTTCAACATTTTTGTCCTAGCCTTTTCTGCCTTCTTCTTGTGAATGAATTCCATAAGCACACGCTTGTTTTTGAAGACATTACCTAGAACAAAGACAAACATTAAGATTTTAGATTACATGAAGCATAGAAATGGACAAAACAATGTTAATTTAACCATGTATGACAGGTAAGCAGTATTTTGGGGTGAATATATATGCACATACATTCAATCAATGAATCAATCACAAAAATTATTTTTCTCTTAGCATAATTTCTGTATTAGGCAGGTTGGACAAAAATTCTTTAAGGGGATCCCAAGTCAAACCTGTGTCCTTGCTGCAGGAGGGGGTGACATCAAGAAAGGGGACTACCTGTCGGGATAACGCATAGTTCCACCCAGGAAGCTGAGAAAGCCCAACAGGAGCATTGAAAACAATGACTAATGGGGTTATGACAAAGTCAACAGTCAATTTGTTTAAAAATGATGAAAAAGTCATAAAAATAAGTAAGAATTACCATATTTACATACTTGTATGCTTAAATATTGAGCCTGAAAGTTGTAGTGCTGTGATTAGAGGTGAATGTGTTGTGACCACACACATGCATATTTGTGTTCATGAACTCTGACAAACAATTCCTTCAACACTGAGATAAAAATGACCACTTATAAAAATTTGACTGGAGCTGATTTTTTTAAAAACATTTGACAGAAGACTGGTATATATTATCCGAACCCCTACACAAAATTGTTCTACAGAAGTGTCAGTGTGTAAGTAAGGTAACTTAGGTATTAGTCTGCGACCACTATTTACTGCACACCTGCAAAATAAAAAGGATAATTTAACAACAATTTAATTCAATTAACATATGCTTCAAGATTTTTCATAGCAGAACATCTCTGGGGGCCACCCAGCTTCCTGTCCAATGGACAGTGAACGCTTTCCAAAGCAGTAAATTTTGAAGTTTAGAACTCACTCAGAACATTCCTGTGACACGAAATCATTTCACATTTTAGAACCCTATAAAGAATTTTCACATACAAATATTTGAGGCATTCACAAAGTACTGTTGCACCTTGTACAAGGACTTGGGGAAATATATGGACATAGCAAATTAACTTACCCTTAGCTTTCATGTACAGTTGATGGTACAAGTGACGGTCAATCTTTTTTGCTTCTCTGTATTTCTTTAGAAGCCGCCTCAAAACTCTCATCCGATTAATCCACAACACCTGTAAATTATCCAAAATTAAGTGAAGTAGAAAGAAAATATTGTTAGAACTATTCACAAGTATATTAGTATTAAGGGAGAATACGGCGTGTACTACAAATTTTGCTAAACATTAACATAATATGAACACTGCCAACATTTCTGTTAACCAACAGAACACAGATAAAATGTCTTAATGTGTTAGAATCAGTTCGGTAGCATAGTTGGTTGACGGACTATGCTACAAGCTGCAAGGTCGCGGGTTGAAGTCCCAATGAGGTCATTGATTTTTTTCAGTTGACCTAATCCTTCCAGCCGCACTAGGCCCTGGGGTTTACTCAGCCTCTAACAGAAATAAGTACCAGGAATTAATTGAAAAATTTTTCTGGAGAGTAAAGCGCGACCAGCGCGTAAGGCTGACAACCTTACCATCTTCGAGCCGATTGTCTAGATAGTGTGGGACCCTCGTCTCACAAGCCTATGGGCCTTCATGGCCTGGTACAGGGATAGTTTTACTTTTTTTGTTAGAATCAGTTTCATGATTCTCGACAAAATTTAATACCTAATTTAAAAAAACTTGTTTCTTTAGTGCGTACTCTTTGCTGAGGTCATGGTTCGTAACTTACTCACAAAATGTAGTAAACAAGGTCGAGAACCACTGGTATAAAGCTAGTGGCTGATATGGCATTTCTCAATAATGTAACTATCACATGACTCCTCATACTTTGTAATAATCCTCTTCTTTTTCAAGACAACTTGCTCTTCTAGCAACTATAACGGTCACGTATTTTGAAATTCATTTTTCTGTCAGCTTTCTACATAACCACTGGTCTGTCTCTGCATGTATGTGTTGGCTTAGAGGTGTGGTAGCTTCTAAGCCTGTTTTTACTTGTTTAAAAATAAACCTAAAATAAATACACATATACAATTCTACATCACTGAATGACTGTTCTCATTTAATGCAGAGTCGCCTCAAGATTCCCACACCACATTACTGCCGAAAAGACCAAGTAACTTGCAGTGATAACACTGAGAAACAGACTGGAGGGAGGACGTAAGCACTGTAATTATGAGAAGTGTATTCACTGTATCTTTGCTGCAAGAAAGGAAAATCTGCCTCCAACGCCAGTGTGATATGATGTTGAACATCTACCTGCAGCTGGCATACTGTAATGGTGCTCACAGGAACCACAGCAGATGATAAAATCAATAAGCACTAATAGTGAAACAAATGAAAAATTATGTTCACCATTCCACAGATGGCAACTAGAAACATGGTAGCACTGAACATCAATCACCGTGGCAGTCCAACATGCAGATATTTCTGAGATGAAATGGATGTCATGATCCTGGAGAAAGTTTGAAAGAAAATGCTGTAGCTATCCCTGTAAGATTCCACTGGTGGGGAATCCTTAGGATACCACACTGTCAGATGATATGACAAAACTACTCCTAGCTGAAGAAGACTGCAACAGTGTTGGCACATTAGAAAAATTTGCAAGGCAATTCCTACTTTCCTGGATCCAGACAAGTCAGTAGTTCTAAATACATTCCGTAACTTTACAAACACAACCAGCCAACTCATATGTCTGTAACTAATTGTGAGGGTATGATCTCTGCTGGGTTTCATAACTGGGATAACCACTGCCTCTCTTCAGGCAGTTGGGACAAACTCCTCTCAAACCATATGATTGTATATGAACGGAAGAAACTGCGTGTCTGTAGGTAAAAGATGAGAAAACATCTGGTTACGGATGCTGCTGGGGCCTGGGGATTGGATGTGATAGGGATCTAAAGCTGTGAGAAGTTTACACATACGATTATAACTGTTAGAACTAAAACCATATGAATAGTGAGACTACAAGAGCACTGGCAATGTCTACCTCAGATAAAATGGTATCATAAGCAAGTGATATGACAGCTAGGGAAGTGTAATTGCACTTACCTCAAAAGCACCACAGCGTGTTCTATATGACATCTGTGTGTGTTCATATTAAAGGATTGGAAAGAGTGCTTGACTTCACACACAACATGTTTGTGTTCAGAGGAAATTATATTCTCACATGTAGGGTAGGACAACAGAACTACCAGCTATGAACATTCATTCAGAAAAAAGCTACAAAATTCACATGTGTGATGTGAAAATCAGTTACTGTGCTCCTACAAGAACCACAGAAGCAGCAAACTGCCATCCTGCTGTGAATGTGTTAAAACAACTCCCTACATATAAAAGGTAACATTTAAATACAATGAATGGTTCTATCAAGAAAATTAAATTTTCTTCAGTTGCGCTGATATCTAAGTAAAATAAGTACACACCATAAGTGTGGAACAAATTTAGATATCTCATCATGTAATGCGTTCATTACAAGAACACAAGTCTGCCACTCACACATTCCAGTACTAAAGCAACATGGTTTCGGTTTTACAATCACCATATGGCAGCCAATTCTACATATCTTTCTGTTACACCACACGAATATGAATTTCCATTTCTCTAAATATCACAAACCTTCCGTGGCATACGGGCATTTGCTGTACCCTTCCGCTTTCCAAAACCACAGTGACGGCCTTTCCTTCTTGCCTCAGTGTTCTTGCGGACGCGTGCTCTGGAGTGCACGGCAACAGGTTTCTTGATGATAAGACCATCTTTAATCAGCTTACGAATGTTCTGTCCTATAAAACACATTATGATTTCTTTACAATAAATTATAATGAATCAATGTGCAACAGAACCATCAATTTCATACTTCCTAAAACAGTATGACTCAATATACAATAAACCCTCATCCAACAAAAGAGTTACATGCTTCAGAAAAGGAATGCCAGGTAAATCTGTGTTGGACAAATATAATACGTTACGGGTTAAATGGAAAAACGCGAAAGTACCATGTATAAGGAAGTCCATATTTAGCAAAGGTTTACTATAGCATATTTATGCACATGAAGGATATGGGTTTTACTATAAAGCTTGTCCTTAAATAAGGATGCAACCTATACACAAGATCTGTGTTCATTCGCAGAATGTCAAGAATACTTGATATATTCTTCCTTTCTGAGCACTTCATAAGGTACATAGTGTACCATACGTTAACATCTGCTGATGATACGCACTAAAATAAGAAAAATATTTGTCAGTGTTTTTTTATTGCCTCATGTTTCTTGAAAATGTATTTATTCCTATCAGTTGCCGCAGCTTTTGTCATGCTTGTTGCTTCATCATATAAATTAATGAGCTTTATAAAGTAAAATGCCTGATTGGTTGACACACAATTGAGTGTGTTAGTGTGGCCAGCTCAGGGCAATATGATATTATAAAAACAGCACATATCACGTCTCTGCTGTTTATAATTTCATAGCAAAGAAAACACGGCATTCATAAACGTAGAACGAATAAACTGCTCGCAAGAGCCACAGGAACTTTGCTGCAAGACAGGCATATGTAACGATGACTTGGCGCTCTTAAACTCGTTTCTCATTATAAACCGTTCTTGTGACAACAGGCCAGCGAAGAATCTAACAATCTACAGCAAAACCATCAATTATTATGGGCGTTATAACATAGGTGTGCAGCTGGACGAAACATACACGTCGAACCCCCCCAGACGATTTAAATGCCTGACGAAACATACACGTCAAACCACGCCAACGGGTTAATGACTGCTCTAGTCATTTGCATCTGACTCTATGGAGCTGAGTCTTTCTTGAGAAGCTGTCAGTCACTCAACTACTCAAGACATCCCCAACAATTTATGGAACCCAAAGGTTAACTACTGTGTTCACAGGAGCCCACTAGTGGTTCCTATCCTGAGCCAGATGACCCCATCCTATATCTCTAAGATCCACTTCAATTCTCTATTTCAGCATCCTGTTGCAATTGTTCAACTTGACATAAATTATTTATCATCCCTCAATACTGCAACACTCTTCCAATCATCAATCACTTTTTAGTTTAACATTACACACCTTCATACTATATGTTTCAGCCCCAAACTGCCATCTTCAGGTGTCAATTTCAATATTATCCTCTGACCTATGTCTACGTCTTCCTAGTGGTCTCCTTCATTTGGCGTTCTCACCAAAATCCCATATGCATTCGTCTCTCCCATACATGCTACATGCCCTGCCCATGACATCTTTAGCGTTCTAATATATGGTACTGAGTAAGCTCCTCATTATGCAGTTTTCACCAACCTCCTATTATTTCATCTGTCTTCAGTCCAAATATGGGATTTTTAAATTATTTCAATTTAATGTTCATGTTTGGCATGGCAATCATTAATCCCCTTTGTCTGTGGAAGACTTGGAGTTGTGAGTTGTGTCGCCATCAGTTTACATCATGGCTTAGTATGAGTAACTTGAAAGCCGTCTTCTGGGATATGGCGCCATGTAGAAACTGTGTTAACCAACATTTCAGAGGAACGTATCACCTCCATCTTCAGGGTACAAGACAAGAAGAAATCCGTGAGCAAACCAGCAGAGCAGGTGCCACATCCCAGAAGACGGCCTTCTTCAGAGTCACCACCGTGAAAACCCAAACCTTATATGAGTAACTTGTTTCCAATCACACTGTGCATGGGAGTGACATTCTGAAAGAATTATGTAACAACTGCTTGTCTGAATATACTAGCAATAATTCTAGCGTTAAATCAAGTAGTAGTGACATTCTGAAAGAATTATGTAACAACTGCTTGTCTGAACATACTAGCAATAATTCAGCCCCGTTCAGCCAGCAAAGCTGGCAGTGGTTCCCGATACTTCCCCATCTACCGGAGGCATTGGAAACTACTTGGTCGGGAAACTTTTGCCTAATTTTGCTCAGAGGTCTCCTAGAGACATGAGGATCTTTTACGTGCCGTAAATCTACAACACGGGACCCACGGCTTAAAGTCCCTCCCAGAGGACTTGTTCCCTGAATTTCTCCACCCTTAAAAATTCCACGACCTCCGCCAGGTTTGAACCCGCGTACCTTGAGTCATGAGGTGGGAACGTTACCCCTAGACTACGGAGGCCGCCAGTGACCAAACTAACACTCAATTGTGATGTAATAGAAGGCTGATACTGATCCTAGTCAGAATAATATGTTACCAATGTTGAAACCAGTATTACTAATAATCTGGCTGGAGGTTAAAGGGACGATTGGACAACTGTTGACATTTCTCCACATTCAGAGTTATATAAAGGAAATGGAGGCATTGAAGACTTTCCAAGTGATAGTAAAGGTATCAAGGAAGTTACAAGTACGATTTTTGTGATAATTTTGTAATGTTATGTAAATAAATAAACCAATATTATCATCAGATGTCAAAATACAGAATTTCAGCAAAGAGCCTGAAATAACTGACATCACAAACAAACAAACTCCGTGATTTTAGTCCCCAAGTGAACTATACCAACCGAGCGATTGCCACTCGTTGGAAAAGTTAGCGCCAACTTTTGCGGATAGAGGGTGTCACGTGGTCAGCGCAACAAATCCCCACAGCCGTTAATTTCGGTTTTCTAGACTGGAGCCGCTATTTCCTTGAAATAGCTCCTCAATTATTATCACAAGGCTGAGTGGACCCCGTTCCAGACCCACTACTTCTCAGAAAAAAATCTGGTACCGCCGGGAATCGAACCCAGACCTCTGGACCACAGAGGCAGTTAATAACTGACATCAAATGCAGAGGAAAAAAAATATTGGCAATAATTCTATTCGTGGAATAAGTGACCAAAGAACACATATCATGATAGATTACTGGTTCTCCCATCCTGCTACAGACTCCAACTTTTGCCAAATTCCTGAGCATAGGGTCGATATGAGCAAATCTGACGGTGGTAATACTTCAGTGATAAGACAGAAGCAGAAGACAATTCATACAAATTACTCAAAATTAAACCTATTCTCAATTATTAGCTAATTAAACTCAGAATATAGAAACCAAAGCAAAACATGATGAGGCAAGCTCCAGTTGCGAACATACAACACTGCTAAAATGGTGATGTATGGCATTTTTTACAGATTGTTTGTGAAAGTGATATATGATACGATTCTATCAGTTCTTGGTTGAAGTCTTGGTTTCTGGCATCACGCATACCAAGACAATTATTACAGTAGTGCAATATGCTCGAACTCCTTTTTACAAAACAAGATGAGGGTCTACGGGACTACAAGAGCTAATTAAGGGCTCCCAAACTCTCTGAAGGATGAATGGAAAAAATGAAGGTGACATAACTTTCCTATGGAAAGTTTACATTCTCCTCCTCATCTGGACAGACAAAAGAGAAGGATGACCTCCACTATCCATAACAGTGATTAGGCACAAAAGGTATAGTTTGTTCCTGTGCCTCACTAAGCATTACACCATGAAGCCATAAGGGAGAGTGAATGCAGAGATCCACATTTTCTTGACCTTGGCACTGGCTGGAGGTGAGTGGTCACCTTGATGCCCCAGCCGCTTTACTCCTGGGGAAAGAGCCTCCCTATGTGTTGTACAGGAGGTTGGGTGGACCCCAGAGCCGATCTGAACGACACAGAGAAGAGAAAATTCTTGACCCTGACAGGACTCAAACTCCAACCCCTTGGCTGTCCAACCCATAGCCAGTCTCTATACCGATTACACTATCCCTGCTCTGTGCCTCACTAAGCATTACACCATGAAGCCATAAGGGAGAGTGGATACAGAGATCCACATTTTCTTGACCTTGGCACTGGCTGGAGGTGAGTGGTCACCTTGATGCCCCAGCCGCTTTACTCCTGGGGAAAGAGCCTCCCTATGTGTTGTACAGGAGGTTGGGTGGACCCCAGAGCCGATCTGAACGACACAGAGAAGAGAAAATTCTTGACCCTGACAGGACTCAAACTCCAACCCCTTGGCTGTCCAGCCCATAGCCAGTCTCTATACCAATTACACTATCCCTGCTCTGTGATAAGGCGCAAAAAGAAAGAAAACTGGAGATGTCTTGCAAACTCATGTTCAATACAGTAGAATACGCATATGAAAGGTTGTTGATTGGGCAGATCAATACTTTTCCTACTACAGGATATTCTGAGAGACAGTCAGGTGGTCAAAGGCGGTGGTCATGTACCTTACAAACTGCATTGCATTTGGGATTTACTGTGCTCTAAATTCCAAAAATAAGACTGCTTATATGGTTTCTCTCCTCTCTATGGCACAGATTTGGTTCACAGCAAAACAACCACTGCTAGGTGACAAAGAGAAAGAAGGCCCCTCCAATCCAGCAAGGTAAGCACCATCTTAGCTTAGGAAGTTTAGCAAGTATCATGTTGTGCCACTGCATAAAGAGAGCTATTTTCAAAAGTACCATAACTCACTAAGGTATTAGGTATCTTCAGAAACATTCCCTCCAAGTTTCTTGAAAATCAATCAAGGGTGAGTGACAATACAAATTATTATTCTTACTGCATGCATTATTTCACTGCAGTTTACAAGACTGACTGGGAACGTGGGATGGCACTGGGTATTTAAATCTCAGATGCAATATGTTAAAATCTGGACCTCAATTTTACAGTGTTTCTATTACCACTAGATGAATTAAAGTTGCCACTTACAGGACTAAAGAGAGAAGAATAACCATCAAAGGTAACAGGCATGATGGGTATTCTTTAACCAGTAGATATGATGAACTCCTGGCTCAAGCGTATCATTTTATGTGGAATGATAGCGTCTGACTAATAATGTAATGGCTAAAGTGATAAGTATTTTTATGGCTTATTCTGTATATTTGGGAATGATGCATGTCTCAGTCAATTTAATTCCACGACTGTTCATACAGGAACAGAAACAATACTTCTCTGTCTGTTGTTTCCAGTTCATGTTATGTCCAGTTACAACACAATCAGTCTAAATTTCAGGTCTTGGCCAGAACATTGGCAAAAGATGGGTGATAAAATCAGCCAGACTGCTGCACTGTAACAAAATTCACACCAATTTGGTGAAGAAACAAACTTAACTTACTTGAATTAGTGTTTGCAATTTCATTGATTTCATTAGGGTCAAGCCACACCTTCTTCTTGCCACATCTCATAACAGAGGCTGCAAGCCTCTTCTGCAATTTAAGGGAACTGTGGAAAGATGGCACATACAAATTTCTAATTTCCATAACACAAATTATTTGTTCAAGTACATTTATTTATATTATAACTAAGGAAAATTCCCCACATAACTCAAACAGGAATGACCCCAAATTCTCTCTCACACACGCACAAACATCCTGCATCAGAAACACTAATGGCAGTTTTAATAATTTCGGTATTACAGGTACAGCACCAATACACATTAATGCGATAAAGGGTCAATCTCCAAAGTCATTTCATGTCAAATCACTAGCTGATGAAACCACTCTGGATTTCAATATAATTTTTAAATCTAGTTTAATGATAAGCGATAAACACAAAGTTTTCACTTCTTACGTTATTTCCAAAGTTTCAAGCCGTAAGTTTTCTCACACTCTGATTTACTAAAATTATCACAACTCTGGTCCTAATTATGATAGACAAGTCATTCTTGCTCCAAATGATAACTATTAAGCTGGGCTTCCATTTCGTATGCCACACAATACATTAGGGAACATTTACATTTTATCCTTGACCTTAATTTATTGAAGAATGTACAGAGAAAAGTACCACCATAAAACATGATTAAAAATCCGGAATGAGGCAACAGACAAAAAAAAAGCATATAAAAATATCTTCAAAATAAAACAGAAATTTTCAACATTTCAAATGGTTTCATTGAAGAGAGAGGTCTTGAAGGGAAAAATTGTGTTGGAATTTGTACTGATGGTGCTGCCTGTTTTACAGGCAGAAATCAGGTTTAGTTACTAAAATTAAGGATATGGCAGGCAATAACTTAATGTCAACACACTTCTACATTCATATGCAAACCCTGGCCTCCAAAAAGAGGGGGGGGGGATGGAGTCATGTCTCAATCTGTTAAAATTATTAATTATAAAAAAAGTGCTTTTAGATACAAGACTGTTAAAAGCACTGTGCGATGAAGTGGGCTCTCATCATCAAAATCTTCTTTTCCATTTGGAACTTCGTTGGCTGCTCTGTGGTAAAGTTCTCAAGATGTTACATGAACTCCAAAAGGAAGTTGAGCTGTTTCTAACTGATAAGAAACATGACATGTCCCATTATTTCCAGGATAAGGAATGCGTAGCCAGGCTAGCATATCTCAGCAACATATTGTCTTACATGAACAAGTTGAATTTAAAACTTCATGGTCCAGATATAACAATATTTAACGCTTGGAACAAGATTGAATCATTCAAAAATAAACTAAAACTCTGGCTTAATATGAAATGAAATGTTTCGGTCATACTCAGATTATATTACAGAAGCAGGTGATTTCTGTTCACAGAATTCTGTTTTGAGATATTATCGCAGCCCATGTGAAGATGATGTTTGAAATATATTAGCCCAAACATGAGGACCCCTCAAAGCAAGACATATGGATTGTGAATCCTTTTGCTGAACACAAAGAGACAGCCCTTTCCCATGAAGAAACACTTCAACTTACTGAATTATCATCAGACAAAGAACTGAAAAAAGTACTTTTAATTCTACGAGTAATTCAAAGTTCTGGATAAGAATGAAAAATGAATATCCAAATTTACATGAAATAACACTGAGATTTTTTCTTTCTTTATCCACCACATATCTTTGTGAAACTGAATTTTTTGCCATAACTGTGTTTAAAATGAAACAGAGGAACTGCCTGCAACTTTCTAACTGTCTCTGTTGGACTATCACTTCAATTCATTCCAGAATTAATAAACGGACAGAAAACAGGAACAAAAATCTCACTGGTCTAACCAAAACCTTCAAAAATTCAGGTGTAATAAAAGAAACTAAGTCTAACCTTTTCAACAACTTTAACTGCTGTGTTGAAGTGTTGCATTTTTAAATTCAAAATATTAATACGTGTTGCAACTAGTGTTTACAATTGAGAGAATCATACATTTTTATTTTTTACATTACATACTTTGCACATATAAATGCTTGGTGTGTGTACCTGATAAACAGTGTTTCACTGACAAGGCAATATATCCTTCTGCTGCTTCCTTACTCAGCTGAATTCTAGGGTGAGTTACAATGCATGAATATTTTTCTCACTACCGTCTTTTTTTAAATCAATTTGCGTAAGCTGAGTCTTGCATAACCTGTGCAGTATCCGTACCGAGATATCTACACGTCAGTAACACAAATGAACCTGATAAAACCAATTAAAATTAAAAATAATTATAGAAAATGACAACTATATTTGACATACTAAATGATGTGTATTCTAAACCTTACAGTCCAACTGAACATTTTGCAGGTGATGAAATCACTCTGCTCTTCAAACGCTATACACTAAAGAAATACAAAGTTTGGAATAAAAACCTAAACACTATGTGCTTCTAAGGGATATACATACAAGTTGAGTATGTATTTAGGCAAAGACAGGAAACATAGAGGTCTCGATTTTAACTGAATGTATTGATAACGATTAGTGTTGTCAGAAAAAAAAAATCCATGTCAAAAGTCAAGGATATAATGGTATGACCTAAGAGACTGTACATACATACATACATACATACTTGCATTCCATAGATCCAAAGTATGTCAGAATGACTAGGATGTGGAACAAGTCATACAAATACAAAAGCCATAAATACAGTACAACTGAGACACAAAGAAAAATACATCCACACATATAAGTCAATATTGTCAACTTATGCTATGTACATAACCTTTTAAAAGGATGAGTCAGTTTAGACAGCAGGAATGCATCAACAGAGTAGAATGAGTGTGTATTTAAGTATAATTTCAGTGCTAATTTAAATTGTGCCCTTTCATTCATCAGACTTTTGAGACCAGATGGTAGATTGTTGAAAATTTTAATGCCAGAATAATATGCGTTTTTCTGAACACATGTCAGGTTAGCAACCGGTCTATGGAGATGGTGCTTGTTTCTTGTGTTAACACTGTGTACATCCGAATTGATCTGAAAACAATTTTGGTTATTTATAATGAAGCTTAATAATGCAAATATATATTCACATGGAAGAGGTAAGATCTGTAATCTCTTAAATAGCTCTCTGCAAGAATCTTGGGGTTTTATGTCCACCATGATTTTAACAATTTTCTTTTGTAATGTAAATACCTTTTTGCTGTCAGATGAGTTCCTCAAAATATTATTCCATACTTCCTTATATGAGTGAAAGTAGGCAAAATAAACTGATTTCAGTGTATCAATGTTGCTGACATGTAACAAAGCTCTTACTGCATAACATGCCCCACTTATACCAAATAAAATTTCCCTAAAAGATTTTACAATTAGTATACATATTACCTGTTTTAATTAAAGCAGAATCTTAACCATTTTTGCGAATTAGATTAGAGAAAATTAAGGGAAAACTTAAAATTTCAAAATACCATTTCTCTGCAATTACTGGACATGATCAAAAGTTAGTTATAAATAAAAAGGCAAATCAATTCTACTTTATAATTTCAGACTTCAAACCTACTTCATAATTTATGAATGCGTAACTTATGATTACATTAAGATCCACAGCAACCGTTAAGCAAGTTCCTTTTACTATCGACCTTCCGAAGGACCTTAAACGCCGCAAAATGTAAGATCATATAAGTACTGGCGTATTTAAACTTGTTTACACTGAATAATTTATTCCAAAATGGGCTTTTTCTTGTGCGAACTACTTCTAAGGGTCACATAGCAAGAACTAATATTTAATGAAAAGAGCAATATATAATACGCCTTTACATATAATTTTGGGGTTTTACCAAAAGCAGCAGTAACTTGCAGGGAAATATCAGTTTCGTGTATTATGCTTTGATATTCCTAACTTTTAGTGGTAAGTGGTAGTAACGGATTTCAAATTTTTATTGTAACATACATTAACTTCTTCGAAGTAAAAATGTTCTGTAACCACATTCATTGGGTAGAGAATGAGAATGATTCCTACTTTGCGCATTAGCTGGCATCTCAGGAATTCCAAAACATGTAATTAGTCACCAGCATTCGAGTATGCTATATAACGAGTTCCTTATCTAATTACAGAGCTGCTAACCTCCATCGACAACGAAGACACGCTATAAAATGTTAATCAAAATAAAACATAAAGGTTACTTCGCCATGTGGTGCAACTAATTTGAAAACGATACTATAACTAGAAAAAATATACATAAATCGGATTCATAAAAAGAATGGCAGTCTTACAAGAAGGCTAACACACCTACTTACACGATATGATACAACCAAACAAAATTTACATTATAACAACTACATTTACCTCATATTCCAGACGTTGCACTCTTACGTGGTAAAGAACACAATATGGCCGTACAACTACACCACTACACCACTGCCGGTCGCGGTGGTCTATCCGAGAAGGTCTATCCCACATACATTAATTCATCATGTTCAGAAGAAATAGAATATTAGAATTATTTATAGGGTATTCAAAAAATTGTTTCAAAAATTAATATTATTTTGATTTATTATGTACATCTGACGCAATAAATCGAAGTTTTAATGTAATTAATTGCAATGAAATATCAATTGACTTCCGTTTCCTATTGTCGTTTTGCAGTCATAGAATCGCTGACGACGTAACACCACCGAAGGTTACAGCTAAGGCTGGGACCACACGAACGCACGAAGTACGTCCGTTGCAACGCACGTGTTTTATAACGGACGTTGCTGAGGACACCACACGATAGCAGAATGTGGAGTGTAGTTTTTTGTCTGTAATGGAGTCAGAAGAAAGCGTAGCATTCGCCTCTCTTGTCTATTTCTATTTAAAAGCAAGGAAAACAAGAAAATGGTGGGTTCATCCCATAAACTCTGTGAGACATCGCGATGGTTACTTCTACACACTGTACACACCCCTACGAGAGGATCCTTCAGGGTTTTTTAATTACTTTAGAATGAAAGTGAGCACGTTTGATGAACTTCTGTCTCACGTTCAAGACCATTTAAAGAAGAGTGATAGTAACATGAGGGCAGCTATAAAACCTGAAGAGATGCTGGCTATGACTATCAGGTAAGTAAATAATTAGGTACTAACGTAGTTATCTCGTATTGTTCTCCATTTCGATGCCATGTCATGTACTAAAACAGCAGAAATATAAAAAAAATTAAATTCCATATATCATATGTTTATTTTTAAATTAGTCCAGTTTTTGATATGCGCTAACTTCTTTTTTTCTCTAGTAGTTTTTTTCCTTTCCAGGTACCTTGCAAGTGGATGCAGTTTCACAGACCTACATTACAGCTATCGAGTCGGTAGATCAACAGCCAGTCAAGTCGTACGAAGAGTTTGTCAAATTATCTGGCGTGTACTGAAAGAAGAATGCTTTCCTACACCAAATGAGGACACATGGGCTAGAATTGCACAAGGTTTTCAAAATACAGCATCTTTCCCCAACTGTCTTGGGGCAGTTGATGGCAAGCATATCCGTATAGTTAAACCTGAACGAAGTGGGTCGTTGGACATGAATTACAAACATTTTTCCATTGGGTTAATGGCAATAGCCGATGCAAGTTACAGGTTCATTTATGTTGACGTGGGTTCTTTCAGCAAAGACTCAGACTCCACTATATTCAAGAATTCTTCACTTTGGAAACAGGTGGAGCTTGGCCTTCTAAGAATTCCTCCACCTAAACAGCTGACTGGAAGTAATGAAGCAGTACCATTTGCTTTTGTAGGGGATGAAGCATTTCCATTGTCTACACATCTGTTACGACCATATTCCGGTACACACTTGCCAGTAGAGAAACGTGTCTTCAACTACAGATTATCACGAGCTAGACGCTATGTGGAGTGTTCCTTTGGCATTCTGTCAAATAAATGGAGAATACTTCACAGGCCACTGGATGTAAGCGTTGATTTTGCAGTTGACATTGTCAAATGCTGTTGTATTTTACATAACTTTGTACGTGATCGAGATGGGTTCAATTTGGATGATTCCTTGACTGTTTGTGGTTTAGAAGAGAGGCCTACCATTAGTAGTTTTGTTGTAAATAAAACTACCAATCGTTTTCGAGATATGTTGACTAAATATTTTGTTAGTGATAGTGGTAAATTGCCATGGCAGCTTGAGAGGATTTAGAAAGAGTCTTAACTTCATATTCCCATGTAAAAGCATGTTAACAATAACATTAGAACAATATAAAGTACCTGCTGTAGTATGGTATTGTACTCACGAATTAAAACAGCACTTAGACGGGAGCCCATGCAACAACCTTTCATAGGAGCTCCTCGACCGTTTTGACATAGCGCTCGACCTTGGTGTTGCAAAACCCCTGGTATCAAACGAGACTTGAAGTCATGGGCCTGGCCACTATGTAGCTTCTGCAGTACTCCGAAGCAGCATAAGTAGTTGGTAATCAGTGCTTTAACACTGATTCATTTTGATTGGGAATGGTGTAGGCTTTCAGCCAATTGGTAAAATAGTCCACAAAGATCATGACATATGGATTTCTTGGTAGCTCTTTGGGAAGGGCCCTGCTACATGACTACCCTTTTGAACTGGGTCCCAGTATTTTACTGATGCATTTTGCCCGATTCGTGGTTCGCCATTAGCTACACAGGTGTCACACTGCTGTCACAATTTCTCAACACTGTTTCTTACCTGGAGCCAGTAGTACCTTTGACAGATCTTATTTAGGGTCCTGTTGATACCTAAGTGACCTCCTGATGGTTCACCATGTAGTTCAGTCAGCACATCATTCACTCTGCTGAGAGGGAGAATTGTCTGGGCTATTTTTGGTCATCTGCCAATGGATTCACAGTGGCGCTCTAGTATGCTGTTCCTCACAGCGAAGGATTACCATTGGGCCCAATAGTGAATGTACATGTTTAAAGTTTCATCAATCTGGGGCAGTGTGAAGCAGTCTTTATTGTTTAAATCATTCAGTTTTATGTAATCCACACAGAAGCACAGGTCTCTGTTCTTCTCCCGGGAGAGAATGTTGAGGGGTGACCAGGGGCTGTCTGATTCTTCAAAAATCCTGCATCGTTGCTTGTTGAAAATCTCCCCCACCACCACCTGCCTTGCTAGTGGGAGTGTCTTCGATGGTTAGCTAACCAATGGGGCTTCCCCCCCGTCAATAAGGTGGCACATTGTTGGTTCCTCAGTAGTCATCCTTCTTCATAATAAAGATATCTCTGTACATGGTAAGCTCTTCCAACTCTCAGGATTCAGGGTCATTCAGGTTTGGCTTGGCTACCAGCATGACTAGCTGACAGTGTGCCAGAGGGATCCTGTCACGAGCTTCTGGTTGCATTCAGGACTCATGCGATATGTCTCCAGTTCACAGAGTGCAAATAAGGAAGCTTCTCATTATACAGCTCTCTGTAGTAATTTGTTACGCATTCTCTACTAGTCAATATATTAACTTCTTTGAAACTCTCTTCCCACAAACCTTCATTGTTCTTTGTTTAGATTTAGAGTCCAGATCTCTCTCTCTCAAAGAACAATAGGTCACCTTTTTCTATGTTGTGTTACTCTGCATAGGTAGATATGTTATGATCACTGAACAGGAGCCCTACTAAATATACAAAAGTTCCATAGTATCTGAAGTTTGTTCTGAATCAGAAAAGGGTGGAGGGTCTATCTTTGATACCTGAAGAGAATATACTATAAAAAGGATAAATAATTTATGTTTGCATTATTTACATATTAAATATTAATATATATACTACTCATCTCTGTGGCAGCTGGGTCTCAAATGTGTACTGCCTTTTATCACTCAAACACTGAGATCAGAGGTTTGAATTCCAATTGGGGCATGGGTGCACATTAGTTTTTCTGTATATGTGTTGTCAAATGTATGAAGAGGAATACTGTCAAATATCTATAAACAAGATCAGACTATTATGACTGCACTGGCCTGATGAAAAATAAAATGACAAGACACTGGTGTGGCATATTGAATATATATGTATATATATATTTTTTTATGATTCTTACACATCAGATCGCTTCTAAAATCTTACACAGAATGTGTTATTACAAGAAGGAAGTTGTGAAGTATCACTATAATTTATTTACAATAGGAATTTTTAAATTACAGTGGGAAAGAAATAAAGTTTACATTAGCCTATAAATAATGTGAAGTCACTTGCATAGAGGTCCTGAAATTGTGGTTTTCAGGAAAATAAAACACTTGCACAGACCAAGCTTCCCCACCCCACAAACACACATCAAGAAAAAGGCTGTAGTTCCCAAAACATTGAAGAGATGACTGATTTCTACTGCTTCTAACATTCTCATAAACATGTAACAGGTACTGGAAGTTGCAGCTGCAAAGAAAATCACTGGTTCCATTTATATTTATGAAAGTAGTATGTTTTTAATAATTTTCAACTAATTGGTCACCCTATTTTGGTCCTCTATGTAAGTGACAATTTATTTTAAAACAGGACATGTCTTCAAATCAAAGATTTCTAAGTATATAATGTATATAAACTTGAGTTTGTGACAGATCTGATAAAGAACAGCTGGACAATCTTTAATTTGAAGCATGATCCACACTGAAACAGAGATGTAAATCATGGCAACAAAATGAATACATTATTGCAAATTCATAAAAAAGAAGACAATTTCCAGAATGCATTTGTGCAGTTTCATAATATGAAATTTTATGTTCTGTGTGCAGTAGAAATACAACTTGAATACAAAAGAATACACACTCTGTGGGAGTGACAGATTTGTTGCATGTGCTTCATTCTCACTTCTCAGTACATCTTATGTCATTACTCCCAGAAATGTCATGCTCACTTGGGACAGAGTTGGGAAAGTTTAGCATTCTGCATTTGAACTGACAGTTATATTAACATCACTGTAATTCAAAGAAACATGTCAAAAGGTGCACTTAACCTTAGTTTCCTTTTGTGTAGGTGGGGCATGGGGGAGACAAGCAATTTGTAAGCATGGATACAATACCAATACATATAAATGAGATTTAATGTTTCCATGGTGGTGGAAAGATTGTGACCTTAGTTTTGGAGGAACCTCATGACTCCATCTTCATTTGTCTTGAACACAGAGGCAGTAGTTTCCTCCAAAACACTGGTAACACCCACAAAATTATTTTGTGTCATAAGTCAAAGATAACAATTTTTGTATTAAAAGGATGTATATATGGAAAAATAAATTCAGTATATGGGTACAGTAATTTTTACTTTTCATGTAACAAAGGGATTAAATTCAAGTTTAGACTAAGTATTATGATAATGTGTAACTCAAGACCAGAGTATCACACAGGTGTCCAGTCACCCATGTCTCTTATGGCACTGATAAAAAGAAATTTAAAAACAGAGTTTCTGTCACACAACTTCCACATTCCTTACATTTATATTTCAAACTTTATTTATCTTATAACCAAGGAAAGTCATAAAGAAGTTCAAACTGCTAAATTCGTTTAAAATATTGTACCACACTTGCCCTAAATTTCACGGTTCATAACAATTTTATTTACTCCACACATTACAGCAATTTCTCAACTTCTTGCCTACTTTACAGTCACATGAAGGGAATGGTAATGAATACTTATTTTGACATGCAGCAGTATGTAGCTATTACCAGTTTTATTACAGGTGAAGTTGCTGCTGTGATTGATTAAGCACCATATCATGAAAACTTATATGGGAGTGGAGATATAGCTTCAAGCACTTTAACCTCAGCACTGGACGGAGGTGAGTGGTCAGCTTTACTCTTGGTACTTGTATGTGGGAGGCTTGGTGGGCCCCAAGACTGGTCTAGATACACTGATTAAACAGAAAAAATTCTATTCCTGCTTGGAATCTAACCTCAACTGACCATCCTGTAGCCAGTTACTGTACTGACAGATCCAATCATACAAGTATTAGATCTGAAAATCAAAACTATAAATGTATAGTATAACTGATACGAAAGTTGTTAAAAGTTTATCACCTACATACACGCTTGTATACATAACAATCACTCAGCTGAGACAATTATCATTTTCTGTTTTGTGTAATAAACAGATGACACATTTACACTATACATGCATGCACACAAACACATCATTTGTTTCTAGATGGCAGTTCAACGCATAGATATATTTTCTTTTCAGAAACATTAAACACTGGACGACTGTATTTTCTTTACATACACAATTTATGTTTAGTTTTATTTAATTTGGTTTATTGCAAACATTCTTTGCAAATCCCATATTTCTGTGGTCATAGTACACACAAAAAAATATACTGCAAATAAACTTGTACTGTGGCTGTATATTTATAAGCAATATTTCATGGAAAATAATTATGGATCCATTGGCATACAGTGGAGGCCTGATGTAATGAGTACAGCCTATAATGAGCATTTCATATTAGTGAGCATAACACTAACAGTTTTAACTACATCATGCATAACAGTATTTATCACTTTCAACTTCAGTACTTTTTCAGAATTTTCATTTTAACAGATGCTTTTCTATGCTTCCTGGATTAATATACAGATGTGGCTTAGCTGCTAATTCATATTCCTTGAGAGTCACATGAGCACTTCTGGCACCACAACATTCTAACTCATTAGGAGCATGGATGGATAGAGAGACAATAAGAATCTTCATCAACATTCTCAGTACACATGGGAGTGTCCTGTCAGTGCATCACATGAAATAACAAAGAAAACAATCAAAATGTTCTTTCGCCTAGGAAATGCATGGCCTGGTGTGGTGGTACTATACACCAACCTGTAGGACTGGGCTGTTCCACTTCCCTCTGGACTAAGAAATGACATTTCATTATTTTGAGCTGAATCACAAAGACATTCAGGTTCACTTGAGAGAAAGATGTGTAGAAAGGTGAAGAATGGATATATTGCACTTTCAGGTATAGGAATTGTTACACTTTTATGCTGAGAATCACCCCCCCCCAATACAATTACTTCTCTTACCCCATATTTACATGTCTTCACAGGATAAAAGTTAGAATTTGTGCAGAACCGAGTTTTGGTAAGTGATCTTGGAATAACGTGATAAACTGCTGTCTTACTGGGTTCAAACAAAAGTGGAGCCAGCAGCAGCCTATGATTTAGTTTAAAGAAAATCTCTATGAAAGGTGCTCATTAGCTTAGCTAAAAACAAAAGTCCCCACATCATTAATCCCAATGATTCCTTTGATGTCTTTCAAGGAATGTGTAAACACATGGGACATTTCTGTAACTTATAAAACATACTTCATATCCTCCAAAAAGTTAATATGTAAACAGAGACTGACTCTCAACTTATTCCTACTTGCAAAGCACGAGCACCATCTTATTTCTTGTTGGAATGTGTGTAAACTTGTTCATGACAATCAGTGCTTATGTAAATTCTGCACTCTGACAGCAATGAGACTATATTCTTGTTACTACAAAACTTTTAAAGTAACCGTTCGTCCATTTAGAGAAAGTTGGAAGTTCAGTCATAAATACAGTAGTTAATTCAGTTCTAGATCACACAGCTGTCATTATTTGTTAGATGGTTAGCACTATACAGGCAATATCTCTCTCTCTCACTGTGTTCATAGCATCTTCAGGAAAAATATCCAGTTATGAAGCTCCATGACATATTCTCTTTTGGGTACTGGCTTCAAATTTGAAACATAGGTCACATGTAGTTTAGGTACTACAGAACAACCATTATCTCACAGATTTTCACTGGTTACAATGAAATTTCTCTAACTATTCACCATATGATTTTTTGAAGCTCTACATTTTCTGTGTGTAAACTACCTATAACCAGTATCCATCACAGCATCAGTTTTTCATTCTGTTAGAATCTCATTATAACACACATCGTATTTCACTACACTTTACAGATAAATTCTTGATTTGCATCTAACACAGCAACATATATCTGAAAAAGAACAAGCCACAAGCCCAAGTGCTACACCATGAAACAGTTCTAGGTTAACCCATCATTTGATTTTACTTGTGAACTGATACTATATAAAATGGTTGAAACCATAACAATGTTTGAGCTTAAAACACGCTGGTATGGCACTGTATTATATAGCATGGTTCTGAATCTATAACACAAGCAAGAAATTAAAAGTTGAATGCACAGATGACATGTACAAGATCTTCAGCAAAAACTGTCAGAATTTAATGTATAGGAATAATAATTAATAACTATGATTTTAATACATCACTTGAAGCAAGCTTATCGTTTGAAAAGACTAGTTTCAACAAGTGTACATCCCTACTCTGTTTCATTCTAAACACAAAAGTGATAACAGTGATGTGTTACAACAAAAATACCAGGTGTTACCAGCATTCACTTGTCATATTTCACATCCATTCATTTCATAGCCACATGTGTTGGAATTTACCCCTTTACTTTCCTACAGAAAAAAATTCTGAACAATATAGTACCCACCATGGCTGGGGATGTCATATGTAACAGTATATACAAATTTGGTTACAATTTATTTACTTATTTATGGCCTGCTTAAGAACGTCAGTAACTTAGACATGTTGAATCACAGGATGACATGGAAAGGATGTGGAAGGAAGCAACCATGGTCTAATTTGAGGTACTATCCTATTTGCCTAAACAGACTGAGGAAAACCATGAAAAGCCTCAGTCATGAATCTGGGACCTCCTGAATATGAAGCACGAGTGCTACACTGAACCACAACATTCAGTGTTACATGATGTTGCATAGTTTTCAACATACAGTTACACATTTTTCACCTTTTTGCCATTTTTTATTCTCCACTAACAGCAATACAGCCATTTCCTCTGTTAACACTGTCACATTCTAACATGCAACCCAGCATGGACTCATCACCAGAAGTTATGACATTGCACTCAGAAGACCCACATTTTGAAATAAAAATCAATTTAAACCAGGCAAAAAATTCTGCATTTAATACCCATGCAATTAGACACTCTGAACAGTGAGGACTTGACACTTATCCTTAAAACCTTTACTTCCTTTCCATGATTATAGTTTCATACAACTGTATGCAATAAAATTTTGGGTGAATGGCTGTGTGAAGGTGGAGTTAGTATCTGCTAATTCTATAATTTTCATTTCATGCATCCTGTTGTGTTACAATATACAGCCTCTTTATTACAACTGTCACAACACAACAAATATCAAGATCAGTGCCTAGTTTCGGCTATCAATAGCCATCATCAGGCAAATACACGGTTAACACATATACACCACTGAACTGCAGTACTAGTAAAATTGGATACAATACTATTAATTAAATAAAACATTTGACATAAAAATACAGTAAATCAGATTATATAAAACAGAAGTTATAGTATAAAACAAGAATAAAATTCTTAGATTAATGTTTTATATCATCGAATCGGTCGTTGGTTTTGTAATTTTGTTGCGTTCCCACAGACAAATTGGAATATTCTGTATTTTTTTGTATATAACATTGTATAGGAAGCTTGTGATATATATGTAGTAAATTAACATTAATGAAATTACAAAACCAACAACTGATTCGATGATATAAAACATCAATCTAAGAATTTTATTCTTGTTTTATACTATAACATCTGTTTCATATAATCTGATTTATTGTATTTTTACATCAAGTGTTTTATACAATTAATAGTATTGTATCCAATTCTACTAGTACTGCAGTTCAGTGGTGTATATATGTTAACCGTGTATTCGCCTGATGATGGCTGTTGATAGCCGAAACTAGGCACTGATCTTCATATTTGTTGTGTTGTGATGGTTGTATTAATGAGGTTGATAATTCTATCTTTGTGCAGCTGACCATCCAAAAACAGTTCATTACCTCTTCTTACTCTACATCTTTCTACCTATCCCCCTATTTGTTTGTAAGAAAAGTTTTCTTTAATATTATTCACTAGATTATAAAGAAAAATCATGAAAATGCAACAGATTATCCATGAAACAGGCAACAGTCCTCTTCCTTCATATTCTCTCCCACCCATGGTTCAGCCACCAGTCTGATCCATTCTTACAGAAGCAAACCAAAACTTGACATATAATGCAAACCATAATATATGTTAATAAAGCTCTTGGAAACAGGAATGTACTATGACACATATCCAAATCCATTTCAAACAAGCAACTAAATCCTTCAGCCTGTGGGTCCAAGAAGTTGACAACAAAAGAAATACCAAGGTGTGTGTGTAACCAGACATTAATCTCAAGTTCCACATTATATACATAATGCTATTTGTAAACTTTACTTGCACTTCTTCATAGAGGAACTACTTTCTGAGCCCTTCATGGTTACACAGACCTTGATGTCATCAGCTCAGTATGCAATCTCCTGCCTAACCACACCCTAATCTTTAAATTTAATTCCAGCCAAATTTGCAATGCAAAAATATTTTAATAATTTATTTTGCAGTACATTGAACAGAACTTAAAAACTGTAAATTCTGATCTAATTTTGGCATAACACAAAGTTTGGAATTTTTGTGCTAAACCAGTGAAAATGTAGCTTTTTGTCCACTTCCATGTCTTATGTTATATCAAGTAACTGACTGGCATTCTGTTAACATATTTCCTTGTTCATCACAAAAGTTATCATTCATATTAGTCAGTATGTGTATATGATGGCTGATACATATTTCCTGAGAACATGTCTGCTGGACTTTCATGCTCAGTTTTAGGGCCAAGGCTAAAGCACATAATGCATCAGAATATTCTGACTTCTGATTTTTGACAAGCTTGCTAATATGCAAGAACTGTTTGCTTGTATGTGTACCAGCTGAAAAAATCCCTATGTACAGATTATGTCCATGTCCTGTAAAGTTCTTTGTAGCTGTATGCACTGCTGTCACATGTCCTGCCTGTGACTTTACATGTCTCATTCCAAACCATCTGTTTCTTGCAGACATACTGTTTGCACCATCAGTGGTGCATAATATTGTGCAACTCTGAAGTGGCTACAACATGCCATTCAAAACCACCAGCAAGGCCAGCTGTTAACGGGAGTGGTTCTGTTGCAGGATAGAATGCACCCGCATACTTGCTGCCTTTGCCTGGAGTTCTTTTCTCCATCCTCCCTACAGTCCTGACCTGACTCCAGGTGATTTTCACTTGTTCACACACTTGTTGAAGTTTTTGGGTGGCATGCACATGGGCAGTGATGAAGACAAGAGACTGGTGGCAGACTCCTATGATGCAGACATACAAAAACTCATTACATGATACGACAAGTGCCAAAATCTTTATGGGGATTATGTAGAAAATTGATTTTAGGTGAGCAGTAATGACATAAAGTAATTATTTTTAATTTTGTTAATTATTTTTTTAATCACCAAACTGTCTTTACTTTCTGGGTGTCCTATGTAAAATTCATGTAATCTCAAAGAATAATTCTTAGTGCTTGCTATCTGTGAACTGGCCTCAAGGGGTCTATTGGAGATAATGTTGGACCACAGAAATATTAACCTTTGTTCAAATACATTTATATTATTAAAATGATAATCGAGGTCACGCCATAGCTCAAGCGGTTAGTCACTGGCTTCCCACTGCGGCGGACCGGGTTCGATCCCGGGGTCTGGTCAAGTGGGATTTATGGTGGACAAAGTGGCACTGGGGCAGGTTTTCTCCAAGTACTTCAGTTTCCCCTGTCAATCTTCATACCACCAATTGCTCCACAATCACCCTCACTTATCATCTGGGGCTGGTACAATTGGTCAGAAGTGGCCGCAGTACAAGGGACTTAGTCCCTTAGCAATAAAAAAAAATAAACGAGAATCTGAGCAAACAGCAGCGCATCATTTTTGTAAAACTGGACATAACATATTTAAACACCTGTATGAATGCATAAGGTGTGGACCACAATTATCGGGCCCGTGCACTGCGACCTTCAATGAACTATTGTTCTCCCCTTCTCTTTAATCCTTTATCAATCCCACACTTTGAATGAAATGTAGGATTTAAACACATGTAAATAAATAAATATATATATATATTATAAATCTGACTTATGTATCACCTCTGTGGACATGAAAATCAGCATATTTTTTACCTGCTGCACAAAACAATTTGCAGCTGTCCACTCAGTACAGCTACAGAACCACATCATGAGGCTATGGAAGAGTGGAGTCTCTTACTCTTGGCACTAGACAGCTTTATTTCTAGTACCCTCTGGGTAGGAGACTGCCACAGGCCAAACAGCTTGACTGAACACAGCGGTAAAAATACAATCCCAGTCAAATTCCCAGTGATATGGGTAGTAACAGGAGAGGCATTCACTGATTGATAACTTCTCATTAAATGCAACTGTAAAGAAATATTTAATAACCACCTGGAGTTGACAAATATATTAATAAAATTACTTCCCTCTAGGTTTCTTCATTAATTATAATTTTTTTAATGTTGTAATAAATCTTGATATTGCAAACACATACTCTGCTATAATGAAGTGAAGCAACTGGGGTATTTATAACTAAAATGGGAAACTACTTTATATATGCTATAACATGCTCCTTTAAATACTTCAGCAATGGTGGAATGTCATCAACAGTGGGGACCACCACCAAGAGGAAACATTTCCTTACATGCTTGCATAATATTCTATCACCATATGCTTGGAGGGGTGAGGCACCCCCACCCCCATTTTAAAAAGAACGGGAAAGGAGAAAAACGAAGGAAATATACCAGATCTCAAAATTACTTGTTAAGAAAATTATTCTCTTATCTGGAATACTCTAGTGAAATCAGTACAGATAATCTTACATGGAAGGAACTTAAGTCTATAAGCAAATTTTCTGGCTGCCCTTCCTTGGGGGAAAAAATCCTGGCAGTGCCCACACTTGTGTCCCATTCTTTTTAAATTCACTGACACTGGGGCTAAACTGTACTACCTTGCTGAAGTACTCTGAAACTTTATAATCTTAGCTGAATTCATTTCCTATCAATGTGTCCACTATTTTTTACATACTGCTGCATAAACAATTGCACATTCCTGTCATATGAAAGTGTCAGCAGCTTGTCATTTAGTGGCAGCATTATCATAACTCTAGACTGACAGCCAGCCTGATGAGCTGTCAGTGTAGGAAGTTCCATGCCTGATCAGGCAGTGGAAAGAAGCACTGTCTACCAGACCACACAGAGGCAAAACCTGTCTGGTACTTTGTCATTAACGAAGTATATACACACACGCGCATGCACACACACACACACACAAAATTCATGTACACTGAGCGACCGCAAACTTTAAAAAATGAAATATTGTTATTTCAGCATCATATTGTGGGTGCAAAATTTCTTTACTTTGTTCAGTTTATTGTCATAACTGTAGGGGTGAAATTTCTTTACTTCCTACTGTGGTGACAGAATAAAATATAGAAATTAAAAAATGAAATACATTTCATGCGGTAATGTATTTTGCTCCAATTTTTAGTGTTGTTTTTTTTAAGTTCATAATGCAAACCATGAGTTAAGCAAGGCTCATATTAAGTGAACAAATTGATTTATCTTCACTTAAACCAAAAGTTAGCATAAAACTGTCAAAATCAATATGATAAAATTTACTTTAAGACACCAGAGCTGGTACTTCATGACATTAGAACTCATTTGTGCGTGGAATTTTGTTAGTCAGTCTATGCCTTGTGTCAGCAATGCAGTGCAGTCTATTCATAATGCAAATATAAAAATCAGACACATAAATATATCTGGTAATATTTTACAAGGAACCATCCATAAGCATACATTACAAATTAACCACAAACTTCCTACCTTGCAAGGAGATGGGTATTGCAAGTCTGACAACTGTAACAATTAATTAATGCTTGCTTTGTTTCACAATATTGACAAGTACAAACACAAAGTGCTAACTGTCCAAAACATCAACATGGAAGAATCCGGTGGCCAAAGCGATGACAGCTTCCCATGAGCTGTTCCTGCAGTCACTACTGCAAGAATTTAAACATTACATGGACAAAACCGTTTTACTTTATCTTCCTGCTGATGTTTCATCAACAGTCACATGGTATAAAGCAAACTTAAAAACCTAAGAACAATCTTACATTTGAACCATTCATACTTACTGCACCTGTAATGGAAGAAAAGAGAGAACGAAAAAGAGAAGCCACACACCTTACATGTGTGTTTTTAGGGTTATTAAAAACAGCCACTCATCCTGCATTGTACTGACAATATATTATATGGCCACATTTAACTTCAAACTTATACCATCATCTTATCCCTGATGTTTGTCAGTGATGCTGGTTAATAATATTCCATAATTACACACCTAGATAATTTCTAATATTCTCATATTATGCCAATAGAGAAATGCTTATAAAACACCACGTAACATTAGAAACACACAGGACTCCTCCCTGACAGCTGACACGGTATTATTTGCTCCATACAACTTTTCATCTTGCAGCCTTTCATCTCTGAAGAGAGTAATGATAAAAGCATTTGATCCATTGGTTAAATGTAACATACCAGTGGCTGGAATCATAAACATTCAACCAACCATCAAAACTTATGAGAACACTGGTGCAACCAATTTACAGAATTTTCACTTTTGTTTGTAACCCATGTCAGAACTTAGTATACCAACATATATTTTTTAAGAACACCAAAAATCATACTTATGTAAACACAATCAACATACATCACTTATGCTAAGACCTTCCTTATCAGAGGAGAAAAATTTTACTTGGCATAACAATAACAAAGAAAATGCAATTTTTCTCCTCCAAAAACTCTTATCATGGTAGAGGAAGGTGTTCCTTGGTATAAAAGCTCTGTGCACCTTTAAATATAATTTATATCGACCCCACTTGGTCTAAACTGCTCCAGTGTTTCTGTTTTGCTTGGAATGATCTCTCAAAATACCAGGCAATTGTGATCTCATCACACTTTCAGGGAACAAGTTGTATGGTTATTCTGTTCCCTTCACACTACCTACTGTTTAAGAACAAATGAAGTCATTATTGAGCCAGATATTTTAACTGATCAAGATACACTGACCTTGAACTGTCAGAAAAATTGTTCCAGCATATATGAAAGCAATGATGAAACAAAATTCAGAGAGAAGAGCATACAAATAATATTAACACATTCAAAATAACAAAACTATGTGTTAGAGACAGTAACAATGTTTAGATGCTATGTGATGCCTTTGTGTTACTGCTACACTGTTTCAATGTGGAAAAGAATTTCTTACAATGGTGAAATAGTAACCAGTTCCTTCAAGTGATAATGCAGATCATTACCGAGATTAAGGCTGTGTCCGGAGATAACTGGAAACAGTTACAGCTGTGGAACTCACAGTCCAAAGTCTCACCACCTCCACTTCAGATATAAACAACCAATATGTGTCTTCTGCCACTGTGTTTCATAAATAAAATTCACTGCAGTACTAAATCCTTCAATCCTTAAAACATGCCGAATATTAAGTTTGCCTCCAAGATCACTTTATTGATTTTACAATTTTGTATTTTTTCATTTAAAAACAAAGCTGTTCAAGTTTCTACGGAAACTGATCTACTCCGAGATCAGGTTGCAACATGCCATCTTATTACCGAGTTATAGGTCCTTTCCATTAATATAAAATTGATTTAAATAAAAAATCATGTTTATAATTCGTCCTGCCATTGATTCCTTTACCTTCGAGCAAACATGCTACACCATTTCCCTCACCTATCATTGCTTCCTTTCAATTTGCGGTTGTTGCAACATTTGTGGCTTTCATTCGAAGAAAACTTCGATTCATTTTGCTTTCTTATTCTAGTTCAAGAATTGCTTCATTTCTCCTGCCCTCTTCAAGCGAAGAATTCACGATTTGAATTTTTTGTGTACGAATTGACGGTTGGAGATCGTTTTGGTTCATCCAGAGCGTATGAGCCTTCATCCTTCTTGCGCATCCGATATACAATGAACATGACTACCAAGATGGCACACAGCAGACCAACCACTGCACCACCAATCACCGCTGCAACAAGAATTCACATAAACATGTCAAATAGCAGTGAAGTTCACATACAAACAACAAATATTAAACACACGCACACACGGACAACAGCACACACACCAAACCTCTAGGATACTGAATACTGCAACAACCATTTTTCTTGTTTGCCATGTCTTTAAGAAGTATCATGTGGCATTAAAAATTATATAAAAAGGCAGGCTGTCAAAAGCACTGACCTCTGGGCAGTTATGATAGAGGCAGATGATACGAAGGACAGATAATATACCACTCTGTATATAGTGATAAGCCAGCATTTGTCTGAGAACTGTTCTCCCAATGAAGCCTTACAAAAATTACTTCTTCTCAGCTCACTACACATCTTACATACATGCCCCACAATCTTAGTGGGTGGAAACAGCTGTGCTGTAGCACAAAACATATATTTTAAATTCTTATTCAATTCCTGTTCTTCTAAACTGAACAAGGGATGTTTGGGAAACTCATAAACAGAAATCAGAGTTAATGTACAGTGTTCAAAGGACCTGAGAGATTAAATATTAACTTAAATAACAACATGACTTTAAACGAATATAGCAGATTTTAGTACTCCATTTCAAAATGTACTATACTGAAACTATAATTTCCATTGAGATGTACTACATGTATCTGCAATATAGTTGCAGGATCAGAACATAAATCAGAAGGGATTTCTGTGCCAATCCAAATCATGAATAACAATAAATAACATTCATAATAAATATATATTACTGTTTTAAAGCCAAAACATGTTATTCTGCAACTAGCACCAGGACAACTAGGAGAAACTGTAATTCAAAAGTAAACATTAATGAGTGTTTAATGTAATAGCTGGAAGAATCAATACAAATTACTGCAGAAATAGGAGAGGCTTTAACCCTTGTAATTCCCCCATGATCACCAAAACTGTAACCTTTCGGTCCGCTTCTCAGTTAACACCTGAAAAGAAAACCGCTTTCCATCTGTTAATTTATATGAAGAGTCAAGTAGCAGTTCTCATTTCTCAGCTTGTTATTCAAGTCAAGTAAAAGGTTCAACTGGTTTCTACTTTAGCTACTTACTCTCCAGGCACCCCTCCATCATTACCTGGCAGGACATTTTCTCTTTTTGATCATTCCTCATGTTTGCTATCCAGGCATTAACTATGGATCTCATTTCTTCTTGGCCAGATTTTATTTCTTCTCTCATTTCCTTTAGATCATCTGTTGGCTTTTCGTTCAGCCTACCATTACTTACTTGAAATTAAGTTGAAACACATTACACACTAGTCATCAAGTTATTCTTTTTATAATTCCTGTGTTATAAATACGTGAAGACTAGTGGAGATAAACTGAAGAAGGTAGTGTGAAGTGCTTTGCAGTATGAAAATCTGGAAGAGTCTTATAATTGCAGTTATGACCTGTAGGTGGTCAATAAATCCAATTACCAATCTGAACCCTGTCTTTAATCACTGTGACACATGACAACTGGTGTTAGAAGTTGTACTGATTGGATCAGAGTGTTCAATTAGTGGAACAAAGATCTATTTTACAGTGCCATCCAACAAAAATGGAACACATGGAATTCATGAAAGCCATGCTGGCTGAAATGAACACCAACATGAAAACATGAAAGAAATGATGTAGAAAATGAAAGACAAAATCAAACAGGGCATGAAAACCATGCAGGTAAAGGCAGAGGCCAATAGGGAAACTGATCGAGAAGAATGGTAGGCTGAACGAAAAGCCAACAGATGATCTAAAGGAAATGAGAGAAGAAATAAAATCTGGCCAAGAAGAAATGAGATCCATAGTTAATGCCTGGATAGCAAACATGAGGAATGATCAAAAAGAGAAAATGTCCTGCCAGGTAATGATGGAGGGGTGCCTGGAGAGTAAGTAGCTAAATCCAGAGTGGAACATTGTGAGGTCCATACGGAAGAGGCCGCAGTTAAATCTTTGGGAACAATGAAGCAGCAGCACAGGGGCTGACATCTAGCTGTAGGGTGACATGGAGAGCCAAAGGAACTGACCCAAGGAGACTGTGGATCCCAAAGAAAGTTGGCTGCCGCCTGCAGAAAGGTGTCCCATCATGCAGCGGGGGCATGACACAAAAGAAATGTCTTCAGGAAAATTCTGACACAGGGAAATGGTGAACGACGGAAATAATTGGCCACAGCTGGCAGAAGGATGACCCACAGTACAAAAGTGACACACTGTAACAAACACAGGCTAAGGGACAAAACAAAGACGATGTAGCACCGAGAACTCTGAAGGGACAAACCTCCATGAAGATACACTGGAAGGACCTGGAATGCAAAATTGGAATAAAGATCCCAGGTACGAGACGGTAGCTACAACCTAAGATCGAGAGCGCATCGGAGGAGCTCAACAGGAAGGTTTTAGGACTGAAGTTTGTGAAGTGAGCAACCGGGAAGTCCAGCAAGCTGCAGAAAATGAAGGAGTGGACCTTGTGGAGGGGTCAGCCCCCTCTGAAGCAGGAAAAGGCTGCACATGGAATAAGAGCACCGGCCATGAGAGAGAGAAGAAAATCTTTGGATGATGATGATGGTAACCTGACTAACTGGAATCTTACATGGGAATCACTCGGGACAAGTGGCATTAACAAGGGAGCAGTGGGAGCACTCAGAGAACGAACACCATGAAAAAGAAAACAACTTGCAGGAAGACGATAAAAGAAGCACAGTCACAGAAATGAGAAAATGAGGGAGAAATGAACAACGCATTGCCAGGCAACAGTTCTGTAAACACGGTCCAACATGCAACAACAGAGTATGCTGTGTTTTCTTGAGACCCAACTGACATGCCAATAGACCGGCTGGATAGTGATCACGTGATATGTGTTTACTGTAGGTCAATGTCTGTTCCACAGCTATATAAATAAGGGACAGAATTTGTTCAGGGCAGAGTGTAACCGTGACCCTGTGAGTCATTGGAGGCGACGAAAAGCAAAGTCTGAAATCTGAGAAAGTAAAATATGGTCACCGAGTACCAAGGGACTTGGACCCAAGAAAGACTGTGCTGGCAAGGGCCAGCAGCATATACAAAAGACAGACACGTCTTCTTGTCAGAGAGTGCGCCCCACAAGAAACAAGACCACAACTGTCAAACAGTAATAAATATATAGTCATGAGTCCAAGATGGGGCTTGACACCAAGACTCACTGACTGTCAGTCACAATGTGACTTTGACTTGACGTTCAGGGAAGTTACGAGTGAGTGGTAATGGCAGAAGCACAAAAACAAGAGGGCAGCAGTAAGCTCGAGGAGTACAGAAGTGTACAAGAAGTCAGCCTGTGAGCATTTAACGTCTTGACCTTTACAGTTCCTGTGTTATAAATCTGTGAAGACTAGGATAGACTGAAGAGAGTACCGTGGACTGCTTTGTAGTGTGAAAATCAGGAACAGCATTATAATTAACTGTAGTTATGACCCGTATGTGGGCAATAAATCCAATTATCAGTCCAAACCCTGTCTTTAGTCACCCATACACGTGAAAATATTGTATCCAAGCATCTGAAATTCTCACACAACCTAGAAAAATTCTAAAGAAAATCTGCCATTTTGTTAAGGTTACTAAGAAAACAAATCTGCAATGCATATTTGTTAAGGTCCTAAAAATACAAAGAAATGTGCTATGTTAACCCGCCAAGTAGTTCTCCCAGCTGCCACACGCAGTGCTATCAGTCATCCCCTCTCACGCAATTACCATTACAGCAGAGGCTAGTTAAGTTTGTGATCCCATTACAGCATATGCATCTGAAATCTTCTGCCTCTCAATTTTCCGTGTTTCCTAGGCAGATTCACATCCAAGAACTAAAGTAAAAACATACGGTTTTGAGCAGATTCACGCAACTAGCACACCTCAAAGGATAAAACCATTCTAAAGTTTCAATTGTTAATTTTCTGTCAACTGAGTAACCCTATTTTTGTTTCAAAATCAAGATTCTGAAGCTCAAAGTAGCGTCTATTGACTTTGACACATAATAATGACTCTTTTGAAAGTAAAATTGTTGGGCTTTTGTCAACTGACTAACTGTTCTAAGGAATATCCTAAAACCTAAAACAAATGTAACTTCAGGACAGATACCACAGTCCAGAAATAGCAACAATCACTTTTTCTGTAAATTCAGTATTCTGGGTTGTATTTTTTAAGACAGAAGCTCTTAAGTGAGTTCTCCCAAATGAGTCACTGACCGACTAATTAGATAACAAGATGCAGTAAAACTGTTCTTCAGATGCTCAAAGTAACTGAAGCAGTAAAGAAATGTTCCATCCTTTATGGAACCTGAAGGCTCATTAGCATCCTCACAAGAGCCCACCACTTCTACAGTTATGATGTCAAGGTCACAGAAGTTCCATATACTGTGGGCTGCATGCAAGTCATGGTCTGATTAGAATGCAGTGGATCTGCGTTATACCTGCAAGTATTCCTGGCTGTGCAAAGAATGATGTGGCCCTTTCTTCTGTTTTTGTGTTCATGATGTACACGTCGTTACCCTCAGTTTTATCTCCGTTATCTTCGTCTGGCGGTGGAACCACACGCCCCGTGTTGTCACCTCCTTCGACTGGCGTTGATGGAGGCACAGATTCTACGTGTGGCTATATGTAACATACAAAAAGAATATTAACTGTACTGGGGAATGGATGGATTTAAAAACAAAATGCTGAGATGTTTGTACTTAATCCATCTCATTTTCTACTCAAACACTACAATGAGACCTAATTACTAATATCACATATCTGAATGCTGATCAAGTGTTTAGATACTTCTATGCCCATAACAAGAATGCCTCCCTTTTCATTGTATCTGTACAGTAACAAATCATTCACCTTTACACAGAGATCTGAACTTTGTTGGAAGTACTTTAGTTCGGTATACAGTATACAAACATTTAAACTTAACACAATTATTCTGGCAAACTAAGAGAAAAAGTCCACCGTACATGTAAAAGAAAGTATAGCTATCCCTGTAACAGGTCATGAAGGCCCACAGGGTTGTAAGATGTTGAGGCTCCCACATTTTCTAGACAATCAGCTCACAGATAGTGGTGAGGTTGTCAGACTTGCACTGGCCGCCCTTTAGCCCCAGGAAGATTCCAGGTACTCATTTCTGTGAGAGACCGAGTTGACCTCAGGGCCATAGTGCGGCTGGAAGGTTTAGATCAATTGAAAAAATCCACCTCATCAGGACTTGAACCCGTGATTTTCCGGCTTGTAGCAAAGTTCACCAATATCTACTATATTCTGACTGCACTTTTCCTCTTTTTTCAGTCACCAGTACGTGCAGAACTATTCAATGTATCGGCATTAGTTTCTACACATTCTTTTCCTGTGTTTGTGTGTCTAGCTGTTACTTAATCTGTATGTTTCAAGTTGACATCTCCTGGATGGATTCTGATTAAATGTGATGATAATGTGAAGTACGCATGAACCTGTGAGTGGGATGACACAAGACCCACTTCTGAAGTGAGGTGAGCATAGTAACCAACAGTGACCATAGTAATACATTTTCAAAGTTTATGAAATGTACGTATTTTTTTTCTGTGGCGCTACAGCCCCAATTTGGGCCTAGGCCTACCTCCATGAAACTCTCCATTTCACTTCGGTTTACTAGATCTTACACATTCGGTAGGACTCCTTGGGCGAGTGATATCAGCTCGTTGCAAGGCCTCTACCTGTAGACAAACACAGAAAAACGCACACAAACATCCATGCCCTGAGTGGGATTCGAACCCACCCGGCTTCCGAGAGAGCGAAGACAGTGCATGCCTTAGACCGCTTGGCTACCGTGACCGGCTAAATGGAGAAATGCCAACAGCACATGGTGTTTCCAAGCGGTCCCCCATCCATGTACAAACCACGCCCAATGTTGTTTAACTTCGGTTATCGGATGAGAACCTCTGTATTCAACATGGTATGGCCGCTGGCAAATGTACATATAGTCCAATGCAAATTCTTTTAGGAAACCTGATAGTTCTATATATATGACATGTATCCAGTTTGATTATGACATCAAGAAGAAACCAAAGAATTGCACAAAATGAATGTGAGGATCAATGAGGAATAATATTATCTTGAACAACTGGAAGCACTGAGGATGCAAATGAGTAAAGAGAATATATGAGGGAACTGCATGCAACATGGTTTGGGTTGCATCTTTTCAATTCTGGCAAAGACCTGGTTCCTGAAACCCATATTCAGATTTATGAGAGAACAAAAATGACCACTATCAAGACATCTCACATATCACAGACCTGAATTAATAACTGACTCACCAATTCACCAAGTAAAACAAAGGGTAAAGTTGTCCCTGTACTTAACTAATTCAGCACTATGCCATGAAGGTGTATGGGGAAGTGGATGTAGAGATCCACATTTTCTTGACTTCAACACTAGCATGACGTGAGTGGTCATCTTCTTGCCCCAGCCTCTTTACCCCAAGGAAAGAGTCCCTGGTACCCACTGGATAGGGGACTGGGTGGGCCCCAGAGCTGGTCTGGACGACATGAAGAAGAGAAAATTCTTCACCCTACCATGACTCAAACTCCGACCCCCAGCCAGTCGTTATACCAACTACGCTATCCTGGCTCCCAATTCACCAAGTTCCTGACTGAATACAAAGAAGCCAGGTAACCAACCATGTTCATATAGAGGCTAAACAGCTGATATTCAGCTGATAAAAGAAATTCACAGTTATGGAACCTGGAATTTCATTACCATCATGATAAAATTGCACCAATACATTACACTTTGTGTCATTTCAATGAAGTTCATAGCTCTTCATTATATTTCTTTAATATACATTTTAATGTCATCCCTTTTACCTATATCTAGGTCCCCCAAGTGGTCTCTTTGTTCAAGTCACCCAGCCATTTATGCATGCCACATGTTTTAATTATCTCTTAAAACAAAAATTAAGGGCCCACTAAAATATGATGACAATTTCATAAAAACAAGCAAAACTTTGCCAGACTGTTTCACAAGAGCATAAAATGTTGTCCAGCTTACTGGATCAGTAAACTTTCATGCATGCGATTATCTACAAAGCACTATTTGCCTTCTGACTTCATAAATACATTCCAATATCTGCCATTTCTGGAACATTACAGCATATTCCAAATGTCTTTCAGTATTACTGAATACTGTTATTATTTCGCTTTGAATATCTTCAGGTAACACAAAATGAGATAATTTCATGGGGATTATCACTTCTGGGAACACAAAATCAGACAAGGTCAAATCATGTGACATGTGGACCTTTCAGCACTTCACAATGCACTCTTTATTATTAAATGCATGTGTACATCAGCTCTAAATGAACCATCATCAGTACATGGCCTGTCTGCCTTGAAAACAGCTGTAAATGTTCCAGCATGAGTATCAAAAACTGTTTTATGAAAGTGCTGTGTGAGATTGTACTTTGTCATGACTCACAATCAACTGACCTGGCTACAGATTTGATCTTTTTTAATTAATGTGCTAGAAGCACAAATTACCCCAGCTTGTTAACACTCTAAATCTTGAATATCTGAGTCTTTGGTTGACATTTGTTTTTGAGAAAAAAATAGATAATGTGTAACTAGATGTTCTCATGGTAATGAATATGAAGATTATGCTCTTCTGGGATGCGATATCTAGTTTGGTAGATCAAGTACCAATGTTTAGGAGGAACCTGCTGCCTTGATCTTCTACTTGAAGATGGAGTCAGTAGGTTCCTCTGACATGGTGGTACCTAGCCACTAAATTGCATATCATATTCCAGCTGTATTAAACTATAATAAACTACAATAACCTCTGCTGCCTCTCCAGACAACAGCTTTGCTAGTTGGGCAAACATCCTGCAGTGGTAGCTGGCATGGCTAACCTAACACGATTTGTCCTAACTTGGTAGTGCAAATATCATTTCACTGAGATTAGGGAGTTTCAGAGATGGAAACAGGATAGAAGTTACACCCAGCACAAGAGTTTTGCCTTATAGGTAACAAATAAAAGCAGTACAAAACTCTAGCCTAATCCATATTTATTTACACTATGAACAGCTTGGGCTATGACTGTACATAATGTAATCTTCAGCTCACTTTTCTTCGTACTGCCTGAGATATATCAGTGAGATTAATACTTTGTTTCTGGATCATCTGTGATTATAAATCTGATCTCACATACAATATAACTTGGCAAAGAAAAACTTCTTGAATTTGTAAAACAATTAATAAGTGCAGTTACAATCCTGTTACCTGGTTGCTCATCTTGCCTCCCTAATGTTATCAGACTGGCCTGTCATTATGCCAAATTATGTTCAATTTGCTACATCCTGCCCAAATGGCTCATGTTTGTAATTCTGTACAAACAAACACGATGTTATCAACATCTGCACATAATGTGCTCAAGGTAGGTGAAGTCGGTGTTACTGCATTTTGGTGAATGGCAGAACAGAATTCTCTGACCCTTCTAATGCTGTACTTTTAAATTAATGCCTCTAAAAAAAATGTGTTCTTGCTGTATATCAGGCACTGTTAAATAAAAGGCACTAATACTGTCTTTTTTACAACTACTGTATGTATATGTATATAAACTACTGTGTTTCCAAAATGACTAATGCACCTGGCTTCTAAACTCTAAATTTAACTGTGAGGTTATGTTGTGGCCCTAACTTTCAGAATATAAAACAGTAATTTTACCTCTTCAATTTTTTTGATGGGTGTCTCTATTATTGGCAGCTTAGGTGTTGGAACTGCATCTATAACTGAAACAAGAAATTATTGTTATTGTTGTTGTTATATGAGTATGCACATACATACATTCATACATATATACATACATGAGACACCATATACTGAAGTGACTTTGTGCCTGCTGGGTGAATGTGTGCCACTTACACATTTTGAAATATGGGTCTTTAATGCCAGTGGATTTATTATCTACATATGGTTCAATTTCTGTATTATGTACCTGATTCAAAATGCCCCCTACTGAAGCAAGAGATATATCTCTAGAAGTTTTTCAAGATGGTATATTAATACAACTGCTGTGTTTCTGGATGTCATCCATTCTCCTGTTGTTATTTAAAACACAATGTTTCGGATCCTGGATTTTGTCTTCGCTTTCAAGTGAAACCTGTTCAGTTGGACACAATCAACAGAGGTAGTGTGGATATAGAATCCAGTCTCCAAAACGTTGTGTTTTAAATATAAAAAGGGCAATCGGTAATGTCCAGAAACACAGTAACTGCAGAAGTATCTCTCTTATGCACTCATTTTCTGTAATATCAGTTTAAGAAAATCATTCGAACTGTCATGTTTGAAGACCTCTACACTTTCACCTAAGTCACTGGAACCAATCTAAACATTGAAATGGGAGAAAATGAATACAACACAGTGTGAGCTGAATACTTGTCCAAAAATAATATAACCTGATTACTGTTATACTACTTTCACTGAGAATGCAAAAAAAAGAAAAGAAAAGAAAAGAAAAGAAAAGAAAAGAAAGAAAGAAATAAAGAAAAAAGGCAATCAGTGGGAGCCTTTTGTCCCATTCTCGCATGTATTCTGATCATACAGGTCATGATATGAATTGTTTCAAAAGAAATGTTCTTGATACTAGAATGGCAAACTTATTCATCAGTCATCACTGTGCTATATTAAGACACAGATATGCCCAGGATACCACATGGTCACCAGCTGCGGTTGGCGATGTTCTCATCAATTCTCCGCTTATCTGGAGACTGAACTTGGCAAAGTTCCAGCATAAAATATATGGAACTCCAATAACAACAATCTAGTTGATGACAAAGGAACTGAGAATAATCACAAGGATCACATAAAATATGAAATTACTGCAGCAAAGAACTTCATACAAGCCTCACTGACACTCAAGCCAGCTTCTGATACAGGAAAAGTGCCTTGGGGACATTCCAAGGGCCTCAGCACCACAGAATCCAGGGAAAGAGAAGTCAATGAACTTGAAGGTAGTACAGATGACAAAGTAAGCATTCTGTATCAAGGAAGTGACAACTGTCTTCCATAATTCGAGAGTTTTGAATCTACATTAGAACTCTAGTGCTGAGTTGGCTTCACCTATTTCAGATTTATACTAGGTAAAAGCTGGACTGTGCCATTCTTTTGTGAGTTGTTCCCAGGAAGAATCATCTGCAGTTGATGAAAGTAATGCCAACTTTAATGTGATGTCAGTGACTATGAGCACCAGTGAAAGATCTACCAAGGACAAAACCCCACCAGATTATTGAGAACTCATGAAGGTTTTATACAATGTTCCAGAACTTGGGGGGGGATGTTGAGAATTAGTCACATGCTTAATATATACACTCTTCTCTATGTAAAATCTAAGCAAATATTAAGTGAAACCTCACAATTTGTCCATTTGCTACCTTTGTATCACAAAGTCATCAGTCCTTTTGGATTACATTGTACAGTAACATTTACTGCAGCTTTTTCATTGAGAAAAATGTATATGAGTACAGTCCAAAATCACCCCAACATATGAAGTGACTCTTTGCCATCTTTAAACTCGATGTGCACACAATACAGCAGACAGCACACGTAGTACAGACAAGCAGCGGCATTCACACAAGAAGACTACATTAAATAACACCTGTACAGTGTGAAAACAAGAACTAGCCGCTCCAGCACTTAGACATAGGGCGAGTAACCCTAAGAATTTTAAATTTAAAATTTAGAGAAAATTTTAAAAGATTTTAAAAACATCATAACTAAAGATTTTTAGAGTGCTACTACAAGAATATCGGGTTTGACGTGTGCAACATAATCTACATGCCAGACACATATCAACAATGTAGATGTTGATAATACGAAGAACGTGACATTGTGTTTTTAAATGTTAAGTTTTAGACTGGGTTCAGTGTGGCAGCAACGTTAAGAGTATACACCTGATGATGGCCGATAGAGGCCGAAACATGTAGTGTAGAAAGAACAAGATCAAAGACATATAAATATATATTGTTTGCACTTAGGATGGAATTTGTATCATTTATCGTGTAGAATGCAACAGGATGCTTAAATATAATATTGTAAACAATTAATTACTTTTTGGTTGTTGAAGATGAGGGCAAAAAAAAAATTTTAATGTGACATAATGTCCCCTCGGTTTATGGTATGTGTGTGATATCTGAGAACACAAGCAATTCTCTGGAAAATCATTACTACAGATGACCACCCCTCACCCAAACAACTTACAAATTCTTATAATGTACATGCACATGTATCTTTGAAAGTTGTATGTAACTCCTGATAATTTCTGTTGTGCTGACTATCAGTTTAATTAATATCAAACCACTGTTCACAGACAAAATCAGTTACTGGTAACTAAAATAAAACCATTCAATACAACTAAAATTATTCCTGAACAATTATAACAAACCTTATACAATGTTATGTAACATAGAATGCATCACATTAAGCACTTTTGAAATTGGGTTATGTTTTTATGACCTGATGATGCGTAAGGTGTTAAGGTGCATCAAGACAGAGCCAACAACAATGTCAAGAACAGCTCAAGGAAATGCACCTATCCTAGGGTATCTTTTCTCGGAGGTACAAGCAGCCAGGAAAAGCAGCTAACTGCTTACCTTCACTTCCCCACATGACTTCTTTCAAAGTTCATCATTTCAGACAAGCATAAGCGCCCCTTTGTTACCCAGATATGGTTGCTTTCCTTGTCAATCTCAAAATATGACACAGCTAAGTCTATATGAATAATATGTAACACTTAAATTAGGAACTTAAAGTTTACCCAAGTGATTAAAAACAGACTGGGAATGAGGATCTGGGTCAATCTAAGAACTCTACCACAAAACAGGCAAATGGCCGCCACAGAGAATGGCAAGAATAAAAGGGTAAATGTCATATTGTCTGATGTCTCCTATTAGGTCCATTGCATGGAACTTACAGAACAGTTACACACACACACGCATATATATATATATATGATTGGAGTCCATATTCATGACTGACTCAGGCTCATGTTCCATGGGCATTGATTGGTTCTGAACTGTTCTGTTAGGTAACACTTTAAAACTCAGTGGACACTATATATACCACTTTCTTTAACATAATAAATCTGTTCATTCTGCTCACAGAGTGTCTTTGTGTGTTTCAATTGGTTCTCACAGTAAACATCAAATATTTACATAAACAGCAATGGTCTTTGTAGTGGAGATGTAATGTGTTTCCTGTGAGGTAAAAACTAAATTCTTATATATGATTTTGAAGGAATTCAGTCTTTAAAGGGTTAAACGGTAATTTCTAAAATGCTTTCTGACCACAGAAGAACAGTGACAGGACACCATACTGAAGCACAAGTAGCACAGATATAAGCAAAACATAAACTACAGTAAAACGTACCATAAAGGCATAAGTGGGAGTGGATGTATAGATACACATTTTTTTTGACCTCAGCACTAGCTGGAGGTGAGTGGTCAGCTTCACGTCCCGGCCGCTTTAGCCTTGGAGAAAGAGCCCCTGGTACCCATTGGATAGGAGGTTGGGTGAACCCCAGAGCCCAGTCTGGCCGGCATGGAGAACAGAAAATTTTTTACCCTACCAGAACTTGAACTCCGATCCCTCAATCGTCCATCCCATAGCTAGTCGCTATACTGACTGGGCTATCCCAGCTCCCCACATGAAGTACAGTAGGCTGGTTTCTAAACAGTCCATAAGTAAATATATGTGTCTATGCACCATATGATGAAAACGTGTGGGAACAGAGGTAAAGCTCCAAGTATTTTTCTTAACCATGGTACTAGATGTAGGTGAGTAGCCAGTTCTGCTCTTGGGCCTTATGATTCCAGTGCCCATTAACAGCAAAATAAAGGGACACCAGAGCCAGTCTGGATGTAGTGGTGAAGAGCAAAATTCCTATCTCATGAAAATGAACAACGCTGAACCACATATCCCACACCCACTTAAACTTATTACAATACTGTGAAAGTTTCATTTTAGGCTACGCATCTGAACTTTTCATTATGTCCCGAGTGGAAGATGACAAAACTGTGACATCAATACTGAGATACGAGACTTCCACAATGGCGGGCATGACACCATGTAATCTTGTGAGTGAATAGTAATGTTTCAGAAAAATGTGCTGCCTCCAACTTTGTGGTTGAAGTAGGCTACCAATGTGGTAAGTTATATGGGCAGAATGTCATGGATGGTGATAACAGTGTAGAATGGGAGGGTGGCCAAGATACAGAGTTTGTCTGATCAATAGGAATAACTGGCAAACAGGGAACCAGAAAAGTTCTTTTTAGGGTCATGCAAAGGTGAGTGATCTCAGGAGGAAGTAGCTGCTGTGTCCTTGGTGAGGATAGGGTTATCTCAATGGTGGCAGCATGTTCCTCTGAAAGGATACACCTATAAGATGACGTGATGTCACAATCCAAGAGACCATAATGAGTGACATCAACATTCAGAATGCTTCCTTTCTTTCAATGGCAAGTTTAAGAAACAGATAAAATGCCTGAGTTGGTTGAGCACAGTGGCCACACAGTCTAAGGCATGAAATGCCTTCACCTGCTTGAACACTGGGATCATGGGTTCAAATCCCACTCAAAGCATTGATGTCTGTTGGCGTTTATTCTGTGTTTGCACTAGGTAGCAGCCTTGCTACCGGCTGATCCCCCATCCAAGGAGTCCAACAATTGTATAAGATTAAGAAACTGAAGTGAAAGTGTTTCATGGAAGCCTTATGCTCTAAGTGGAAATATAAGAAGAACAAGAAGATACCTAAGTTGTAAAACTCAGTAGCAGCGATATAAAAATAACAACAAAAGGGAAAAAACAGCATTTGAAATTGGAATTTAAAAGTAAAATTACTTTTCCATTGGTTATTGTAATTAAACCTGCTGAATCCCTGGAAATTCCATGGTGAAACCTAAAACTGAGTAACAGGGCCTGCATAGTTTTAGACGGACAAGCAGGGTGATTATAATTAATATATTCCAGGCATTCTTTCCTGTGGAAATCAGCCAGAATGTACAACTGACACTCACCTTCAGATCACCAAGGTTAAGAATGTGTGGAGTTTCATCTTCATGCCTTTGAACACAGGCACAGTAACAACTTTATTTTCACTTTGGATTACAACTAAATTCATGAAATTCTACCAAGATCTACAAAAGACATATAATTTGTATCTTTTAGCTACTTAAATCTATCTCACAGTAGGCTTCACACAGATACTTTTACAGCAGCAATACCGACTGTAAGTTTAAAGAAATTGTTAACTTCAGAAAGCAAAATTATTACACCCTTAACCTGCTTTTTGCACCTTATGTGTTCATTAAATCTTTGTGCATTCAGGCCATAGCTATAAATCTACTTACCACTGGTTTCAATTATCTCATCCACAGTGAACTAGAATATATTTCCCAACACTGACCAAAACATAATGAAACAATATACAGTATGGGGGAACAAGATTTATGTAGCTTCTGTATTTTTAAAGACCTCATTCAATGACATCCCAATTTGCGGTGGCACAGACTAGAAATCATTATCCTCTAGTGGTGTATCTGAAGTCATAAATGATGTCTAGCAGGATATTTGACAATGAACTTGAGCATATGAACATTATCAAATATCAAAAATTAAGTTTCTGTTCATTTCTGTACTTCCATTCTTGCCAAGAGACAAAAATAACAGTATGACAGGAGGAATATAAAGCATACAACATCTCACAGATATATATATGTGTGTGCGCGCGCGCGCGATCAGCTCATCGCAAGGCCTGCAGAGATATATTATATATTATGACCCACAATTTCATCTGTCAACAAGCAACTGCTGTCAGAACAACTCAATGGGGTGATATGACTACAATGAACACCCCTAAACCAAAGGATATAATGATAGTCGTTATGTTGTTATGCTATTTCAAGTGCAGCTGTTATAAAGATCATTAATGCTAAGCAGTGACTTGGAAGAAGGTAGTCATGATCTATTCTAAATACTAGTGTAGTTTGTTGAGGCACTATGCTACAAGCTGGAAGGTCACAGGTTCAATTCCCAATGAAGTAATTGCATTTTCAACTGGCCTCATCCTTCCAGCTGCATTATGACCCTGTGGATTAACTCAGCCTCTAACATATATGAATACCAGGAATCTTCCTGGGGGTAAAGTGCAGCTGGTGCATAAGACTGACAACCTTACCGCCATCTGTGAGCAGACTGTAGAAAATGTGGGAGCTTCAACGTCTCACAACCCTATGGGCCTCCACGGCTTGTTACAAGGATAACTTTCTTCCTGGCACTTGCTTGGAGAGACTGAAGACACACAAAAGCCCTTGGACAGAATGACTTATAACCTGGCAAAGACACTGAATCTTTGGCTTTGTATTCAAAATGACCCAGGCTCCAACCTTGGTCAGGAGACCAGTTATCATAACTAAGGATTTCTGTGGTTTTCATCAACCCCTCCAAGCAAATACCAGGACTGTATCTCACATGAGACCATGACTTCTTCTATCCACATCTTTTCCAATTAATTAACTAATCATCCTATTATTTGAAAGGATACAGTGTGAGCTCTGATAGCACTGTTAACTAAACCACAAATAAATAACTAACCAAGATTTGACTCAGTTACACCCTGAATAAATGTCCAGAACATTAGTGATACATAAACCTGCTCAATCACAAAAAAATAATGACGTACACACACTTCTGCCACCATGCATACCAAAATAAAAATGTGAGGGGAAAAAGGGAAGTAAAAGAAAAATATGGGCAACAATACATATAAGGTGATCCGTACAAGGAAGCATTCCAACTAAAGCAGTGCAATACACATTGCGACAGAGCATGCTGTGTTCCTATACAAGACAGCGCACTACCAACCCTGCTCACTGGTAGCAGAGCTTTAAGGTACAATACCAGATCACACTGCTGGACACGAACAAAAGCCAGTAACATTCATCTCCCATCTCCTTCTTGGTCTTCCTATTGGCCACTTACTAAGAGTTTTCTCTGCAAACTTCTATATGCATTTCTTGTCTCCCACTCCAAGTTTTTTTTTTTATTATTACTTGGGGTTAGGTGAGACTGAGTCCACCTGGCATGTCAGCCACTACTTAGACTATTGTACCATCCCCAGATTATAGATGGTGATGAGTGTGGAGCAGTCAATAGAATAAGAACTTGCAGGCAAAACCAAAGCAATGGAAGAAAACCTGCCCCAGTGACACTTTGTAGACCACAAATCCCACACCACCCGCTCTGGGATTGAACAAGGACTGCCACAAACACACAACTTTTAATTACAAGTAATTATAACACCATTGCTGATTTCAACACCACAAATCACTATGATAAGCTAAATCTTCTGAATCTTCACTAGTCGTTTCCTGTAACTACAGCACACACAGTCTTGCCATCTCTTCTCAATTATCTTAGACTGCTGACTTAAGACTCCCTCATTTATCATCTCAGCTGGCCTCAGATCCTTGTTATGTTGTGTTGGGGCAGACCCACATAAAACACCGTTTCCATCTTTATAGCACAACAATACTTCACTGTTGCTTACACATTCGTTGCAGCAGGGACCCGTTTACCCAGTCTTTGCCTAGCAATGACGTCCACTCTGGATCTGCTTTTCCGGCTTTCAGGCATCATGTTACATGACAATGTGGAGTGTATTAGAATATCTTAAGATATTGGAAATGGCTTGTTATCAAAACTGAATACTGTGTATAGTGTGTGTGATGCAGAACAATGTGTTTGCACTTCAGGGCTAACAACAGGACGTACAACATGAATGTATGATTGGAGTACATCACATACTGGTAAAGGGTAAACATTCACAAACACTGTGCGTAGTAATGAACTTCCAAAGGTTTGAATGTTACAGCAAGGTGCTGCTGGAAAGTCTTGTTCATGGGAACAATTTGTCCAAGAGAAATACTGATCAAAGGGCAGTGGAAATGAATGAAGACAATTACAGATATTGATGTTGTTGTTAATAGGACTTGGTAGAAAACTGGGTTGTTGTTGCTAGAACCACTGGAACTGGAAAGGTAATGTACAGTCATGGAAAAATACTACCATGGCTATCACACTCTTTACAGACAAGCACCAGAGCGTTTTATATTTCAAAGGGTTCACTGAAGGGATTAAACCAGCTGGAGTGTGGAAATTATTCCAGAGGTCAGGACAGAATTGTGGTATATGGTACAGAAGCTATCTTGATGATTAAGGGTTCCCTCATGACTATACAAGCCAAACCAGTGGAACCATTGAGAAACTTCAATATGTAAGTCACCTTCATGAAAGACTGGGCACACCTATGGGGAAATTATGAATAAACATGGAGAGGAAAAAAAAATTTTCATGATAAACTGGACAGAATGCCAAACAGGCATACATGAAAAAAATACTACGCGTTAGTTATGAGGAGCAATAAGAAACACTTGAGATAAGAAAAGCTGCACGGGCTATGGTTTTCCACAAAGCACCCATATTATGAACTCTGCCAGAATGGTGACAATTAAGTGTGCGTGCTTGACTGCCAGTCACCACAGTGCATGAAATCAAAGAATATGAGAAGAAGGTAACAGAAGAACACACAACACATCAGTTTAACATTTTTAAAGTACTTAAAATTATCTGAACAAGATTCCAACTTGACAAAACAGGTAAAACTATCCCTGTAATAGAGGGTTGTGAGACGTCGAGGTTCCCACATTTTCCAGATAACTGGCTCACAGATGGCGGTGAGATTGTCAGTCTTATGAGCCTGACGCCCTTTGCCCCACTCATTTCTGTTACTGGCTGAGTCGGCCTCAGGGCCATAGTGCGGCTGGAAGCATTAGGTCAATTGAAAAATCCAAAGTAAAGGTATCCCTGCAACAGGCCGTGGAAGCCCATAGATGATGAGGTTCCCACATTTTTCTAGACAAGTGGCTCATAGATGGTGGCAAGGTTGTCAGCTCTACACGCTGGCTGCCCTTTCCCCAAGAATATTCTAGGTACTCATTTCTGTTAGAGGCTGAGTCGACCCCTGGGCCATAGTGCTGCTGGAAAGATTAGGTCAATTGAAAAAAATCCAAAGACCTCATCAGGACTTGAACCTGCGACTTTCCAGCTTGTAGCATAATGCCCCAACCAACTATGCTACCGCATAGTGCCTCAACCAACTACAACACCACACAGAACATACTTTTAGACCTTACAAGTCTGGCGAGGCAGAAGATACTGAGAACAGTGGAGCAATTTCTATGAATCGCCATATATACCTAATGATGTGGGCCCCAAGTGAATATATAGAAACATGGAATAAGTGGTGTTCTAATCAACAAGCTATCAAGATGTTGCACACACAAGACCGTTATGCATATACATTGAGTGTATTAAATTAAATCTGGAGTGGGCCCAAATCAATTACAATAAACAAAACTAATTACAACCATGTCAACATCTCAATTTCTGGTTATATGAATATTTACTTACTGTGATTACAATATGTTCCTTGCCCCATCTACAAGAAAGTAAACAATTACAAAAAAAAACGGTATTTTATTAACACTATCACATCACCTTGGGCAGGACTGACTTTTTGTAGATTGCATCCAGCCTGCAGGTCACACTTTCCCCACCCCTGTTTATGATGCGCTGTGGCACTCTGTGTAATTTGCACCAACTGGAACTAACTGATCATACACTAACATTTTTGCCTATTTTACTATGTGGCAGACTCTCTTAAGTGGGATACAGTGGAATTTGGTGAATGCGTTCAAGTCCTAACTTAAAAAAGCTAAACACTAAGCTTGCCACTGATCCTCATGTGCTTACTGCAATGTCCCTACATCAGCGTTCTTGGTATGGCATACATCTCCGGATCCCTATTAGGGATGGTGTGGCAACTACTGCCCAAAATTGACTTTCACTGCAATTTCATGTCCAATGTCCTGCTGCATCTATCTCTTACTCAATGTAATCTTCCTACAATTCACCATCGTCCTTGAACCTGTGACATTACTTTTGAGTGTCAGCAACCTTGGATCAAACATCATTTGCTCACCACGTACTACAAAAATATCTTCAGAAGTTCCATTGGCAATTTTTGCAATCAATTATAAACTTTGAAATTATTCACTGGAATTTCTTCACTCTGAAATCTTCCACACTCTGTGCTGTCCTCATAGATGCTAATCTAACACTTACTGTTGACATGCACGAACAGTCTCTTTACCTGCCACGGTATCACGCATTCACTTCTGTCCTAGAACTGCCTGACGTGACTAATGTTCATATTTGGACACTGATGAACTATATCACCTACCCAAACATCAAATTACGTTGAAATTATAAAGAACTCTGTTCTGCTCCCCAACACTTGAGATATAGGCTAGGAACACATAACATGCATGTGGGCTACTGTGCAGGCAAGACAACAGTCCATGCCTAGAATGTAGACTCACCACCTGAACCAGATTCTGCATCTTCATCGTCAGGACCAAACCCTGACCCACTGGACTCCAGGTCATCCTTCACCTCCCGCTGACCTCCACCTGAACCCTCCAGGTTCCCGTCATCATCAATATAGATGTCATCCCGTGACCAGTATGGACTGCTTGTCTGCAACAAGTACCACATACATGAAGAGTTTCCCAACAGTTTTAACTTTTCTTAGGAATAACAGGCTTATCTAATTTAACCCTGTTGATGTCAGTCTGGGTAATTACATTTCAGCCTAATGTTATATTGAATCTAACAGCCTAAAGTGAAACTGACAAAACTGGGGCATCTAGAGGATATGTGTTAAAATGAACAGAATTGATTACAATTGCTTTTCCATTTTAATAAAGCAAATAAATTAAAGTCAAAGTCTTCTATAATAAACTTTCACATGCTGAAATAATAACTCAAGAATTCATGCAGTCAGTGGTAGCTGTTAATATAAAAAAGAAGGAAACACATCAACTACATCATTTCAGTCATACTGCAACTCTCAATCTATGCCTTCATATTCCTTCCCTCTCAACCGCTTCCAGTGTTCAGTAAGTTGCAAATAAAACATCACCAGAAGAAAATGTGGTGCTTTTTATTATTTTACAACTGGATATATGATCAAAAGTAATATGAACCATCTGAAGGCCAATAACTAAAATGAAGTGTACTATTCCATAATAAGAAATGTAAGTGAAGATTAATTATATTTTTACCATAATTTTGCATGTGAACATAACACTGTAACTAAAGACGACATCCCTATAATAAGCTAATCACTGCAATTGAAATATGAAATAATCACGTCACATTACCTAATTCTAACCCAAATGACGATATGCCTCTTTGAATATGTCCATGTTCCTTGATGGATTTGAAACTTCAGAGAACCACAAAATATTCTAAGAACAGAATTTTCCTCTCAAACCTGATAAAATTTTAAAACACCTGAGGTGTGATGGTGGTGATGACCTGCTGCTGTGTAAATCGTTCGTTTTATGACCTACTTGGGGAGGAAGCAGACTGCAAGGCAGACTGTACAGGGGGAAGTGTGAATGGGGAGGAGCAACAGAGACTGCTGGAAGGGAGTACCTGAATCAATCAATAATGCTGACTAGTGCTGCAGCCTAGCTACAGGGATACCAAACTTACTGCATACCACCAACATTCACCACTGCACACCTCACTCAACAGGGGTTACCAACTCTGTGGGTTATTTTCAGCAAGGAGCAGACAATATGGCAGAGGATTTTCTTTGAAAGAAATTTAAAATCCCCTGCTTTATTTAGTAAGTTGCCGAATGTCTCAAATACAATTCACAATTCTCTCACTTTGGAGCCTGAGTTCATTTCTAATGGGGATTAGGGGAAAGAACATTTATTAAATGCCTGCAACTCTGTGTACCAATAATAAAACATCAACCAATGAGGAAATCATTATTAAATTTGGCCTGATGATTATGTTACTGGAGGGTGAACAAATTGGTAGTTTTATCAACCACAGTAGAAATATGGCTGCAGCATTAACTTTCAAAATATAAAATGGGCATCAATGTTAAAGTTACAGTAGATATATCCCTCTTTTGGGAAAAATCCACAAAAAAAAAAAAAGCTCCAAATTTCAGTGAGAGATATGCAACAAACAGCCCTTTTTGGGAGCATCTGGAACCACGCAGACCGTCTATTAAAATCACTTCGTCCGTCAGTCTGTACACATGAAACCCAAGAATCACTAAATGGACTTTCATGAAATTTTACATTGGGAAGTTTTACTCAAATCTGTCACTACATTAAAAGTTTAATTAATATTTAAACAAAAATGATGGATACTTTTTATATCACGACATAAGTGCCTCATACCAGGCAATAATTATACAAAACTTCCCAAAACCTGAACTTATTGTTTTCCATTCTTCTGGTATTTGTGATGAAAGAAAAATCTGTTTTATCAACTTTTTAACCTCACAATCAACACATTTCCTTCTTCCTCTAACATTGCGTTGGTAATGGATCTGCCTCCAGAGATTTCCAATTTCTTCACCTCATAACCTATCCCATCACCTCTTCACAACCAACCTCAAATACTATCTAGCACCTTCAAGTTTTCCTCTTTCCTCCTCCGTTTCCGCTGAATATGGATGGGCAAAATATTCCATCTGTCTGCTCATCAGTTTCTGGAGCAGTAATGAACACTTTTATTTTCTTTAACTGCATGCCATTCGGCATACTTGTTTCTGTGTCCCATAAAAGTCTCTCTCTGTAGATTACTCGATATGCTTCCCAGCAATTTCAGTTAATTTGCCTTATGCTAAAGTTAACTGCTTTTCTAATGAATTTACACCGTCTACATTTTCCATCTGTTTTATCCGCCTGCTTTCCTAAAGTAAGCTTACGCGATTTGCGTATTTGTGCATCCCCCCTACCAACTTTTGAATGCCCGGACCAATGTTATATTTTAGCGTCCTGTTGCACTGATTTAAGTCCATGATTTATTTAAACCGTCTTGCAGTGCATACACTCATTTATCTCCTTATCTCCCTCGCACTACATGTTTCGGCATAACAATGCCATCTTCAGGTGCTTACTTATCCACGCCAAACCAGTTCATTGCATGCCTTGTTCTCATATTAAAATAATAAAAATATGTATCTATCATATACATTGTCAAACGTTAAAAATATTAAAATTGTTCAGGATACCACATCGCTACGTCGCCCCTCACTACGCCAGTCACGCTCATTCTCCTCTGTTGGAGCACTCCTTCACTGTCTTGTGTGTGTTGTGCTTTTGTTATGTCTTGCTCCTGTGACTGCGTGTGAAGGAGTGCTCCAACAGAGGAGAATGAGCGTGACTGGCGTAGTGAGGGGCGACGTAGCGATGTGGTATCCTGAACAATTTTAATATTTTTAACGTTTGACAATGTACGAGTATATGTATATGTATATGATAGATACATATTTTTATTATTTTAATATGAGAACAAGGCATGCAATGAACTGGTTTGGCGTGGATAAGTAAGCACCTGAAGATGGCATTGTTATGCCGAAACATGTAGTGCGAGGGAGATAAGGAGATAAATGAGTGTATGCACTGCAAGACGGTTTAAATAAATCATGGGCCTGGACCAATATTTATGAAACTTAGTAGGTGTAACATGGAAACTTCGCTCATCTCAGCGGCGTACTTAATTAATTACTCCCACCAGTATTTTTTTTCCCCCTTGGCACTACAGCCCCCAGTGGGCCTAGGCCTACCTCCATGAAACTCTCCGTTTCAGTTCGGTTTACTAGATCTTACACGTGCGGTAGGACTCCTTGGGCGAGTGATCAGCTCGTCGCAAGGCCTCTACCTGTAGACAAACACAGAAAAACGCACACAAACATCCATGCCCTGAGTGGAATTCGAACCCACGATCCCGGCTTCCGAGCGAGCGAAGACTGTGCATGCCTTAGACCGCTCGGCTACCGTGACCGGCTCCCACCAGCACGTCTGTATGTATACTCTCCCACGTATCGTTCCAAGGCTCGCGTCCCGCGGCAACGAATACACCCAGCAATTAAATAACTATTGGACACGTCGTCTTCTATGAGGTCGGTGTCTTATCAAAGGAGAGTCTGTGGGTCTGACCGTCTCTCCCCCCATAGTTGCTAGGTAACAAATAATTAAAGACGTTCCTGCGGCAACGAAGAATTGCTGGAGGTGTCCTTTTCTGTATGGTCCGAGTAGTATCAAAGGAAAGCAGGTGATTGGTTCTTCCCAGACATTCTTGTTTTCTTCACATTTGAAATATACATTCCATTCCCCTCTGATAATTGTTTAATGCAAAACCATCGGGATCGGTTTATAGGGGATCTTATTGCATTTACGTACTTTCCTTGTTCCTAGTGCTCCAGTCACTGCTAGAAACAACAGTCATGTAGTTCCTCGGTATCTCACATCTCTTAGTGACATCGTTTCATTCGCCTACTTCATTTATTTCTTTTTCGGCATCTGTAATATAGTTTCTTTCTCCAGTAATAGGCTATAGTCATTCTGCACGCCTCCTGGATGAAGTGTCCTTACATCTGAAATTTGTTGACAAAGAAATGTGCCTGTTTCTTAGAGTAATCCAAATGTATACTCGTATTGTGATTTACGGTCAAAGATGTAGTGCGAAAAGAGGAGAAGAAACCGACATAGTTTCTTTCTTATGGATAATGTGAAGAGCACTGACAATGGCATGTCATTTATATACTCTCTTCGGAAAGCGACCGTTAAGTGTTAAGTGTACACCATATACATATGCAATCTTGTTATTTTCAGAGTGATCACTTGTGAACCGCTGCGAATTTCGAGCAGCGAGAAATATACAGATCTTTGCACGACACACTTGTACACGTAGTTACTATAGAATTCTGACGATGGTGTATAACACACAGAGATATTGGGTTTTCGGACTTTATCCATCGTCCTGGTTTTTAAGATAACTAAGAAAAACACGACGTTTCGGAAACTGGATCTGTTTCCGTCCTCGGGTGAAGGAAAAAACCTATTCTGTTGCGTCCCTTAGAAAGAGCTAGCCTCAATCACTGGACCAGTCCGAAAACCCAATAACACTTCTACACGTTCTGATTTTCGAACATACGCTGGTAAGACAAGAAAGTTGTGGATTACGATAAGAGAGTTGGTACAATTATATGCATACTACGTGTCTATTCATAAATTCTTACTAAGCGTTTTTCTGAACGTTCAAAAATACCAGCTGAAGCTAGAGTAACAGCATCTTCATCGATTCCAGGTAGATATCAGGACTGTGCATTCTGAATGTACTTTACGGAATCATTATACTCGTAATTCAACACACAATTCGAAAGAAGCATAGAAATCTTAAAAGACAAAATGAAAGATCACACGTTATGATCTACAGATGAAGAGGAATTAACTGCCACTGTAGTAAAAACTAGTTCCAATTTTAAAAATATCCTAATTATGTTACGCAACTAACAAGGGATTCCTAGGAGAACTCACAAAAGCCTACATCTTACTGTACGAATCTCTAATTATTACTGCACATCATGACAGGACCCTGAATAACTGGCACGAGTGTTACTCCCACCTCGCGATTTCGCGCATCCTCCATGCCGTTATTGCCGACTGTAGGAAATTAAAAAAGTATGGAGTGGGAGTGGGCTCCACTGCCCACGGCCTTTATATAAAATTTGGAGTCAGGCGGTCAACTGGTATAAGAGATAAAATGGAGGGATACGCCCAGCTTGATGACCTATTCCGCCAGATGTCTCTCTCTTAAGGAAAGAGAGAAAGAAAAGAATTACTGCATTACATGAGGTTTTCACGGCGGTGACTATGAAGAATGCCGTCTTCTGTGATGTGGCGCCGTGTAGATCTTATGTAAACCGACGTCTACAGCCACCTGCTCACGCTGGTTCCTCGCTCGCGGCTTTTCTTCTTTTTCTGCTACCCTGAAGATAGAGGCTATAGGTTCCTCCGAAACGTCGGTTTATACAAATCTACACGGCGCCACATCCCAGAAGACGGCATTCTTCATACTGTATTCCAGTTTGCTGCAACTAATTACACAACTTCAGTTATATGTCACGACCAATGTGTCTTAAGTAAATAAGAACTTCTGCGGCATTCTTCACAATCTACTTCTGTTGGGCCAATGTCCTGCGAGTATGTCTTGTAAGCAAATGTGTGTCTGCGCGTGCGTGGGCACGAGCATACAGTAAGTCAACGCGCTGGTCCCTTATGGTTCTATTTATTTTTTATTTATTTCGTCTCTATAGATCATTGTTACATGATATATGACAAGTCAGTTACTGTACATTGGCTGATTACAATAAGAGAATAAAGTTACAATACTTAAAATTGTTTACAATACATTACAGTAGATTACAATAGTTAAGATTTCATATAATGTAAGGTGGAATCCATATTAGGTCCCCTCGGCACGTTGGCTTCCATATGTCCTATTGTACCTGTACTGGTGATAATGCTTATGGAGAATTTGATGGAATGAGGATTGGCAGGCGTAAACCGAAATACTCGGGGAAAACCTACCCCAGCGCCACTTTGTCCATCACAAATTTAACTCAGGATATCTGGTGTTCCAGTCGAGATTCGAACAAAGCACCTCTCGAATTTGTTTAAAGTGTTATTGACAGACCAACCGATTCAGTCTCATCCGGTAAATTTAAGAGAATCGTTGTTAGTGGAAGTCATATACAGAAATGGTTCTCTATATCATACAAAAAAGCAGACGTCGTAAGGTCTTCCTTGGCTTTTGCATCACTAAGACAAAACCCCAGAGCTGCAAGAAGCTCGACGCTGCTATCCTATAGCAATAAACTTACGTCTCGGAGTTACATGACCCTCGAGCGGCCTCCGTAGTCTAGAGGTAACGTTCCCACCTCATGACTCGTAGTACGCGGGTTCAAATACCCGACGGAGGTCGTCGAATTTTTAAGGGCGGAAAAATTCAGGGAACAAGTCCTCCGGGAGGGACTTTAAGCCATGGTCGTAGCTTTACGTCACGTAAAAGAACCTCATATCTCCAAAGGATGTCACTGAGCCAAATTACGGACGTTTCCCGCCCAACAGCAGTCTCTAATACCTCTGGTAGATGGGGGAAGCATTATAGATACCTCTCAGCTAGTAGAGCCGGTCTCGCTGGCTGGGCGGGACTGATGGTAAGCACCAGTACCGGTAGGATATAGAGACTGGTAGAAATCATAAGATGGAAGCACAATGGACCAATACAGGTCTAAGTGCATGCGGAAACCCACCCTCTCCAATAACTAATTAACTAACTAACTATATGACCCTCCTTCACCATCCAAATAATATCCCGAGCGCTTTTAAAACACTCTAATTTGCATGTCTCCTCACAGTGAGGGCCAACTTTCACAAATATGTAAAACAAAAGAAACAAGAAGCAATTCTACATTTCTGTGAACGGTGAGTGATTTTATAATTATTAAAATGGATCGTAAAGAAACAGGTTTGCACCGGATTAATTTGGATCAGGACTGGGACCAGTCGGGTGGTTGCAGGTAAAAACTGTACTGAACCCCATAGTTCCATAAAAGGGAAATATCCTTTGCCTACTATTATTAGCTTTTCAAGAAGAATGAAGTTAACATTGAGTGATTTTATAGGACACATGCTGAGAAATACAAATTACTGCAACACGTAGCAATACGTAGTTAAGCAGAGTAGAAATCCCTAACCAGAGTTTAAAAAATGAATATTCCCCTATAGAGAGCCAGAAGGTAAAGATAAAGGTAACTAACTTACTTACTTACTCATGGAGCTGAGCCTTTCTGGAGGAGCAGCCAAATCTGGAGCTACTAAAGAATTTCCCAGCATTTTATGGAACCCGAAGGTTCATTACCGTGTTCACAAGAGCCCTCCACTGGTCCCTAGCCTGAGCCAGATAAATCCAATCAATACCCAAGATCCATAAAGGTAAAGGTAAAGGTAAAGGTAAAGATGGTAAAAAAAAAGTAAGTTTCTTACCACCCAGTGCTTACTGCTGTTTTCAGTAAAAACTAATGTTTCCAAATTCCGTTACTTACGTAGTTCTCACTAGTATACGTCATACTCGTATGTCATTACTGCGAATATTATGAGATCTTCACAGAGTAAGAAAGGGCACGCCTCATGTGGGGCCTTGCCTGTCAGTCTATGGTCTAGTTAGTATGCCTAGTAAGGTAAAGTTGTCCCTGTGCTTGACTAATTACGCACTACACCATGAAGATATATAGGGGAGTGGATGTATAGACCCACATTTTCTTGACCTCGGCACTAGTTGGAGGTGAGTAGTCAGCTTCATGTCCCCGTCGCTTTACGCTAGGAGGAACGAGCCCCGGTAACCGTTGGGTAGGAGGCTGTGTGGGCCCCAGAGCCGGTCTGGACGACATGGAAAATTGAAAATTCTTGCCCCCACTGGGACTCGGAACTCCGACCCTGTGATCGTCCAGCCCGTAGCCAGTCGCTATACCGGCTCAGCAGTGTGCCTAATATCAACGCCACTGCCGACTTTTCATCCTATACAGTTCATTACGGTTTTTAAGAAAACAAAAGAAAACAATAAACACAGGCCAGAGTCTTCACTTGAAGACTAAATTTCTTTTATTTAAATCTTTCTCTAAGAAACGTTTCTCTTTTATTTTCTTCCGAAGCTGAAATTTTCCAAAACACAACGCCTTAAAGATATACAAAACAAACGTGTTTTTGTCTTGTGTTCTCTTACTCTGATGAAAGAACATAAGTTGCAAGCAATTACGGAAAAAATCCAAAGAAGATACTTGGACCTACAACTGACAAACCTTGAGTTGCATACAAGGAATTATAGGTATGACGTTTCTGCACCATTCGCCATCATGTGACAAGACAAAAAGTGTAGGAGGAGCGTACAAACGTACGTACGTCCTTCCCGTTTCCACATGCATACAAGCAAACTACACCAACCAGTAATACGCTTCTGGGCACAATTAACACTAGCAAACATAACACGAAGTTTTATATCACTGTCACATCGAAGCTGTAGTTAGATTCCACACGCATAGGTTCAGCAATACATTTAGTGACGGCTACCAAACAGAACGTTACTTACAGATTTTGTGTTGTTACCGTATCATTTTACACTGTACACACAAGTCACCTTCACAAATCTTCTTTAAAGGTCCATCAAACAGAACAAAACAAACTCTGTGGCTTCAGTTAGCAGGCGAACTATACCGACCGAGTGACCGCCGCTTGTCGGCGAAGTTAGTGCCAACTTTTGCAGACAGAGGGTGTCAAGTGGTCAACACAACGGATCCCCACGGCCGTTAATCTCAGGTTTCTAGACCTGGCGTTCGCAAAACGGTTGCAAAAATACCGCTATTAATTTCGACGTGTAATGAGTACCAGGAATTAATTTAAAATAATTTTCCTGGGGAGTAAAGCGCGGCCGGAGCGTAGGGCTGACAACCTTACCGCCATCTCTGAGCCGATTGTCTGGATAGTGTGGGACCCTCAACGTCTCACAACCCTATGGGCCTTCACGGCAAGGTACAGGGATAGCTTTACTTTTTTTTTCTGTCGGCACGTCAGCTCGAGAACCGATAGAAGGAGTTTCATGAAATATAATCATTGAGGAGCGTGACTAAAGTTTGTTGGAGCACGATCAATTCTAATTAAAATTGCGTATAACAGCAGGAAATTTCCACTAAGACCTGAATGAGTTATTGCGCTCATCTTGAGCCTAAGTCGCTGAATACTTAACGGATAGAAAAATATTTCGTTTGCAAATAGTTTACTTAACGACGGCGTGACCATCTCAAATATCAATCAAATCAATCGAATCAAAGAGAGGATTAAATTAATAATAGAAAGGATGCAGAAGGACGCGGCCGTAGCCGAATTTGAGATACCGTTCCGGAATTGGCCTAGAGGGGCGGAGGAAAACTACGAAATGCCTCAGCCAGAACAGCGGACGTCAGAAAAGTTACTGCTTGATAGAAACTTCACGGTTCGAACAAAGATTACAGAGAAGAATGACGGCCATTTTAAACCCAGTACACATTTTCCGTAAGTCTTGCGGTTTTCGGGGTAATTACATAAATGTCGGAGAGCAACAGAACTGTTATGTCATGCCTACATCTCCAATTTGTTTATGCTGTCAACTAATTATGCTTACAGTCTGCATTTTCGGTCTTAAGATACTGTGGCATATATAACCGTTTCTAGGCAGCGACCGCGAAACAAACGAGATAACATTCACTGCCAGGCAGCAGATTTTAATAAGCAAGAACACACGGCCGCTGCTACGCAACGGCTTGGTAAATACGTTCTCGCTGCAACGGACACGCATGCAACAACAGAAGAAATGTTGGAAACGGAGTTTTCTACGCGGGCCGTGCTAAGATGTTAAAACCGGGACGGTCTGGAGCAACCATTTCAGTGCTCAGCTGAGAGTCGTGCTGTGAAGATAAAATTAGGAGGTTCGTGTGAAATGACCGCTAGTCAGTTGTAAGGGAGCCTCCATTCGGAGAGAACGTGAACCCGGAAGCAGAGAAATAACCATTATCCTCAAGTGGCATGATATCCATATGAAGTTTCATAGAGGTCTGTCATTTGGAATAAATATACTGTTGGGTGGGGTGGGGGGCACGAACACACAACATGCAGATATCACAAACCAGTTTCTACTTACGAAATATTACAAGTATGTTAGAATAGGTTCCTTGAAAACTACCAGAATATTGTCAAGTGTAGGGGTAACTTATAAGACGGGGTTTGGAATGGATGATTGGATTTACTGACACCTTATACACAGTACTCGGAACTTCATCCAATTACAGCGCTATAGCTATTCTACACACGCACTAGGATTGTCTCCACTAGTCGTATCCTGGTAACGGTTTTGCCACAGTGTCACTGTCACTTCAAATCACACATGAAGTCTTCCTTGCATCACCTAATTCCTAACTTATATGGAATGCACTGATCTGACTCAGGATATAGACCAGTGGAGAGCTCTTATGAACATGGCAATGAACCTTCGGGTTTCATAAAATGCTGGGAAATTGTAGCTGCACAAATGACGGCTTCTCAAGGAAGGCTCAGCTCCATGAGTAAGTAAGTAATTCCTAACTTGTCATTATTCTGCAGCTGCCAATTCCGAAAAATCAATTCAATTCCTCTGGTCCCAAGTTCATATCCTGGGGGGCTGGCGTCTCGAAACTCGACTCGACTACTCTACGGTTCCTCTACGCCGTCGAACTTCTTTATAATCGCTTTGCACGGACCCCACGGAAAACACCGTCTTCTACTGTCCAGTGTTTTAGGTGCGTTTACCGCACCATTGTATAGCAACCGTCGCGGAGCGGACCACATAGAAAACAGCCGCTCTATTGCTGAAACGTGTTTGCCGTGGGCATGTGTTTATCAAGTCGTTGCCCAGCAATAAGTATACATGTCACAATATCAACAGAAATACTTAAAATCAAATACGTCACCAGTAGTAACTGACCTGTCCTAGCCCAATCAACCAGAATGAATCTAACTAGACTTCATGTTCCAAATTCGGACGGTTTGGCATTACAGTAATCCTCCAGATTCGTATTTGGGGGTGCTCGGTCCGAATCTCGGCCGAGACACAGGCTATCCTGATTGAGGTTAAGCACCGTTCTTCTCAGATGTACCTGGAAAATGTCGGGATAGCACTTCGATTAGGCTAGTGCCAAGTCCTTTCCAATTTATCATTCGTCTTATATCATCCATTCGGCGCTAGCTGTTGAAAGCGCAGTTAACTAACCCATGTAAGAAGAATACGTTACAAATGTTTCACATCTCGTCACAGTCCCACAGTTCTTGCTTTAATGTTTTCATGACCCACTGCATGTCTACTCATTGCTGAATCTATTACCAAGGAATATAGTACGTCATGTAACTGTCATTATACAATTCCTACTTTCTCCAGTCAATTCTACCTTAGGTACACAGGGTGTCCCAGGAGGAAAGATTAATATTTTGGAAGGTCACAGTATCGGTCATTCTGAGCAAAAACGAAGCACGTGTGTACATGTGTCCTATTCCGAACTGTTTCCGAGGTAGAGCTATTTCACTGTACACTGTACAGACGAGCAACACGCCGTGTTCTCACACGAAATGTAAAGTGCAGTGATGGTGACGGTGGAATTTTCGAAAATGTATTATACTAAGTAAACTGTACCAATTCTGTCACTTGAACAATAAATATCGGTATTAGAAACAGCATGTAATATCGCTTTCATATAACAGTTCTTATATTGTGGTTGAATTCATTGCCTCGGTACATATTTACTGAGCCGTTACCTAGCAGTGGGCTGCCTCTCCTGTTAAACCACTCCGTCACCATGTCACAATATTAATGCCCTGCCTTTCTTGGAGCTGTGTTCAGGGAATATGACAACGGTGAGCATAACATATAAATGTGGAGGGTGAGGTTAGGAACTCTCTGTCACCTCAGCGTAATTTCCGTACAACTCGGACGAACCACCGCCAACTAAGAAGCTGAAGGAAAAAGCAAATCCCTGGATGCGATCCCAATGCACGCCACATAATATAGGGGAGCGCTGGCACCACTCCCAGAGGAGAAACATTCAGGGAATATCTGGTGAATATTAATTAGCGTAACGAGCCTATCTCTGTGGTCTGCAACCGGAAGCGGGTAATCGATTTGACGCTGGGGACAAATGATACAGGAAACCTGGTGACTGATATGTATGCGATGAGCCTTCTCTATGAGACCACAGGTACATATGCTTTAGTAATAACAAGAGCTACTTCTATGTGACCTGAAGATAAATCTTCGGGGCACGCGGTAGCGTAGGTGGTTGAGGCACTATGCTACAAGCCGGATGGTAGCTGGATCGAGTTCCGATGTGGTGGATTTTTTCAATTTACCTAATCCTTCCAGGAGCACTATGGCCCTGGGGTCGACTCAGCTTGTAACAGAAATGAGTACCAGGAATCTTCCTTGGGGGGGGGGGGGGTAAAGGGCAGTCGGCGCGTATGGCTGACAATCTTACCGCCAACTATAAGCCGGTTGTCAAGAAAATGTGGGAGCCCTAGCCGACGTCTCACAACCCTATGGGCCTTCACAGCCTGTTACATGGATAGCTTTACCTCTTTTTAAGGATAAATCTTCAGAGCATTTGGTGAAAGATTCAATCGATACGAGTCACAGATCTAGCTGCTAACCGGCTTAAACAAACCATCATCTTATCCTGTCACCGTAATTGCCCAGCCACGACCACTCGATATTCAAAGGAAGTACTCAGGTGGAGTAACGAGTTGAGTGGGTGACAAAAGAAGGCTAGTTAATGAAGCCAAGATGATACGACATTGGAACATGTACGAGGACTCTCTCGCCTGCTGCATTAAAGAATTCAAGAAAGTCAAAAGGTCCTCACGGACAAGGCACTGCCAGGAGACCGCTCATACACCAGGTGGTGCCAGACTCGTAAGGGTCATGGAAAAATAAGCGACAAACAGCGTTCTTGCGCTGACGATCAATACACACATTGGAATGGAAACACTCATGAAAGACGGATGAGGGGCAGGGACAGCTGAACCTGGACGAGTACAGAGACGGAATAAGCAGGGATAACTGGAACCTGGCCACGAATGGATTCAATCAGCCATCAATTATACGGTGTATACAAAAATTTCAAAATATACTAATGTTAAATCAATGATCCTGATCCTTTAAATGTCTGTGAAAAAGTCTATTCATTATAGCAACATGATACTGGACATTTTCCATCGTCTTGGATGTAGTCGTATGTATCCTTTAGATGGAACTAATGAGATCCAGTGATCGAGAGCAGCTCTATTTCATGCGCCCAGATGAATACAATCCTGCCTTCCTCCCCCCTCCCCAACACACACACATTCACCTGATGGCGGAAGGGGACCAGTTGTCGAAATGTTGTGTATTTTACATATACTCAAGACGATGTATAATAGCCAACATATAATATGTATAATGTTAAATTATTCGGCGCGAGTTGTTCGTAAATACAACGTAACATACTGGATAATCAGCAAAGCAATTCAGTAATAGCAACTTATGAAGTGTTCTCTTGTGAAACAATTACACTGTTCTGTGACAATCCGCTAGGCTACAGTCGATCTGACTAATAAATATGCTTCCATGGTATTCCTGTGTTTGCTGCGTTAGCTACTCAAGCACCCCATTCAATTTCCCCACGCTTCGTTAGTCTGCGTGAACCCCATTAATGAGCTCGAGATTCTACAATACCCGATGACAATAGCAGACAATCTTACCGCAAACTCAAAAACATGCGCCTTCAATTGAATCCTTTCTATAGGAAATCGTTCGTAAATAGCAGAGGAGGAGGAGGTAAGGTGGAGTACAGACTGCAACATAATACTGTGGAGCAATGGAAGGGTCATCACTTGGTCTCTTGACATTACGCAAGGAACACAGCCGGAATAGCGTAGTCGGTACAGCGACTGGCTACGGGTTGGACGACCGAGGGGTCGGAGTTTGAGTCCCGGTAGGGTCCACAATTTACTCTTCTCCACGTCGTCCAGGCTGGCACTGGGTCCCACCCAACCTCAAATACAATGGGTACCGGGGGCTCACTCCCCTCCAGCTAGTGCCGAGGTCAAGAAAATGTGGATCTATACATCCACTCCCTCATAAGCCTTCATGGCGTAGTGCTTAATTAGTCAAGCACAGGGACAACTTTACCCTTTTTACCTTTTACATAAACTAAGGGTGTTTGAGAACAGGGTTTGGAGGAGAATATTTGGACCGAAGAGAGATTAAGTGACAGGAGGTTACAGAAAACTGCATGATCAGGAACTTTATAACTTGTACTCTTCTCCAAGTATAATTAGAACGATAAAGTCAATGGGGATGAGATGGACAGAGCAGGCAGCACGAATGGGGGAGAAGAGGAATGCATATAGGATATTGGTGGGAAAGCCAGAACGAAAGAAACCACTAGGAAGACCTAGACGTAGGTGGGTGGACAATATTAAAATGGATCTTAGATAAGATGGGGTGGTATGAACTGGATCGATCTGGCTCAGGTTATGAACCAGCGGAGGGATCTTGTAAACACGGTGATGAACCCGGGGTTTCTATAAAATGTTGGAAAGTTTTTGAGTAGCTGCACAACTGTCAGCTTCTCGAAAATGGCTCAGCCGCTCGCGACTAGTCGCGTCAGTGGGTTTTCAGCCTTAGGGGATAAACTGTCGCGTGGTCAGCACAACGGATCCCCACGGCCGTTAATCTCGGTTTTGTATCCTGGAACCGCTAATTCCTTGAAATAGCTGCTCAATTATCTTCACGAGGATGAGTGGACCCCGTTCCAGACCCACTACTTCTCAGAAAATCCGGTAACGCAGGGAATCGAACCCGGGACCTCTGGATCTTTAGCCAGGAACTTTGACCACTAGACCACAGAGGCGGTCGCATTCCGCTGTAATGGCCTAAAATTGGCCACGGTTGTACCGCGAACCACGGGTACTCGTCTGATGCCTTACAGTGGTTTTAGTTTTTGGTTGTGTGGGAAATCAGCTCACAGGTACAGCGGCCTCATATGGGTCTACTATATTCGGCCTCGATCTTTCGGAAGAAACATCGTGGGACGGACAGCCTTTTCGCTCAAACTACTTCGCCCCACATTTCGAGTGTCAGTTGGCGCTACTTGCGAATTCATCTGCAATGAAATGGCTGCAATACATACACCTTTCCCAAACCTATGAGTTATTTTCATGGATATCTGAAGTAATGGACACTACATGGGATCTCCTTAGTTGCGCAGTATTCACAGATGGAAAAGGATAAGGCGTTCCGCTAATTCCGAGTGGATGTAAAAGCAGTGTTCTTCCACTGTGCGTCAACTGATGCGGCAGCAAGCAAAAACTTATTTGCGTCAAAGTCGAAGGGTACGGAAAACAAAGAAGCGGACGCGGGTTTACTTACTTAATGACTTGAAAGTAATTCCATTGATCTGCCATAGCCAAGAAACGTCCCAGAATGGTGATTCACAACAACGCGTTCTTCTTCTTCTTCTTCTTCTTCAAAACCCTTATCTCATGAGACCATACAGTAGAAAATGTTTAAAAAATGTTGAAGAAAATTTCAACTACTGATTTTCGAGGGCAGGGGCAACACAGTTTCTCAAACTGTGTTCCGGGAAACCCTGGAGTTCCGAGAGAGAATACTATCTAATGGTGGATTAACTCGTTTTAAAACATTTCTGCTATCACAAAAATATAGTTCACTTTATACGCTCATTAAATACAATTTAAAGTCACATTATACTGGTTTAGAAAAACCAAATTATCAATCATTGCGTAACCTTTTTTCCTTTGCTTTTTGGTCCGTCATTTAACGACACGATTTCAGTACTACATTCACATGGCATCGTGGCACGGTTCTGTGCATTACCAATGCAACAACATCAGTCGGTCGGAGTGCGCTTCTAGGATGCATGAGGCGGTACTTCAGCGACAACTGAAAGCGATCCTGAATGACATAAAGTTTCCCATACATTAAACCAGTTCAGACCCAGCTGTTATGATGTCGGGTCGGGCAACAGAGTGTTCACTGTTTGGTGAACAAGATTAAGTAGTCGTTTCTGTGGTCAGAGTTCCTGGTTACAGATCAAGAGGTTCCAGACTCGATTCCCGGTGCTACAAGTATTTCTGAGAAGTAGTGGGTCTAGAATGGGGTCCACTCAGCCTCGTGAGCATAACTGAGGAGCGCTTTCAAGGAAATAGCGGTTCCAGTCTAGGAAACCGAGATTAACAGCCGTGGGGATCCGTTGCGCTGACCACGTGACACCCTCTAACCGTAAAAGTTGGCACTAACTTCGCCGACAAGCGGCGATCGCTCGGTCGGTATAGTTCGCTTGCGGACTAAAGCCACGGAGTTTAGTTTAGCTTTTAGTCGTTTCATGCATATAGAGAACGGACCGAATGAAGTTAGTAAGCACTCTGCAAGGCAATGAAGAAAATGCAGTGTTACACGGAATGGCTCTATCTCGGTCCTCAAGGCGGGAGCGCCGTAATTTCCTTATCCAAGCAGAGGAGTATTTCCACACAGTAACTAGTTTTCTCTCTATTATGACTGGGCACAACCTGGGCTGCTTGGATCTGAGCCTTACCACAGCGTGCAGCCTGGCTGTGGGGACCACACAGCCTCCTCTCTTCCGGGTGAGGCTAACAATTTAACCGGTGTCGAAATTACGAAGACGCAGGAATTTTATTTCTTTTTCTTATTCTTCATAGCGTGGAGTGACGCTTCAAACGACTGAAATCCTTTTATAAACAAACAAAAACCAACTCCGTGGCCTGTAGTCCTCAAGCGAACTATACCGACCGAGCGACCGGCGAAGTTGGTGCCAATTTTTGCGGATAGAGGGTGTCACGTGGTAAGAGCAATGGATCCCCACGGCCATTAATCTCGGTTTTCTAGACCGCAGCCGATATTTCCTCGAAAGAGCTCCTAAATTATCCTCATGAGACTGAGTGGGACCCGTTCCAGACCCACAACTTCTCAGAAAAACTAGTATCTACGGGAATCGAACCCGGGACCTCTGGATCTGTAGCCAGGAACTCTGACCACTAGACTACAGAGGCGGTCCTGAAATCCTTCTACGTAATACTTAAGCATCCATTCCCTACGGTAGAGAAAACACACTGCATCTCCGTTGCTGTTAATAATGCTGATGAAAATAATCGCTATTGTAAGGGTTATACTTACTCTGTGTGCGCAAGAGTCAAGAGATGTTTTCTACCAGAAAGAGTACTTCTAAGAACCACTGCGCTTTAATGGGGTAAACACAGAACGAACTTTACATTTACCTTCATTCGTAGGTTATCTAACAATTCTCTACCAACTGCATGGGTTATTCAGACTCATATGGGATGGAGTACAAATACAAATCGTTCGCGTATTAACTTATGTAGTAGCAGCAACTCAAGCTTCCCGATTTTCCATTAGCAACGTCTCCATGTTGTAACTCCATGCGTTTCCGCGGCTGATGCGGTGTGCAATTCCCAATCGTTGCATGACGCACAGACACACCAAGGCTACCCAGACAAGCACTCTTTGCTCAAGAAACCCGCTGCTTGCTGACGTCAAGCCGCTGGCCCAACAAGAGTCAGTGTAGGTGGCCCTGAACGCTGGAAGGTGTCAAGTCCGATTATTCTTTAGCCCTTTGAGGCATGAGCTTTTCTATATATTTAACAATTCAGTTCCTACCTCACAGAAAACACTATGTATACCCATTACAAAGACCAATCGGTTAATGCCACTTTGGAAAATAATTTCTGTTCATTCTGAGAACTATATGAAACATACAAATACGCAATGTGGGCGAAATGCTGATTTCTTTTAATGTTAAAAAGCAGGTGGTACATACACCAGTCTTCAAAGAATTAAAGAAAAGTCTGCTTTTCAAGTTCGAGGACGGTAGGGGGTTTTGTGGAGGGGGGAAGTAACTCTTGGAGGGAAAAGGTGGGTGGTCTTCGAACGTCATACGTGGTTGAGTAATTCCAGCTTCAAATTCGGGACGTTTCATCCTGGATCATAAGCAGATACGCCGCTTATCCTGAGGTCATACGTGGCCTACATCAGTCCCTCCACGTGCTTTATGGCAAGTAAAATAAACCTTCTGCCATATCCACCATTCTCATCCTCCAGTTCCACATTACATAATGACCTGCGCTGCTGAGAAAGCAACGTTAAATAAGCAGATTGAATGTTTCCGATATTTTTGTGCACATGGCCACTGGCAAGGTTAAAACTTCAAAGAACAGATGTACCGCCTGATTTACATAACACCAAAAAACTCTGCGCTCTGGCCACACGATGCATTTATATGTTTAGTGTGATTCTTGGGATAAACAGCCATTATGGAACAACATAAACTACTGTCTCCGTAATGGAGATGAGTGTGATGAGCAGGGCACGGATTTTGATGATCTGAAAATATTTAAAAAAAAAA